>NC_138769.1:7119069-7497278 GCF_965119305.1 Pelophylax lessonae | reverse complement strand
GAGAGCGAGGTAAAGTTTTGAAAATTACCATTTTTCTGCACAGCCTTCCCCCCCTGCTCTTCCTCCTTAACAGGAAGAGATGCAGGGTTCAAAAATAGTGCATCGTTTAAGGTTACGAGGACTTTGGGGTCCTTCAATGTCTGCATTCTCTGAGTGGTTAGATGTTGGGTACCTAGAGAAATACAATGACCTAAAAAAAAAAAAAAAAAAAAAAAAACCAAGCTTCTCCTTTCAAAACTGGCCTAGCCTGCAATAGAGAGGTTCAGTCACTGACACTGTCTGGCCCATCAGTCCTACAGTGGGAGTTGTATCCCCTGGAAGGGGAACCTTGCCTCTAGGGTCTTGAGATCTTAAGACCATTTTGGCTGCATCGGTGTCAGTGAGGCAAGGGAGGGGCTATTTTAATTCCTCTAGGATGGGAGCTGACACCGGTTTATCAACGCCCTATGATAAGTCATAGTCGTTTCTGACCATACCTACCTTTGAAATTTCTGGATCCTCCGGAATAAATTGCCACTTACCCCACGGACCAGCCGGGACAATTATGCCTGATGTACCCTGACTTTCCACATCCATAGCAAACCTGTTAAAAGAACTTCTAGTTTGCCACAGAGTTAGAAGGAGAGGGTTCAGCTGTTATGACAGGCTGTTGAGAGATAGAGACACTGTGAGGTGTGGGGGGGGGGGGGCATTACAAGTATCGAGGTCTGCACTGTGAGCTGAAGAAGATGGAGATTTAAATGCAGAGACAGTGACAGGTTCAGTGTCAGCGGATCTGGCTCGTCTCTGTAAAGTTAGCCTAGGAAGAGCTTCCTCTACTTCTCTCACCAGATCGCTGGGCTCTGCTATCTCATCAGGCCAAGTGTACATAATGCGGTTCTTCCGGACTGAAATCGCCTCTTGCACGCCTTGCTGATTGACCATAATAGATCTCTGAAGCCACAATTGCGCTACACTTAGCATCTTTGTTGCCTGGAGCCTAGTTCTGAATTAAATAATGAACTCCTCCCATCTCTAGACATCAAAAACACCTTCCAAAAGGGATCTACCAACTGTTTCCCTTGGTTATTCCCCTTCCTCAGGGGTCTCATGGCCTGAGCCCCAAACTCAGACTTCATGTACCGCAAAGCTGTTTGGCTAATCTGGGGGACCTGCGTTTCCCCCGATTGCACGGATGTAGCATTACCCATGACGATTCGAATCGCTTCCTTGCACCTGGTTTAGGAGCAACACTGCCAGGTGCCAACTTTGACAGTGTTGGCCTGCTTCCGGACTCCCGATTATTTTACATGGCCCTGCGCTGGTCAGCTAGAAGACCTCAACCCGGTGGCTTCCTACGGCTATACAGCTCATCAACCCCCACACGCTCCCCAACTTCCGATTATCTTACACGGCCAAAATGTGGGGCGGGTTTCGGTATCTACTCCTCACACGTTGAAGGCTGAAACAAGCGTGTCGCAATCACCCGCTTCCCGTAGACGGCTCAAAGTACACACGTTCGTTTTGACCTAACCCGTGCAGCCAAACAACCCCCGAAAGCACAATGAAAGTCCTCCCTATACAAACCTTGGCTTCCGTCTATTCCTTGATGTTGCATTAAAAAGTTAAATTGAGATGCTGGTTACTGATTGCACACTGGAAGGTATAACCTCTCTACCTAAAATCCAACCTGCAGTACCGAAAACTACCTCTGTGAGAAACAACCGCTACTCAGCACAAAACAACCCTGAAAACTGAATCCAATAATAAAAATGGATCAGTCACACTCCACAATGTACTCTTATCATTGGAAAAAACTTAGTTACAACAAAAATGCGACAAAATACACCACAAAAACAGCTTAACCAAAAACCTACAAAACAAAAAAATAGTTACCCCTGAAAATAGACAAAAACACAAACTGATGGGTTGGAGATATATATATATATATACACACACACACACATCTCTATCTATGCTAAATATGAACAAAAAGATGGACAAAGCTAGCTAGAAAAAAAACTGCAATGATCCTGTAAAAAAAAAAAAAAATCTTCCTAGATGCCGGATTTCAATTAAAATGAAAAAAACATTACTTTTAAACTGAAATACAGTGCAAAAATAACATCACAAAGTTGCCATTTAAAACTACCAAAAAATAGAAAAATGTTTGTTAAAGCTCAAAATTGTATTTCAGCCGCATGGGTTTTAACACCATTTAACAAAATGGTAATGTGGAGTCCAAAAAAGAGTGGCTGCCACACAAAGGAAATGGCATCACAATCACATGCTACAAGATGGCTGCCATCCGAGCACATGGTCCACACGAAATGGTTGCACAAAACAAAGAGTTTGAGCAACCGTGTGATACTTCGTACACAACAAAGATATACAAAAAAACAAGAAAAACAGGATTTACGATCAGCTGTATTCAGACAATAGCTATCCTGGTGGAATGCTGATTTTAGGCTGCACAACACAGTCTGCCACTTAAAACAGAAACTTAGTCCAAAACCATCTGCTCTATGCTCAATTCAAACATCAGAGTCCAAAGCAAAAACCAGTTTCACTAATAAACGAGTTCCCGCCAAAAAACAATCCAGCACACACACCAACCAATCTGCTGCCCAAACCAACATCGGTCGATAATATATTGTTATCTCATCGAACGAAGAAGATATCACAACAGAGATGTTACAAGGCAATATTTAACACATATATCACAACCCCAGGATGTATTAACTAGGAACCTTGTATTACAGGTTTCTCCCCCAATTAATAGAACTGATCCCAAGCCACAAATATTATTACTAAACACCCCATCGTTATACAAAAGAGCAAACGCTGCAAATGAAAAGGTTCTTTTGCTAAGCTTTGTTTCTAACTTCCACAGCGGACAAAGATAGTAAGCCTTGGTTTAAAACAGCAAATTTTCAAAAACTAAAAAAAAGTGTCTTACCACACGGCCGGCCTTTGTTGCAGCAAACTCGACTCACTTCCCTCCATTTTTCGCTGTGAAGCTAGGAACGATGTGTTAGGGATACCTGACTCGCCATTACTATCATGGAAATGAATAGGGCTTGGAGCATAGAAACCCGCTTCAGTGCACTGAAGATTAATACGCACCAAACATTATTAATAGCTTGTACTGAAAAGTACAATTGTACCGCTCTTTCGTATAAAGGTTTTACCAAGCGCTCGGCGACAAAAAAGGATCAGACACGCTGGGTCATTTCAATGCCATCTGCCAGGTCTCTCCGGATATATATGTGTGTGGATGCGTGTGTGTGGGTAAGAGCAAGTGTTTGTGTGTAAGAGTTTCTGTGTGTCTGCATGGATGAATGGCTGTGTGAACCTCAGGGCAGGGCTTGGTTTATTTACAGCAAGTGAACAAAAGGAAGTTACGGGGAGTGGCTTCACAACCCCCAATCACAGAACACGTATACATTCAAAAAACACAATAGAAACTGTGGAATACATGCCCATGAATGCACACAAGCGAACAAAGGGCTCAACTGCCACAAGGGGCACATGGCTTTTTATTGTTCATTCATGTCAATCCATAAACATGGATCCATTACCTGTTAGTGGATCTTCATCAAACATGATTCACATATAAAGCACATTTGATAGTGACCATTCTATTTGTTCCAGTCGATGAGGCTTTATCTGCATAAGATAATAGCAGCATGCCCTCAATCACACCGATCGAATGTGACTAAAAGTGCCATCTATTAATCATAAAACAATGATAAGAATTTCCATATGACAAACATATCCCAGCAGTACCGGGCCCCAAACTGAGGACATAGATCCGTGTGATGGACTCTCTTTGCTACTAGAATTGTGCCATCTCACCCAATGGAAGGTTTTCACTAACAAGTCTTTCCTACGACAGTTAAAGTGATAATCGCTGTAAATATCGATTATCGGTAACACTCGACACTGGGAGACATTATGACTATTTAACTAAATAAATGTCCACAACCAAAATTTCCACAACACTAGTCCCCCTCCCCTCAGGCTGTCCTTCCTAGTCCCCCTCCCCCAGGCTGTCTTTCCTACTCCCCCTTGCCCCAAGGCTGTCCTTCCTGGTCCCCTTTTCCCCAGACTGTCCTTCCTAGTCCCCCTCCCCCCAGACTGTCCTTCCTAGTCCCCCTCCTCCCAGACTGTACTTCCTAGTCCCCCTCCTCCCAGGCTGTCCTTCCTAATCCCCCTTCCCCCAGGCTGTTCTTCCTAGTCCCCCTTCCCCTACACTGTACTTCCTAGTCCCCCTCCTCCCAGGCTGTCCTTCCTAGTCCCAATCCTCCCAGGCTGTCCTTCCTAGTCCCAATCCTCCCAGGCTGTCCTACCTAGTCCCCCTTCCCCAAGCCTGTCCTTCCTAGTCCCCCTTCCCCCAGGCTGTCCTTCCTAGTCCCCCTTCCCCCAGGCTGTCCTTCCTAGTCCGCTTTCCCCCAGGCTGTCCTTCCTAGTCCCCTTTCCCCCAGGCTGTCCTTCCCAGTCCCCCTCCCCCCAGGCTGTCCTTCCTAGTCCCCCTCCTCCCAGGCTGTCCGTCCTAGTACCCCTCCCCCCAGGCTTTCCTTCCTAGTCCCCCTCCCCCAGACTGTGCTTCCTAGTCCCCCTTCCCCCAGACTGTCCTTCCTAGTCCCCCTCCTCCCAGACTGTCCTTCCTATTCCCCCTTCCCCCAGGCTGTCCTTCCTAGTTCCCCTTCCCCCAGGCTATCCTTCCTAGTCCCCCTTCCCCCAGGCTGTCCTTCCTAGTCCCCCTCCTCCCAGACTGTCCTTCCTAGTCCCCCTCCTCCCAGACTGTCCTTCCTAGTCCCCCTTCACCCAGACTTTCCTTCCTAGTCCCCCTTCTCCCAGACTGTCCTTCCTAGTCCCCCTTCCCCCAGACTGTCCTTCCTAGTCCCACTCCTCCCAGACTGTCCTTCCTAGTCCCCTTCACCCAGGCTGTCCTTCCTAGTCCCCCTTCCCCCAGACTGTCCTTCCTAGTCCCCCTTCCCCCAGACTGTCCTTCCTAGTCCCCCTTCCCCCAGGCTGTCCTTCCTAGTCCCCCACCTCCCAGAATGTCCTTCCTAGTCCCCCTTCTCCCAGACTGTCCTTCCAAGTCCCCCTTCCCCCAGGCTGTCCTTCCTAGTCCCCAGGCTGTCCTTTCTAGTCCCCCTCCTCCCAGGCTGTCCTTCCTAGTCCCCCCAGACTGTCCTTCCTAGTCCCCCTTCCCCCAAACTGTCCTTCCTAGTCCCCCTCCTCCCAGAATTGTCCTTCATAGTCCCCTTCCCCTACACTGTACTTCCTAGTCCCCCTCCTCCGAGACTGTCCTTTCTAGTCCCCAGGCTGTCCTTCCTAGTCCCCTTCCCCCAAGACTGTCCTTCCTAGTCCCCCTCCTCCCAGACTGTCCTTCCTACTCCCCCTCCTCCCAGACTGTCCTTCCTAGTCCCCCTCCTCCCAGACTGTCCTTCTTAGTCCCCTCCTCCCAGACTGTCCTTCCTAGTCCCCCTCCTCCCAGACTGTCCTTCCTAGTCCCCCTCCTCCCAGACTGTCCTTCCTAGTGCCCCTCCTCCCAGGCTGTCCTTCCTAGTCCCCCTCCTCCCAGGCTGTCCTTCCAAGTCCCCTCCTCCCAGGCTGTCCTTCCCTAGTCCCCTCCTCCCAGACTGTCCTTCATAGTCCCCCTCCTCCCAGACTGTCCTTCCTAGTCCCCTCCACCCAGGCTGTCCTTCCTAGTCCCCCTTCTTTCAGACTGTCTTCCTAGTCCCCCTCCTCCCACACTGTCCTTCCTAGTCCCCCTCCTCCCAGGCTGTCCTTCCTAGTCACCCCCCTCCCAGACTGTCCTTCCTAGTCCCCCTCCTCCCACACTGTCCTTCCTAGTCCCTCTTCCCACAGGCAGTCCGTCCTCGTCCCCCTCCCCCCAGACTGGGCGCCCCATAGTATCGGGGGTTGGATGCGAAACAGAACCAGCAAGTCAATTTGTTGACAGCCATTTGAGACCATTGATCCTGGGGCTACCTTCATATTTGAAGGACACCCTGGACCTATTAAGGGCGGTAGAAGCAGTGGCGTCGGCAGGGGGGGGCTGACCGGGGCTTCAGCCCCGAGTGTGCCCCCAAAAAGCCCCGGGTCTCGTGTGGATCGTTTTTCATTAATAGCCCCGAGTGTCAAACATGCCTCCTCCTTCCTTCGGCTCTCAGCTCACCTCAGCGCTGCAGTCAGAAGAAGACGGAGGGGAGTGGAGGCGGAGCCAATGCAATCCTCCTCCTCTCCTCATGTGACAGCAGAAGAGGTTCTCGGAGCAGAGGAGGATTTCAAATTCCTCTCCTTGCCGCCTAGCATTGGCTCCGCCTCCACCCCCTCCGTCTTCTGGCTGCAGCGCTGAGGTGAGCTGAGAGCCGAAGGAAGTAAAGCAGGGGGGGAGGGGATGGCGAAGAAGAAGAAGAATGTGAGTGCGGGGGGGGGGGGAGAAAAAGAAGAATGTGAGTGCCGGGGGGGGGGGAGAAAAAGAAGAATGTGAGTGCCGGGGGGGGGGGGAGAAAAAGAAGAATGTGAGTGCCGGGGAGGGGAGGGAGAAGGAGAATGTGAGTGCCGGGGGGGGAGGAAGAAGGTTAGTGCCTGAGGGGGGGGGAGGAAGAAGGTTAGTGCCTGAGGGGGGGGGGAGGAAGAAGGTTAGTGCCTGAGGGGGGGGAGGAAGAAGGTTAGTGCCTGAGGGGGGGGGAGGAAGAAGGTGAGTGCCTGGGGGGGGGGAGGAAGAAGGTTAGTGCCTGAGGGGGAGGAGGAAGAAGGTTAGTGCCTGAGGGGGGGGGGAAGAAGGTGAGTGCCTGAGGGGGGGGGGAGGAAGAAGGTTAGTGCCTGAGGGGGGGGAGGAAGAAGGTGAGTGCCTGGGGGGGGGGGAGGAAGAAGGTTAGTGCCTGAGGGGGGGAGGAAGAAGGTTAGTGCCTGAGGGGGGGGGAGGAAGAAGGTTAGTGCCTGAGGGGGGGGGAGGAAGAAGGTTAGTGCCTAGGGGGGGAGGAAGAAGGTTAGTGCCTGAGGGGGGGAGGAAGAAGGTTAGTGCCTAGGGGGGGGGGAGGAAGAAGGTTAGTGCCTGAGGGGGGGAGGAAGAAGGTTAGTGCCTGAGGGGGGGGGAGGAAGAAGGTTAGTGCCTGAGGGGGGGGAGGAAGAAGGTTAGTGCCTAGGGGGGGGAGGAAGAAGGTTAGTGCCTGAGGGGGGGGGAGGAAGAAGGTTAGTGCCTGAGGGGGGGAGGAAGAAGGTTAGTGCCTGAGGGGGGGAGGAAGAAGGTTAGTGCCTGAGGGGGGGGAAGAAGGTTAGTGCCTGAGGGGGGGGGGGGAGAAGGTTAGTGCCGTGGGGGGGGGGGAGGAAGAAGGTGAGTGCCTGAGGGGGGGGGGGGAGGAAGAAGGTTAGTGCCTGAGGGGGGGGGGAGGAAGAAGGTTAGTGCCTGAGGGGGGGGGGAAGAAGGTTAGTGCCTGAGGGGGGGGGGAGGAAAAAGGTGAGTGCCTGAGGGGGGGGAGGAAGAAAGTTAGTGCCTGAGGGGGGGGGGGGTGGGGGGAAGAAGGTTAGTGCCTGAGGGGGGGGGGAAGAAGGTTAGTGCCTGAGGGGGGGGGGAAGAAGGTTAGTGCCTGAGGGGGGGGGAGGAAGAAGGTTAGAGCCTGAGGGGGGGGGAGGAAGAAGGTTAGTGCCTGAGGGGGGGGGGAGGAAGAAGGTTAGTGCCTGGGGGGGGGAGGAAGAAGGTTAGTGCCTGAGGGGGGGAGGAAGAAGGTTAGTGCCTGAGGGGGGGGGAAGAAGGTTAGTGCCTGAGGGGGGGGGAAGAAGGTTAGTGCCTGAGGGGGGGGAGGAAGAAGGTGAGTGCCTGGGGGGGGGGGGGAGGAAGAAGGTTAGTGCCTGAGGGGGGGGAGGAAGAAGGTTAGTGCCTGAGGGGGGTGGGGGGAAGAAGGTTAGTGCCTGAGGGGGGGGGAAGAAGGTGAGTGCCTGAGGGGGGAGGAAGAAGGTTAGTGCCTGAGGGGGGGGGGAGGAAGAAGGTTAGTGCCTGAGGGGGGGGGGGAGGAAGAAGGTTAGTGCCTGGGGGGGGAGGAAGAAGGTAAGTGCCTGAGGGGGGGAGGAAGAAGGTTAGTGCCTGAGGGGGGGGGGAGAAGGTTAGTGCCTGAGGGGGGGAGGAAGAAGGTTAGTGCCTGAGGGGGGGGGGGGGAAGAAGGTTAGTGCCTGAGGGGGGAGGAAGAAGGTGAGTGCCTGAGGGGGGGGGGAGAAGGTTAGTGCCTGAGGGGGGGAGGAAGAAGGTTAGTGCCTGAGGGGGGGGGAGAAGGTTAGTGCCTGAGGGGGGGAGGAAGAAGGTTAGTGCCTGAGGGGGGGGAAGAAGGTTAGTGCCTGAGGGGGGGGAGGAAGAAGGTTAGTGCCTGAGGGGGGGGGGAAGAAGGTTAGTGCCTGAGGGGGGGAGGAAGAAGGTTAGTGCCTGAGGGGGGGGGAAGAAGGTTAGTGCCTGAGGGGGGGGAGGAAGAAGGTTAGTGCCTGAGGGGGGGGGAGAAGGTTAGTGCCTGAGGGGGGGAGGAAGAAGGTTAGTGCCTGAGGGGGGGGAAGAAAGTTAGTGCCTGAGGGGGGGAGGAAGAAGGTTAGTGCCTGAGGGGGGGGGGGAGAAGGTTAGTGCCTGGGGGGGAGGAAGAAGGTTAGTGTCTGAGGGGGGGGAGGAAGAAGGTTAGTGTCTGAGGGGGGGGGGAGGAAGAAGGTGAGTGCCTGGGGGGGGAGGAAGAAGGTTAGTGCCTGAGAGGGGGAGGAAGAAGGTTAGTGCCTGAGGGGGGGGGAGAAGAAGGTTAGTGCCTGAGGGGGGGGGAAGAAGGTTAGTGCCTGAGGGGGGGAGGAAGAAGGTGAGTGCCTGAGGGGGGGGGAGGAAGAAGGTTAGTGCCTGAGGGGGGGGAGGAAGAAGGTTAGTGCCTGAGGGGGGGGTGGGGGGAGGAAGGTTAGTGCCTGAGGGGGGGGGAGGAAGAAGGGTAGTGCCTGAGGGGGGGGGGGGAAGAAGGTTAGTGCCTGAGGGGGGGGAAGAAGGTGAGTGCCTGAGGGGGGGAGGAAGAAGGTTAGTGCCTGAGGGGGGGGGGGAGGAAGAAGGTTAGTGCCTGAGGGGGGGGGGGAGGAAGAAGGTTAGTGCCTGGGGGGGGAGGAAGAAGGTTAGTGCCTGAGGGGGGGAGGAAGAAGGTTAGTGCCTGAGGGGGGGGGGAAGAAGGTTAGTGCCTGAGGGGGGGGGAAGAAGGTTAGTGCCTGAGGGGGGGGAGGAAGAAGGTGAGTGCCTGAGGGGGGGGGAGAAGGTTAGTGCCTGAGGGGGGGGGGGAGGAAGAAGGTTAGTGCCTGAGGGGGGGGGGAGAAGGTTAGTGCCTGAGGGGGGGAGGAAGAAGGTTAGTGCCTGAGGGTGGGGGAAGAAGGTTAGTGCCTGAGGGGGGGAGGAAGAAGGTTAGTGCCTGAGGGGGGGGAAGAAAGTTAGTGCCTGAGGGGGGGAGGAAGAAGGTTAGTGCCTGAGGGGGGGGGGAAGAAGGTTAGTGCCTGGGGGGGAGGAAGAAGGTTAGTGTCTGAGGGGGGGGGAGGAAGAAGGTTAGTGTCTGAGGGGGGGGGAGGAAGAAGGTGAGTGCCTGGGGGGGAGGAGGAGGAAGAAGGTTAGTGCCTGGGGGGGAGGAGGAAGAAGGTGAGTGCCTGGGGGGGGGGAGGAGGAAGAAGAAGGTTAGTGCCTGGGGGGGGGAGGAAGAAGGTGAGTGTCTGAGGGGGGAGGAGGAGGAAGAAGGTTAGTGCCTGGGGGGGGAGGAAGAAGGTGAGTGTCTGAGGGGGGGAGGAGGAAGAAGGTTAATGCCTGAGGGGGGGAGGGAGGAGGAAGAAGGTTAGTGTCTGGGGGGGGGGGGGAGGAAGAAGGCTAGTGCCTGGGGGGGGGAGGAAGAAGGTGAGTGTCTGAGGGGGGAGGAGGAAGAAGGTTAATGCCTGAGGGGGGGGGAGGGAGGAGGAAGAAGGTTAGTGTCTGAGGGGGGGGGGGGAGGAGGAAGAAGGTTAGTGCCTGAGGGGGGGAGGGGGAAGAAGGTTAGTGCCTGAGGGGGGGGGGAGGAAGGTTAGTGCCTGAGGGAGGGAGGGAGGGAGGAGGAAGAAGGTGGATGCCCAAGGGGGGGGGGGAGGAGGAAGAAGGTTAGTGCCATAAGGTTGTAAAAGACCCCCAATCACTGGTGGCCGGTGTACAGAGGGCGCATGGAGTTCAATGGGATTTTTTTTTGGCATCACCTGATTAGAGCCAGAGGCTCTAATAGGGCGATGCAAAGGGTGGACCCGGGGCGCAGAGCAGTGCGTCCCGATCCCACCCATTGTGTGACAATAGCGAATGAAAATTCGCTATTGTCACACCGATCCTCCTCCTGGCCAATCAGGAAGCGCGTCCAATACGCGCTTCTTGATTGGCCGCAAGGCAAACCCCTTGCCATTAGCCGAGGAGGAGGAGGCAGAAGCGAAAGGACTCGTGGAGACGCGTCGCCGGTCACCGGGACTCGGAAGAAGCCGCCCGCCGCCGCTGCTGGGAGGACTCGTGGAGACGCGCCGCCGGTCACCGGGACCGAGAAGAAGCCGCCCGCCACCGCTGCTGCTCCAGGTAGTTAAGGGGGCACACACGCTGATCTCTGCATTGGGGGAATGGTATGCTGGTCACTGCATTGAAGGGGGCATGTATGCTGGTCACTACATTGGAGGCACACACTGATCTCTGCATTGGGGCATGTACGCTGGTCACTGCATTGGGGGCATGTACGCTGGTAACTGCATTGGGGGCATGTACGCTGGTCACTGCATTGAAGGGGGCATGTACGCTGGTCACTGCGCATTGAAGGGGGCACATGTACACTGGTCACTGCGCATTGAAGGGGGCATGTACACTGGCCACTCTGCATTGAAAGGGGGCACTCTGGTCTCTCTGCATTGAAAGGGGGCACACTATACCTTAATTACTGAAGGCCCCTTTCACACTTTTGCAACCTCAAAGTCACGCAATTTTTTACAGCGTTTTTTGCCGCAAAGCAATACCTATTACATTTTTCTGTTTGCGCCCCCCCCCCCCCCCCAAAAAAAATTTTGAGCACCAGCCGCCACTGTCCCAAATATACCTACAATAATGTGCACATATTAATCTGCAAGTGTTCACAGATATGTATAGGTCAGAGTGTTTAACTGACAAAGAATGATGTGCCATAGAACTGCTGATGTTGATGTATTTTTCTGCTCTGTATCTAATAAATGCATACTTTACACCCCCCCCTTTCCAGTACCCCCCAGAGCTCTTCAGGCCCCCCTCCACCAGTGCTCTTTAGCCCCCCCTCCCCCAGGGCTCTTCAGCTCCCCACAGTGCTTTACAGCTCCCCCCCCATGCTCTCTGACTCCCCCAGTGCTCTCCACCCCCCTGTGCTGCCTGGCTCCCCCCTCAGTGATCTACAGCCCCCCCAGTGCTCTTCAGTTCCCCCCCCCTCCCCCGTACTCTGTCCCCCTGGTTTTCCCTGCCCCCCTGCTCTCCACCCCCTTGCTTTCTAACCCCCCTGCAATGCTTTCCAACCCCCCCCCCCCTATTTCTTTCCAGTGCCCCCCCATGCCCTTCAGCTCCTCCTGTGCTCTCCAGCCTCCCTAGTGCTCTTCTATCTTCTATCAAGTCTGCAGTCTCTGACCATCTCCTGAATCATGTCTGCAGTCTCTGGCCATTTCTTGTATCATGTCTGCAGTCTCTGACCATTTCCTGTATCATGTCTGCAGTCTCTGACCATCTCCTGTACTATGTCTGCAGTCTCTGATCATCTCTTGTATCATGTCTGCAGTCTGACCATTTCTTGTATCATGTCCACAGTCTCTGACCATTTCTTGTATCATGTCCGCAGTCTCTGACTATTTCTTGTATCATGTCTGCAGTCTCTGACCATCTACTGTATCGTGTCTGCAGTCTCACCATCTCTTGTATCATGTCTGCAGTCTCTGACCATCTCTTGTATCATGTCTGCAGTCTCTGACCATCTCTTGTATCATGTCTGCAGTCTCTGACCATCTCTTGTATCATGTCTGCAGTCTCTGACCATCTCTTGTATCACGTCCGCAGTCTCTGACCATTTCTTGTATCACGTCCGCAGTGTCTGACCATCTCCTGTATCATCTCCGCAGTCTTTGACCATCTCTTGCATCATGTATGCGGTCTCTGATCATCTCTTGCATCATGTCTGCAGTCTCTGACCATCTCTTGCATCATGTCTGCGGTCTCTGACCATCTCCTGTATCATGTCTGCAGTCACTGACCATCTCTTGTATCATGTCTGCAGTCTCTGACCATCTCCTGTATCATGTTTGCAGTCTCTGACCATCTCCTGTATCATGTCTGCAGTCTCTGACCATCTCCTGTATCATGTCTGCAGTCACTGACCATCTCTTGTATCATGTCCACAGTCTCTGACCATCTCTTGTATCACGTCCGCAGTCTCTGACCATTTCTTGTATCACGTCCGCAGTGTCTGACCATCTCCTGTATCATGTCTGTAGTCTCTGACCATCTCTTGTATCATGTCTGTAGTCTCTGATCATCTCTTGTATCATGTCTGCGGTCTCTGATCATCTCTTCTATCATGTCTGCAGTCTGACCATCTCTTGCATCATGTCTGCGGTCTCTGATCATCTCTTGTATCATGTCTGCAGTCTCTGACCATCTCTTGCATCATGTCTGCAGTCTCTGACCATCTCTTGCATCATGTCTGCAGTCTCTGACCATCTCCAGTATCATGCCTGCAGTCTCTGACCATCTACTGTATCATGTCTGCAGTCTCTGACCATCTCCTGTATCATGTCTGTAGTCTCTGACCATCTCTTGTATCATGTCTGTAGTCTCTGATCATCTCTTGTATCATGTCTGCGGTCTCTGATCATCTCTTCTATCATGTCTGCAGTCTGACCATCTCTTGCATCATGTCTGCGGTCTCTGATCATCTCTTGTATCATGTCTGCAGTCTCTGACCATCTCTTGCATCATGTCTGCAGTCTCTGACCATCTCCAGTATCATGCCTGCAGTCTCTGACCATCTACTGTATCATGTCTGCAGTCTCTGACCATCTCCTGTATCATGTCTGCAGTCTCTGACCATCTCCTGTATCATGTCTGCAGTCTTTGACCATCTCTTGCATCATGTCTGCGGTCTCTGATCATCTCTTGTATCATGTCTGCAGTCTCTGACCATCTCTTGCATCATGTCTGCAGTCTCTGACCATCTTTTGCATCATGTCTGCAGTCTCTGACCATCTCCAGTATCATGCCTTGCCAGTCTCTGACCATCTCCAGTTTAATGTCTGCAGTCTCTGACCATCTACTGTATCATGTCTGCAGTCTCTGATCATCTCCTGTATCATGTCTGCAGTCTCTGATCATCTCTTGTATCATGTCTGCAGTCTCTGATCATCTCTTGTATCATGTCTGCAGTCTCTGATCATCTCCTGTATCATGTCTGCAGTCTCTGACCATCACCTGTATCATGTTTGTAGTCTCTGACCATCTCTTGTATCATGTCTGCAGTCTCTGACCATCTCTTGTATCATGTCTGCAGTCTGACCATCTCCTGTATCATGTCTGCAGTCTCTGATCATCTCTTGTATCATGTCTGCAGTCTCTGATCATCTCCAGTATCATGTCTGCAGTCTCTGACCATCTCCTGTATCATGTCTGCAGTCTCTGACCATCTCCTGTATCATGTCTGCAGTCTCTGACCATCTCCTGTATCATGTCTGCAGTCTCTGACCATCTCCTGTATCATGTCTGCAGTCTCTGAACATCTCTTGTATCACGTCCGCAGTCTCTGACCCTCTCCTGTATCATGTCCGCAGTCTCTGACCATCTCCTGTAGGATGTCTCCAATCTCTTACTCAAATTTAAACACATTGCTAATAGTATCAGCGATCTGTTTATGCCAAAGGTAGGACTGTGCAGGGAAGGCAGAGAGTGCAAAAGGGGGCACTGTGATTAGAGAGATGGGGGGGGGGGGGGGGCTGTGAAATGTGTACAATAAATATTCTTGAAAACATTACAAATTTTTTTGGGTGTTTGTACATTTTTAAGTTTGGGGGGTGCCAGATTTAGGATCCGCCCCGGGTGCCAAATCTAGGTACACCACTGCACAGATGGCTGTGGGTGAGTGACGGAGGGCTGATTTTTGAAACCTTAGCCCATATTAGCCTTTTAACTTAATTTACTGAAACTGTACAAAGGCACCCTAAACCCTGTGGCAACCAATTAGAATTCATCTTTTGCTAGTGTGATGTCAGATAAGTAAATGCTGATCGGTTACTCTGGGTTGCCGCATTTTGCACTTAAAATTTTGCTTTGTGCATGGTTTCTTGAACAAGCCCTTGATGTTTAACTTTCCCAGGAAGTCATAGAGGAGCTGACTCTCCATTTTCTGGTTACAGCTACTTTGGAAAGATTTGGTGTTAGTGCTTCATCTAGACTACTGGGAAATCATTTCTCTTGTGTGTTGTGGATGTTCTGGGACCTCTGCTATTTCCAAAATGGCTGAAGAAGTTCCATAGGAGCCTCCAGAAAGGCTTCTACATGGGGCACCCTGATTGCCATAATTGGTGCTCTTAATTGCTTTATGGGAAGAGTTACAAGTAAAAGTGGAGATTAGAAAGTTGACAGATTAACATGCGTGTGGTCACATTTTATAACATTTTATGGTGGGGCATTGGGCAGGGTTGAGTGGGGAGCGGCATTGGGTGGAGCTTGGGCGGGGCTTACTTTGAAATGTGGGAGGGGTTATCAAATTTACCTTCGGGCTGAAGCCCCTGGTCTTTTTCTCACCTAGCAACGCCCCTGGGTAGAAGGCATTGTGGTTCCACCTGGAGCCCTATTGGTCGCGATAGATATCGAGGCCTTATATTCAAGCATCCCCCATTCTAGGGGTATTGAGGTTATTTCCACCTTCCTCTATGAACAAGATCAATCCGAATGGCCAATGGCAGACTTTATCATTATTCTATTGGATCATATATTACGGTCTAATGTGTTCCTATTCCAGGATGTCGCCTACCTTCAGGTACAGGGCGTGGCGATGGGGACTTCATGTGCCCCATCTTACGCGACCCTGTACCTGGGGGGGTGGGAGAGATCTGTTTTTCCGAGATGAAGCCTTGTCGATGTACCTGCGCCATATTCTCCTGTGGCGCAGGTACATCGATGATGTCTTCGTCATTTGGACTGGGAATGTGGAGGAGCTGCACCGGTTTATGGACCTGTTAGCAGGGAACACCTTTAATTTAAAGTTTACTATGCAACATAGTTTTGAAAGTCTTCCATTCCTGGATACTAGGCTGTTCGTGGATGGGGATCGTTTGCTCCGCACTACCTTGTATCGCAAGGAAACTGCGGGCAATACGATCTTGCATTACACGAGCAGCCATCCTCATCCTCTAATTAACAGCATTCCCTTTGGCCAGTACCTCCGTCTTCGGAGGAACTGTGCCAGGGACGAGGATTTTGAAATGGAAGCCGCAGCCCTGAGAAAGAGACTCAGATCCCGAGGCTACAGCAAAAGAGTACTCCGGAAGGCATATAATAAGGCCAAAGCCCGTACAAGGAATGAATTAATTTTCAATTTTGGGAAAAAAGCATCAGGCTCCGGCACAACTAGACTGATTACCACGTATAATGACCATCACTCGCAGATTCGAGCAATTATGAGGCGAAATTGGCATTTCCTGACAGATGATAGGATAGTGACCAACTATGTTCGCCAATATCCAGAGTTAGTCTTCCGTAAGTCCAAGTCACTTCGTGACTCTATGGTGCATAGCCATCTTCGGCAGGTACAACAGAGTGGGGATCGGACTTGGAAAGGTACTTATCCATGTGGCCAGTGTGATATTTGCCCTTGGATACAGGCAGGTCCAACCTGTACCCTTCCGAATGGCTCTGTATATAAACTTAATTGCTATGCAGACTGTCAGACGATTGGAGTAGTATACATTGCTCTCTGCGAGTGTGGTTCATTTTACGTGGGCAAAACTAAGAGGTCCCTGGCTTGCCGAGTGGGTGATCATCTATACTATGTGGAGGTGGGTTTGGTGTACACTCCCATCTGCAAGCATGTGGGTAACCATCATAACTTCAACTCTGAAGTAGTCAAATTCTATGTCTTGGAGGTGGTCAACCCCAGTATTCGGGGAGGTGATGTTGACAATAGAATTTTAAAATTGGAAGCCAGATGGATCTATAACCTGCATGCTACGACCCCTCCGGGCTTGAACTCAGTCATTTCATACCAGCCCTTTCTAAAATAAACCACAATGGAATTGGCCACTAATTTCTTATCTCTTTTCTCCCCCCCCTTTTTTTTTTTCAAATATGTCACTAATGATTCAGTGATAATTGTTCGTTTTATGTTTTGGAATGTCACATCATGATTTATGATTATTGCTTTAATATTTTCTTATATGTGTGTGCTCGGGGCTGCTGATCGTGCTGGACTGATGCCTGGATGTGGGCTGTGCGATCTACACCCGAGGGACCCAGGGATCAACATTGAGATGTTTAGGGAGGTGTCCGGGCGCAAAGCCGGTGAGCAATATCCATCTGGCTCCCGGCTTTTGGTCAAATCTATTTGGCCAATGAGGAGACTGTTTCCTGGGTACCTCTCGGTCCCAGGTATACGCCTCCACATTTGTGCGCCCGCACCGTGGATGACGCGGCTTCTGGTTTCGTCACTTCCGGCGGGGTACTAGTACTTCCGCCGGGAGTTGGCGCGGCTTTTTGCTGCGTCGTTTCCGGTGGAGCCCCGTACTTTAGGGGGAGGGCGGCCGACGCTCAGACACGGCTGTCTCTCTCCCCCTCTGGATGCACATTCGTGTATGGGGGGGGAACTTTTTTTCTCCACCGAGCTTCACTTTGCCACGGGGATCACCCTTTTAAACTGGACTCGTTGGATGGGATCAGCGGGGCTCTAATGTAAATCTACTGGGTAAGTGGGGATGTGTTTGCTTTTTCTCCCCCCCTGCTCTTTCTATAGTAGGCTTGCATCCCTATTTGGTCGTCTCACTTTTTGAGATTGCTTGATGTGATTTGGATCGGCTATGTCTACTTATATACTTTTTTATCTTTTGTCAATTGTTTATCTGCTGGAGGGTGGGGTACAGTGGCCTATATACAGCCCCCCAATTGCCCTCCTTATATCAACTATGACGCTATATTATTTTGCTTTCAAGGCCCCCTAATTTTCCTCCCTTGATTCATTTCCCAGATGGTATCCCCCTAGAACGCCTTGGGTTTGCACGGTTGTGGGAGAGGCTACCTCCTTGAATGTGCCCTGAGGGTGCGGGACTCGGCACCTTTCCGTCTCTTTGAGTGTGAGGTTCTAGGGGTGGTTACCCTGATGCCCTCGCCCAGTTGCATCCCTCCTGTATGTGGCCCTGTATGTGGTGTCTAGCCCAGCCAGTACTTCCAGTCTCCTGTCCAAGCACTTTACAGCACGAGTACTTTGGTGAGCATCAATTGATTCTTCAAGGAATATGCCTAAATGAAAGCATATGTATATATTTTTCTGTATTTTTTTGTAATTTATTTTCTTTTTTCTCTATGATAGTTAACCAGGGATTATTGGATGGTCTTTGAGAAAGCGCCATTTCATGCGAAACGCGTCAGTCAGATCCTATCTGGTTATAAACAATGTTATTTGTACTGTCATTGTCTAATATTAATCTCTATTTATGGAGTTGGCTCCATTTTTATATTTCTGTATGTTTGTAAATCACTAAAATAAAGTTTATATTTTTATTTTTATATTACCCTGTCTGTTAAATTGCTGTTATACATCGATTTTTGGTGCTCTAAACTAGCTGGTTGTGAAAGCCTCCTTACCATCCCTTTTCTCGTTCAGAGATACAGTGGAGGCCCTGCCCTTAGGGGTAGCGTCCCACTGTCCCTGATACACATTTTCCTAATCATATTACCCGGGATTGGAGGTAGTTCACACCAGTGCTCTACTAGTTTATCCAACAACCACCTTCTTTTTCCCCCCAGACTGTCCTTCCGAGTCCCCCTCCTCCCAGACTGTCCTTCCTAGTCCCCCTCCCCTCACGCTGTCCTTCCTAGTACCCCTCACCCCAGGCTGTCCTTCCTAGTCCCCCTTCCCCCAGGCTATCCTTCCTAGTCCACCTCCTCCCAGACTGTCCTTCCTAGTCCCCCTCCCCTCACGCTGTCCTTCCTAGTACCCCTAACCCTACGCTATCCTTCCTAGTCCCCCTTCCCCAGGCTGTCCTTCCTAGTCCCCCTCCCCTCACGCTGTCCTTCCTAGTACCCCTCACCCCACGCTATCCTTCCTAGTCCCCCTTCCCCCAGGCTATCCTTCCTAGTCCACCTCCTCCCAGACTGTCCTTCCTAGTCCCCCTCCCCTCACGCTGTCCTTCCTAGTCCCCCTTCCCCCAGACTGTCCTTCCTAGTCCCCCCTCCCCCAGACTGTCCTTCCTAGTCCCCCTCCCCTCACGCTGTCCTTCCTAGTCCCCCTTCCCCCAGACTGTCCTTCCTAGTCCCCCCTCCCCCAGGCTGTCCTTCCTAGTCCCCAGGCTGTCCATCCTAGTCCCCCTTCCCCCAGACTGTCCTTCCTAGTCCCCCCTCCCCCAGACTGTCCTTCCTAGTCCCCCCTCCCCCAGGCTGTCCTTCCTAGTCCCCAGGCTGTCCATCCTAGTTCCCCTTCCCCCAGGCTGTCCTTCCTAGTCCCCCTCCCCCAGACTGTCCTTCCTAGTCCCCCTTCCCCCAGACTGTCCTTCCCAGTCCCCCTCCCCCCAGGCTGTCCTTCCCAGTCCCCCTCCCCCCAGGCTGTCCTTCCCAGTCCCCCTCCCCCCAGGCTGTCCTTCCCAGTCCCCCTCCCCCCAGACTGTCCTTCCTAGTCCCCCTCCCCCCAGACTGTCCTTCCCAGTCCCCCTCCCCCCAGGCTGTCCTTCCCAGTCCCCCTCCCCCCAGGCTGTCCTCCCTAGTCCCCCTCCCCCCAGACTGTCCTTCCTAGTCACTCTTCCCCCACACTGTCCTCCTGATGATGATCTCCGTAGTTGACTTTCCGGTCCCTCTTCTCTCCCGGTGATCGGTATGATGAGGACACTCCCCGGTCCCGCTATCAGAGGACAGAGCAGTACCGGAAGTGCTCCCATGGGCGCATCACGGGGGAAGGATTATCTGGTTGCACAACCCAGAAGTGGCTCCTCATTTCTTTCACTTTCGATATGACGTCATGTACAGATCTCCCCGCCCCCTTCCTCAGCTCTGCTGGGTGCGGTAATGATGGAGAACCGGAGAGGATCGACCGGACTACTGACTGTGCTGGGGGCCCTTCTACTGGGGGCCGGGGGTGAGTATAGGGGTGATAGTACCCAGCAGTGGGGATTGGGGGAGTATAGGGGGGATAGTACCCAGCAGTGGGGATTGGGGGGGGTATAGGGGGGAGGGTACCCAGCAGTGGTGATTGGGGGGAGTATAGGGGGGATAGTACCCAGCAGTGGGGATTGGGGGGGAGTATAGGGGGGATGGTACCCAGCAGTGGGGATTGGGGGGGTATAGGGGGGATAGTACCCAGCAGTGGGGATTGGGGGGAGTATAGGGGGGATAGTACCCAGCAGTGGGGATTGGGGGGAGTATAGGGGGGATGGTACCCAGCAGTGGGGATTGGGGGGGTATAGGGGGGATAGTACTCAGCAGTGGGGATTGGGGGGGAGTATAGGGGGGATAGTACCCAGCAGTGGGGATTGGGGGGGAGTATAGGGGGGATGGTACCCAGCAGTGGGGATTGGGGGAGTATAGGGGGGATAGTACCCAGCAGTGAGGATTGGGGGGAGTATAGGGGGGATAGTACCCAGCAGTGGGGATTGGGGGAGTATAGGGGGGATAGTACCCAGCAGTGGGGATTGGGGGGAGTATAGGGGGGATAGTACCCAGCAGTGGGGATTGGGGGGAGTATAGGGGGGATAGTACCCAGCAGTGGTGATTGGGGGGAGTATAGGGGGGATAGTACCCAGCAGTGGGGATTGGGGGGAGTATAGGGGGAGGGTACCCAGCAGTGGTGATTGGGGGGAGTATAGGGGGGATAGTACCCAGCAGTGGGGATTGGGGGAGTATAGGGGGGATGGTACCCAGCAGTGGGGATTGGGGGAGTATAGGGGGGATAGTACCCAGCAGTGGGGATTGGGGGGAGTATAGGGGGGATAGTACCCAGCAGTGGGGATTGGGGGAGTATAGGGGGGATAGTACCCAGCAGTGGGGATTGGGGGGAGTATAGGGGGGATAGTACCCAGCAGTGGGGATTGGGGGGGAGTATAGGGGGGATAGTACCCAGCAGTGGGGATTGGGGGAGTATAGGGGGGATAGTACCCAGCAGTGGGGATTGGGGGGGAGTATAGGGGGGATAGTACCCAGCAGTGGGGATTGGGGGAGTATAGGGGGGAATAGTACCCAGCAGTGGGGATTGGGGGGGAGTATAGGGGGGATAGTACCCAGCAGTGGGGATTGGGGGAGTATAGGGGGGATAGTACCCAGCAGTGGGGATTGGGGGGGGTATAGGGGGGATAGTACCCAGCAGTGGGGATTGGGGGGAGTATAGGGGGGATAGTACCCAGCAGTGGGGATTGGGGGAGTATAGGGGGGATGGTACCCAGCAGTGGGGATTGGGGGAGTATAGGGGGATAGTACCCAGCAGTGGGGATTGGGGGGGAGTATAGGGGGGATGGTACCCAGCAGTGGGGATTGGGGGGAGTATAGGGGGGATAGTACCCAGCAGTGGGAATTGGGAGGAGTATAGGGGGGATGGTACCCAGCAGTGGGGATTGGGGGGGGTATAGGGGGGATAGTACCCAGCAGTGGGGATTGGGGGGGAGTATAGGGGGGATGGTACCCAGCAGTGGGGATTGGGGGGAGTATAGGGGGGATAGTACCCAGCAGTGGGGATTGGGGGAGTATAGGGGGGATAGTACCCAGCAGTGAGGATTGGGGGGAGTATAGGGGGGATAGTACCCAGCAGTGGGGATTGGGGGAGTATAGGGGGGATAGTACCCAGCAGTGGGGATTGGGGGGGGTATAGGGGGGATAGTACCCAGCAGTGGGGATTGGGGGGAGTATAGGGGGGATAGTACCCAGCAGTGGGGATTGGGGGGGAGTATAGGGGGGATGGTACCCAGCAGTGGGGATTGGGGGGAGTATAGGGGGGATAGTACCCAGCAGTGAGGATTGGGGGGAGTATAGGGGGGATAGTACCCAGCAGTGGTGATTGGGGGGAGTATAGGGGGGATAGTACCCAGCAGTGAGGATTGGGGGGAGTATAGGGGGGATAGTACCCAGCAGTGGGGATTGGGGGAGTATAGGGGGGATAGTACCCAGCAGTGGGGATTGGGGGGGAGTATAGGGGGGATGGTACCCAGCAGTGGGGATTGGGGGGAGTATAGGGGGGATGGTACCCAGCAGTGAGGATTGGGGGGAGTATAGGGGGGATAGTACCCAGCAGTGGGGATTGGGGGAGTATAGGGGGGATAGTACCCAGCAGTGGGGATTGGGGGGGGTATAGGGGGGATAGTACCCAGCAGTGGGGATTGGGGGGAGTATAGGGGGGATAGTACCCAGCAGTGGGGATTGGGGGGAGTATAGGGGGATAGTACCCAGCAGTGGGGATTGGGGGGAGTATAGGGGGGATAGTACCCAGCAGTGGGGATTGGGGGGAGTATAGGGGGAATAGTACCCAGCAGTGGGGATTGGGGGGGGTATAGGGGGGATAGTACCCAGCAGTGGGGATTGGGGGAGTATAGGGGGGATGGTACCCAGCAGTGGGGATTGGGGGGAGTATAGGGGGGATAGTACCCAGCAGTGAGGATTGGGGGGAGTATAGGGGGGATAGTACCCAGCAGTGGGGATTGGGGGGAGTATAGGGGGGATAGTACCCAGCAGTGGGGATTGGGGGAGTATAGGGGGGATAGTACCCAGCAGTGGGGATTGGGGGGGTATAGGGGGGATAGTACCCAGCAGTGGGGATTGGGGGGAGTATAGGGGGGATAGTACCCAGCAGTGGGGATTGGGGGGAGTATAGGGGGGATAGTACCCAGCAGTGGGGATTGGGGGGAGTATAGGGGGAATAGTACCCAGCAGTGGGGATTGGGGGGGGTATAGGGGGGATAGTACCCAGCAGTGGGGATTGGGGGAGTATAGGGGGGAGGGTACCCAGCAGTGGGGATTGGGGCAGTATAGGGGGGATAGTACCCAGCAGTGGGGATTGGGGGGAGTATAGGGGGGATAGTACCCAGCAGTGGGGATTGGGGGAGTATAGGGGGGATAGTACCCAGCAGTGGGGATTGGGGGGGGTATAGGGGGGATAGTACCCAGCAGTGGGGATTGGGGGGAGTATAGGGGGGATAGTACCCAGCAGTGGGGATTGGGGGGGAGTATAGGGGGGATGGTACCCAGCAGTGGGGATTGGGGGGAGTATAGGGGGGATAGTACCCAGCAGTGAGGATTGGGGGGAGTATAGGGGGGATAGTACCCAGCAGTGGTGATTGGGGGGAGTATAGGGGGGATAGTACCCAGCAGTGAGGATTGGGGGGAGTATAGGGGGGATAGTACCCAGCAGTGGTGATTGGGGGCAGTATATGGGGGATAGTACCCAGCAGTGGGGATTGGGGGAGTATAGGGGGGATAGTACCCAGCAGTGGGGATTGGGGGGGAGTATAGGGGGGATGGTACCCAGCAGTGGGGATTGGGGGGAGTATAGGGGGGATGGTACCCAGCAGTGAGGATTGGGGGGAGTATAGGGGGGATAGTACCCAGCAGTGGGGATTGGGGGAGTATAGGGGGGATAGTACCCAGCAGTGGGGATTGGGGGGGGTATAGGGGGGAGGGTACCCAGCAGTGGTGATTGGGGGGAGTATAGGGGGGATAGTACCCAGCAGTGGGGATTGGGGGGGAGTATAGGGGGGATGGTACCCAGCAGTGGGGATTGGGGGGGGTATAGGGGGGAGGGTACCCAGCAGTGGTGATTGGGGGGAGTATAGGGGGGATAGTACCCAGCAGTGGGGATTGGGGGGAGTATAGGGGGGATAGTACCCAGCAGTGGTGATTGGGGGGAGTATAGGGGGGATAGTACTCAGCAGTGGGGATTGGGGGGAGTATAGGGGGGATAGTACCCAGCAGTGGGGATTGGGGGCAGTATAGGGGGGATAGTACCCAGCAGTGGGGATTGGGGGGAGTATAGGGGGGATAGTACCCAGCAGTGGGGATTGGGGGAGTATAGGGGGGATAGTACCCAGCAGTAGGGATTGGGGGAGTATAGGGGGGATAGTACCCAGCAGTGGGGATTGGGGGGAGTATAGGGGGGATAGTACCCAGCAGTGGGGATTGGGGGGAGTATAGGGGGGATAGTACCCAGCAGTGGGGATTGGGGGAGTATAGGGGGGATAGTACCCAGCAGTGGGGATTGGGGGGGAGTATAGGGGGGATGGTACCCAGCAGTGGGGATTGGGGGAGTATAGGGGGGATAGTACCCAGCAGTGAGGATTGGGGGGAGTATAGGGGGGATAGTACCCAGCAGTGGGGATTGGGGGAGTATAGGGGGGATAGTACCCAGCAGTGGGGATTGGGGGGGGTATAGGGGGGATAGTACCCAGCAGTGGGGATTGGGGGGAGTATAGGGGGGATAGTACCCAGCAGTGGTGATTGGGGGGAGTATAGGGGGGATAGTACCCAGCAGTGGGGATTGGGGGGAGTATAGGGGGAGGGTACCCAGCAGTGGTGATTGGGGGGAGTATAGGGGGGATAGTACCCAGCAGTGGGGATTGGGGGAGTATAGGGGGGATGGTACCCAGCAGTGGGGATTGGGGGAGTATAGGGGGGATAGTACCCAGCAGTGGGGATTGGGGGAGTATAGGGGGGATAGTACCCAGCAGTGGGGATTGGGGGGAGTATAGGGGGGATAGTACCCAGCAGTGGGGATTGGGGGGGAGTATAGGGGGGATAGTACCCAGCAGTGGGGATTGGGGGAGTATAGGGGGGATAGTACCCAGCAGTGGGGATTGGGGGGGAGTATAGGGGGGATAGTACCCAGCAGTGGGGATTGGGGGAGTATAGGGGGGAATAGTACCCAGCAGTGGGGATTGGGGGGGAGTATAGGGGGGATAGTACCCAGCAGTGGGGATTGGGGGAGTATAGGGGGGATAGTACCCAGCAGTGGGGATTGGGGGGGGTATAGGGGGGATAGTACCCAGCAGTGGGGATTGGGGGGAGTATAGGGGGGATAGTACCCAGCAGTGGGGATTGGGGGAGTATAGGGGGGATGGTACCCAGCAGTGGGGATTGGGGGAGTATAGGGGGATAGTACCCAGCAGTGGGGATTGGGGGGGAGTATAGGGGGGATGGTACCCAGCAGTGGGGATTGGGGGGAGTATAGGGGGGATAGTACCCAGCAGTGGGAATTGGGAGGAGTATAGGGGGGATGGTACCCAGCAGTGGGGATTGGGGGGGGTATAGGGGGGATAGTACCCAGCAGTGGGGATTGGGGGGGAGTATAGGGGGGATGGTACCCAGCAGTGGGGATTGGGGGGAGTATAGGGGGGATAGTACCCAGCAGTGGGGATTGGGGGAGTATAGGGGGGATAGTACCCAGCAGTGAGGATTGGGGGGAGTATAGGGGGGATAGTACCCAGCAGTGGGGATTGGGGGAGTATAGGGGGGATAGTACCCAGCAGTGGGGATTGGGGGGGGTATAGGGGGGATAGTACCCAGCAGTGGGGATTGGGGGGAGTATAGGGGGGATAGTACCCAGCAGTGGGGATTGGGGGGGAGTATAGGGGGGATGGTACCCAGCAGTGGGGATTGGGGGGAGTATAGGGGGGATAGTACCCAGCAGTGAGGATTGGGGGGAGTATAGGGGGGATAGTACCCAGCAGTGGTGATTGGGGGGAGTATAGGGGGGATAGTACCCAGCAGTGAGGATTGGGGGGAGTATAGGGGGGATAGTACCCAGCAGTGGTGATTGGGGGCAGTATATGGGGGATAGTACCCAGCAGTGGGGATTGGGGGAGTATAGGGGGGATAGTACCCAGCAGTGGGGATTGGGGGGGAGTATAGGGGGGATGGTACCCAGCAGTGGGGATTGGGGGGAGTATAGGGGGGATGGTACCCAGCAGTGAGGATTGGGGGGAGTATAGGGGGGATAGTACCCAGCAGTGGGGATTGGGGGAGTATAGGGGGGATAGTACCCAGCAGTGGGGATTGGGGGGGGTATAGGGGGGATAGTACCCAGCAGTGGGGATTGGGGGGAGTATAGGGGGGATAGTACCCAGCAGTGGGGATTGGGGGGAGTATAGGGGGATAGTACCCAGCAGTGGGGATTGGGGGGAGTATAGGGGGGATAGTACCCAGCAGTGGGGATTGGGGGGAGTATAGGGGGAATAGTACCCAGCAGTGGGGATTGGGGGGGGTATAGGGGGGATAGTACCCAGCAGTGGGGATTGGGGGAGTATAGGGGGGATGGTACCCAGCAGTGGGGATTGGGGGGAGTATAGGGGGGATAGTACCCAGCAGTGAGGATTGGGGGGAGTATAGGGGGGATAGTACCCAGCAGTGGGGATTGGGGGGAGTATAGGGGGGATAGTACCCAGCAGTGGGGATTGGGGGAGTATAGGGGGGATAGTACCCAGCAGTGGGGATTGGGGGGGTATAGGGGGGATAGTACCCAGCAGTGGGGATTGGGGGGAGTATAGGGGGGATAGTACCCAGCAGTGGGGATTGGGGGGAGTATAGGGGGGATAGTACCCAGCAGTGGGGATTGGGGGGAGTATAGGGGGAATAGTACCCAGCAGTGGGGATTGGGGGGGGTATAGGGGGGATAGTACCCAGCAGTGGGGATTGGGGGAGTATAGGGGGGAGGGTACCCAGCAGTGGGGATTGGGGCAGTATAGGGGGGATAGTACCCAGCAGTGGGGATTGGGGGGAGTATAGGGGGGATAGTACCCAGCAGTGGGGATTGGGGGAGTATAGGGGGGATAGTACCCAGCAGTGGGGATTGGGGGGGGTATAGGGGGGATAGTACCCAGCAGTGGGGATTGGGGGGAGTATAGGGGGGATAGTACCCAGCAGTGGGGATTGGGGGGGAGTATAGGGGGGATGGTACCCAGCAGTGGGGATTGGGGGGAGTATAGGGGGGATGGTACCCAGCAGTGAGGATTGGGGGGAGTATAGGGGGGATAGTACCCAGCAGTGGTGATTGGGGGGAGTATAGGGGGGATAGTACCCAGCAGTGAGGATTGGGGGGAGTATAGGGGGGATAGTACCCAGCAGTGGTGATTGGGGGCAGTATATGGGGGATAGTACCCAGCAGTGGGGATTGGGGGAGTATAGGGGGGATAGTACCCAGCAGTGGGGATTGGGGGGGAGTATAGGGGGGATGGTACCCAGCAGTGGGGATTGGGGGGAGTATAGGGGGGATGGTACCCAGCAGTGAGGATTGGGGGGAGTATAGGGGGGATAGTACCCAGCAGTGGGGATTGGGGGAGTATAGGGGGGATAGTACCCAGCAGTGGGGATTGGGGGGGGTATAGGGGGGATAGTACCCAGCAGTGGGGATTGGGGGGAGTATAGGGGGGATAGTACCCAGCAGTGGGGATTGGGGGGAGTATAGGGGGATAGTACCCAGCAGTGGGGATTGGGGGGAGTATAGGGGGGATAGTACCCAGCAGTGGGGATTGGGGGGAGTATAGGGGGAATAGTACCCAGCAGTGGGGATTGGGGGGGGTATAGGGGGGATAGTACCCAGCAGTGGGGATTGGGGGAGTATAGGGGGGATGGTACCCAGCAGTGGGGATTGGGGGGAGTATAGGGGGGATAGTACCCAGCAGTGAGGATTGGGGGGAGTATAGGGGGGATAGTACCCAGCAGTGGGGATTGGGGGGAGTATAGGGGGGATAGTACCCAGCAGTGGGGATTGGGGGAGTATAGGGGGGATAGTACCCAGCAGTGGGGATTGGGGGGGTATAGGGGGGATAGTACCCAGCAGTGGGGATTGGGGGGAGTATAGGGGGGATAGTACCCAGCAGTGGGGATTGGGGGGAGTATAGGGGGGATAGTACCCAGCAGTGGGGATTGGGGGGAGTATAGGGGGAATAGTACCCAGCAGTGGGGATTGGGGGGGGTATAGGGGGGATAGTACCCAGCAGTGGGGATTGGGGGAGTATAGGGGGGAGGGTACCCAGCAGTGGGGATTGGGGCAGTATAGGGGGGATAGTACCCAGCAGTGGGAATTGGGAGGAGTATAGGGGGGATGGTACCCAGCAGTGGGGATTGGGGGGGTATAGGGGGGATGGTACCCAGCAGTGGGGATTGGGGGGAGTATAGGGGGGATAGTACCCAGCAGTGGGAATTGGGAGGAGTATAGGGGGGATGGTACCCAGCAGTGGGGATTGGGGGGAGTATAGGGGGGATAGTACCCAGCAGTGGGGATTGGGGGGGAGTATAGGGGGGATGGTACCCAGCAGTGGGGATTGGGGGGAGTATAGGGGGAATAGTACCCAGCAGTGGGGATTAGGGGGGATAGTACCCAGCAGTGGGGATTGGGGGGGAGTATAGGGGGGATGGTACCCAGCAGTGGGGATTGGGGGGAGTATAGGGGGGATAGTACCCAGCAGTGGGGATTGGGGGAGTATAGGGGGGATAGTACCCAGCAGTGGGGATTGGGGGGGTATAGGGGGGATAGTACCCAGCAGTGGGGATTGGGGGAGTATAGGGGGGATAGTACCCAGCAGTGGGGATTGGGGGGGTATAGGGGGGATAGTACCCAGCAGTGGGGATTGGGGAGGAGTATAGGGGGGATAGTACCCAGCAGTGGGGATTGGGGGCAGTATAGGGGGGATAGTACCCAGCAGTGGGGATTGGGGGGGTATAGGGGGGATAGTACCCAGCAGTGGTGATTGGGGGGAGTATAGGGGGGATAGTACCCAGCAGTGGGGATTGGGGGGAGTATAGGGGGGATAGTACCCAGCAGTGGGGATTGGGGGGGAGTATAGGGGGAATAGTACCCAGCAGTGGGGATTGGGGGGGTATAGGGGGGATAGTACCCAGCAGTGGGGATTGGGGGAGTATAGGGGGGATAGTACCCAGCAGTGGGGATTGGGGGGGTATAGGGGGGATAGTACCCAGCAGTGGGGATTGGGGGAGTATAGGGGGGATAGTACCCAGCAGTGGGGATTGGGGGGGTATAGGGGGGATAGTACCCAGCAGTGGGGATTGGGGGGGTATAGGGGGGAGGGTACCCAGCAGTGGGGATTGGGGGGAGTATAGGGGGGATAGTACCCAGCAGTGGGAATTGGGAGGAGTATAGGGGGGATGGTACCCAGCAGTGGGGATTGGGGGGGTATAGGGGGGATAGTACCCAGCAGTGGGGATTGGGGGGAGTATAGGGGGGATAGTACCCAGCAGTGGGAATTGGGAGGAGTATAGGGGGGATGGTACCCAGCAGTGGGGATTGGGGGGGTATAGGGGGGATAGTACTCAGCAGTGGGGATTGGGGGGGAGTATAGGGGGGATGGTACCCAGCAGTGGGGATTGGGGGGAGTATAGGGGGGATAGTACCCAGCAGTGAGGATTGGGGGGAGTATAGGGGGGATAGTACCCAGCAGTGGGGATTGGGGGAGTATAGGGGGGATAGTACCCAGCAGTGGGGATTGGGGGAGTATAGGGGGATAGTACCCAGCAGTGGTGATTGGGGGGAGTATAGGGGGGATAGTACCCAGCAGTGGGGATTGGGGGAGTATAGGGGGGATAGTACCCAGCAGTGGGGATTGGGGGGGAGTATAGGGGGGATGGTACCCAGCAGTGGGGATTGGGGGGAGTATAGGGGGGATAGTACCCAGCAGTGAGGATTGGGGGGAGTATAGGGGGGATAGTACCCAGCAGTGGGGATTGGGGGAGTATAGGGGGGATAGTACCCAGCAGTGGGGATTGGGGGGGTATAGGGGGGATAGTACCCAGCAGTGGGGATTGGGGGGAGTATAGGGGGGATAGTACCCAGCAGTGGGGATTGGGGGGAGTATAGGGGGATAGTACCCAGCAGTGGGGATTGGGGGGAGTATAGGGGGGATAGTACCCAGCAGTGGGGATTGGGGGGAGTATAGGGGGAATAGTACCCAGCAGTGGGGATTGGGGGGGGTATAGGGGGGATAGTACCCAGCAGTGGGGATTGGGGGAGTATAGGGGGGATGGTACCCAGCAGTGGGGATTGGGGGGAGTATAGGGGGGATAGTACCCAGCAGTGAGGATTGGGGGGAGTATAGGGGGGATAGTACCCAGCAGTGGGGATTGGGGGGAGTATAGGGGGGATAGTACCCAGCAGTGGGGATTGGGGGAGTATAGGGGGGATAGTACCCAGCAGTGGGGATTGGGGGGGTATAGGGGGGATAGTACCCAGCAGTGGGGATTGGGGGGAGTATAGGGGGGATAGTACCCAGCAGTGGGGATTGGGGGGAGTATAGGGGGGATAGTACCCAGCAGTGGGGATTGGGGGGAGTATAGGGGGAATAGTACCCAGCAGTGGGGATTGGGGGGGGTATAGGGGGGATAGTACCCAGCAGTGGGGATTGGGGGAGTATAGGGGGGAGGGTACCCAGCAGTGGGGATTGGGGCAGTATAGGGGGGATAGTACCCAGCAGTGGGAATTGGGAGGAGTATAGGGGGGATGGTACCCAGCAGTGGGGATTGGGGGGGTATAGGGGGGATGGTACCCAGCAGTGGGGATTGGGGGGAGTATAGGGGGGATAGTACCCAGCAGTGGGAATTGGGAGGAGTATAGGGGGGATGGTACCCAGCAGTGGGGATTGGGGGGAGTATAGGGGGGATAGTACCCAGCAGTGGGGATTGGGGGGGAGTATAGGGGGGATGGTACCCAGCAGTGGGGATTGGGGGGAGTATAGGGGGAATAGTACCCAGCAGTGGGGATTAGGGGGGATAGTACCCAGCAGTGGGGATTGGGGGGGAGTATAGGGGGGATGGTACCCAGCAGTGGGGATTGGGGGGAGTATAGGGGGGATAGTACCCAGCAGTGGGGATTGGGGGAGTATAGGGGGGATAGTACCCAGCAGTGGGGATTGGGGGGGTATAGGGGGGATAGTACCCAGCAGTGGGGATTGGGGGAGTATAGGGGGGATAGTACCCAGCAGTGGGGATTGGGGGGGTATAGGGGGGATAGTACCCAGCAGTGGGGATTGGGGAGGAGTATAGGGGGGATAGTACCCAGCAGTGGGGATTGGGGGCAGTATAGGGGGGATAGTACCCAGCAGTGGGGATTGGGGGGGTATAGGGGGGATAGTACCCAGCAGTGGTGATTGGGGGGAGTATAGGGGGGATAGTACCCAGCAGTGGGGATTGGGGGGAGTATAGGGGGGATAGTACCCAGCAGTGGGGATTGGGGGGGAGTATAGGGGGAATAGTACCCAGCAGTGGGGATTGGGGGGGTATAGGGGGGATAGTACCCAGCAGTGGGGATTGGGGGAGTATAGGGGGGATAGTACCCAGCAGTGGGGATTGGGGGGGTATAGGGGGGATAGTACCCAGCAGTGGGGATTGGGGGAGTATAGGGGGGATAGTACCCAGCAGTGGGGATTGGGGGGGTATAGGGGGGATAGTACCCAGCAGTGGGGATTGGGGGGGTATAGGGGGGAGGGTACCCAGCAGTGGGGATTGGGGGGAGTATAGGGGGGATAGTACCCAGCAGTGGGAATTGGGAGGAGTATAGGGGGGATGGTACCCAGCAGTGGGGATTGGGGGGGTATAGGGGGGATAGTACCCAGCAGTGGGGATTGGGGGGAGTATAGGGGGGATAGTACCCAGCAGTGGGAATTGGGAGGAGTATAGGGGGGATGGTACCCAGCAGTGGGGATTGGGGGGGTATAGGGGGGATAGTACTCAGCAGTGGGGATTGGGGGGGAGTATAGGGGGGATGGTACCCAGCAGTGGGGATTGGGGGGAGTATAGGGGGGATAGTACCCAGCAGTGAGGATTGGGGGGAGTATAGGGGGGATAGTACCCAGCAGTGGGGATTGGGGGAGTATAGGGGGGATAGTACCCAGCAGTGGGGATTGGGGGGGTATAGGGGGGATAGTACCCAGCAGTGGGGATTGGGGGGAGTATAGGGGGGATAGTACCCAGCAGTGGGGATTGGGGGGAGTATAGGGGGATAGTACCCAGCAGTGGGGATTGGGGGGAGTATAGGGGGGATAGTACCCAGCAGTGGGGATTGGGGGGAGTATAGGTGGAATAGTACCCAGCAGTGGGGATTGGGGGGGGTATAGGGGGGATAGTACCCAGCAGTGGGGATTGGGGGAGTATAGGGGGGAGGGTACCCAGCAGTGGGGATTGGGGCAGTATAGGGGGGATAGTACCCAGCAGTGTGAATTGGGAGGAGTATAGGGGGGATGGTACCCAGCAGTGGGGATTGGGGGGGTATAGGGGGGATAGTACCCAGCAGTGGGGATTGGGGGGAGTATAGGGGGGATAGTACCCAGCAGTGGGAATTGGGAGGAGTATAGGGGGGATGGTACCCAGCAGTGGGGATTGGGGGGGGTATAGGGGGGATAGTACCCAGCAGTGGGGATTGGGGGGGAGTATAGGGGGGATGGTACCCAGCAGTGGGGATTGGGGGGAGTATAGGGGGAATAGTACCCAGCAGTGGGGATTGGGGGGGGTATAGGGGGGATAGTACCCAGCAGTGGGGATTGGGGGGGAGTATAGGGGGGATGGTACCCAGCAGTGGGGATTGGGGGGAGTATAGGGGGGATAGTACCCAGCAGTGGGGATTGGGGGAGTATAGGGGGGATAGTACCCAGCAGTGGGGATTGGGGGGGTATAGGGGGGATAGTACCCAGCAGTGGGGATTGGGGGAGTATAGGGGGGATAGTACCCAGCAGTGGGGATTGGGGGGGTATAGGGGGGATAGTACCCAGCAGTGGGGATTGGGGAGGAGTATAGGGGGGATAGTACCCAGCAGTGGGGATTGGGGGCAGTATAGGGGGGATAGTACCCAGCAGTGGGGATTGGGGGGGTATAGGGGGGATAGTACCCAGCAGTGGTGATTGGGGGGAGTATAGGGGGGATAGTACCCAGCAGTGGGGATTGGGGGGAGTATAGGGGGGATAGTACCCAGCAGTGGGGATTGGGGGAGTATAGGGGGGATAGTACCCAGCAGTGGGGATTGGGGGGGTATAGGGGGGATAGTACCCAGCAGTGGGGATTGGGGGGGTATAGGGGGGAGGGTACCCAGCAGTGGGGATTGGGGGGAGTATAGGGGGGATAGTACCCAGCAGTGGGAATTGGGAGGAGTATAGGGGGGATGGTACCCAGCAGTGGGGATTGGGGGGGTATAGGGGGGATAGTACCCAGCAGTGGGGATTGGGGGGAGTATAGGGGGGATAGTACCCAGCAGTGGGAATTGGGAGGAGTATAGGGGGGATGGTACCCAGCAGTGGGGATTGGGGGGGTATAGGGGGGATAGTACTCAGCAGTGGGGATTGGGGGGAGTATAGGGGGGATAGTACTCAGCAGTGGGGATTGGGGGGAGTATAGGGGGGATAGCACCCAGCAGTGGGGATTGGGAGGAGTATAGGGGGGATAGTACCCAGCAGTGGGGATTGGGGGGAGTATAGGGGGGATAGTACCCAGCAGTGGGATTTTGGGGGAGTTTAGGGGGGATAGTACCCAGCAGTGGGGATTGGGGGGAGTATAGGGGGGATGGTACCCAGCAGTGGGGATTGGTGGAAGTGTAGGGGGGATAGTACCCAGCAGTGGTGATTGGGGGGGGGAGTATAGGGGGGATAGTACCCAGCAGTGGTGATTGGGGGGGAGGGGGAGTATAGGGGGGATAGTACCCAGCAGTGGGGATTGGGGGGGGGGGGGTATAGGGGGGATGGTACCCAGCAGTGGGGATTGGGGGGAGTATAGGGGGGATAGTACCCAGCAGTGGGAATTGGGGGGAGTATTGGGGGGATAGTACCCAGCAGTGGTGATTGGGGGGGGGTATAGGGGGGATGGTACCCAGCAGTGGGGATTGGGGGGAGTATAGGGGGGATAGTACCCAGCAGTGGGGATTGGGGGAGTATAGGGGGGATAGTACCCAGCAGTGGGGATTGGGGGGAGTATAGGGGGGATAGTACCCAGCAGTGGGGATTGGGGGGAGTATAGGGGGGATGGTACCCAGCAGTGGTGATTGGGAGGAGTATAGGGGGGATAGTACCCAGCAGTGGGGATTGGGGGAGTATAGGGGGGATAGTACTCAGCAGTGGTGATTGGGGGGAGTATAGGGGGGATAGTACCCAGCAGTGGGGATTGGGGGGAGTATAGGGGGGATAGTACCCAGCAGTGGGGATTGGGGGAGTATAGGGGGGATGGTACCCAGCAGTGGGGATTGGGGGGGGTATAGGGGGGATAGTACCCAGCAGTGGGGATTGGGGGGGGTATAGGGGGGATAGTACCCAGCAGTGGGGATTGGGGGAGTATAGGGGGGATGGTACCCAGCAGTGGGGATTGGGGGGGGTATAGGGGGGATAGTACCCAGCAGTGGGGATTGGGGGGGGTATAGGGGGGATAGTACCCAGCAGTGGGGATTGGGGGGGAGTATAGGGGGGATGGTACCCAGCAGTGGGGATTGGGGGGAGTATAGGGGGGATAGTACCCAGCAGTGAGGATTGGGAGGAGTATAGGGGGAGGGTACCCAGCAGTGGTGATTGGGGGGAGTATAGGGGGGATAGTACCCAGCAGTGGGGATTGGGGGGAGTATAGGGGGAGGGTACCCAGCAGTGGTGATTGGGGGGAGTATAGGGGGGATAGTACCCAGCAGTGGGGATTGGGGGAGTATAGGGGGGATGGTACCCAGCAGTGGGGATTGGGGGAGTATAGGGGGATAGTACCCAGCAGTGGGGATTGGGGGGGAGTATAGGGGGGATGGTACCCAGCAGTGGGGATTGGGGGGAGTATAGGGGGGATAGTACCCAGCAGTGAGGATTGGGGGAGTATAGGGGGGATAGTACCCAGCAGTGGGAATTGGGAGGAGTATAGGGGGGATGGTACCCAGCAGTGGGGATTGGGGGGGGTATAGGGGGGATAGTACCCAGCAGTGGGGATTGGGGGGGAGTATAGGGGGGATGGTACCCAGCAGTGGGGATTGGGGGGAGTATAGGGGGGATAGTACCCAGCAGTGGGGATTGGGGGAGTATAGGGGGGATAGTACCCAGCAGTGAGGATTGGGGGGAGTATAGGGGGGATAGTACCCAGCAGTGGGGATTGGGGGAGTATAGGGGGGATAGTACCCAGCAGTGGGGATTGGGGGGGGTATAGGGGGGATAGTACCCAGCAGTGGGGATTGGGGGGAGTATAGGGGGGATAGTACCCAGCAGTGGGGATTGGGGGGGAGTATAGGGGGGATGGTACCCAGCAGTGGGGATTGGGGGGAGTATAGGGGGGATAGTACCCAGCAGTGAGGATTGGGGGGAGTATAGGGGGGATAGTACCCAGCAGTGGTGATTGGGGGGAGTATAGGGGGGATAGTACCCAGCAGTGGGGATTGGGGGAGTATAGGGGGGATAGTACCCAGCAGTGAGGATTGGGGGGAGTATAGGGGGGATAGTACCCAGCAGTGGTGATTGGGGGCAGTATATGGGGGATAGTACCCAGCAGTGGGGATTGGGGGAGTATAGGGGGGATAGTACCCAGCAGTGGGGATTGGGGGGGAGTATAGGGGGGATGGTACCCAGCAGTGGGGATTGGGGGGAGTATAGGGGGGATGGTACCCAGCAGTGAGGATTGGGGGGAGTATAGGGGGGATAGTACCCAGCAGTGGGGATTGGGGGAGTATAGGGGGGATAGTACCCAGCAGTGGGGATTGGGGGGGGTATAGGGGGGATAGTACCCAGCAGTGGGGATTGGGGGGAGTATAGGGGGGATAGTACCCAGCAGTGGGGATTGGGGGGAGTATAGGGGGATAGTACCCAGCAGTGGGGATTGGGGGGAGTATAGGGGGGATAGTACCCAGCAGTGGGGATTGGGGGGAGTATAGGGGGAATAGTACCCAGCAGTGGGGATTGGGGGGGGTATAGGGGGGATAGTACCCAGCAGTGGGGATTGGGGGAGTATAGGGGGGATGGTACCCAGCAGTGGGGATTGGGGGGAGTATAGGGGGGATAGTACCCAGCAGTGAGGATTGGGGGGAGTATAGGGGGGATAGTACCCAGCAGTGGGGATTGGGGGGAGTATAGGGGGGATAGTACCCAGCAGTGGGGATTGGGGGAGTATAGGGGGGATAGTACCCAGCAGTGGGGATTGGGGGGGTATAGGGGGGATAGTACCCAGCAGTGGGGATTGGGGGGAGTATAGGGGGGATAGTACCCAGCAGTGGGGATTGGGGGGAGTATAGGGGGGATAGTACCCAGCAGTGGGGATTGGGGGGAGTATAGGGGGAATAGTACCCAGCAGTGGGGATTGGGGGGGGTATAGGGGGGATAGTACCCAGCAGTGGGGATTGGGGGAGTATAGGGGGGAGGGTACCCAGCAGTGGGGATTGGGGCAGTATAGGGGGGATAGTACCCAGCAGTGGGAATTGGGAGGAGTATAGGGGGGATGGTACCCAGCAGTGGGGATTGGGGGGGTATAGGGGGGATGGTACCCAGCAGTGGGGATTGGGGGGAGTATAGGGGGGATAGTACCCAGCAGTGGGAATTGGGAGGAGTATAGGGGGGATGGTACCCAGCAGTGGGGATTGGGGGGAGTATAGGGGGGATAGTACCCAGCAGTGGGGATTGGGGGGGAGTATAGGGGGGATGGTACCCAGCAGTGGGGATTGGGGGGAGTATAGGGGGAATAGTACCCAGCAGTGGGGATTAGGGGGGATAGTACCCAGCAGTGGGGATTGGGGGGGAGTATAGGGGGGATGGTACCCAGCAGTGGGGATTGGGGGGAGTATAGGGGGGATAGTACCCAGCAGTGGGGATTGGGGGAGTATAGGGGGGATAGTACCCAGCAGTGGGGATTGGGGGGGTATAGGGGGGATAGTACCCAGCAGTGGGGATTGGGGGAGTATAGGGGGGATAGTACCCAGCAGTGGGGATTGGGGGGGTATAGGGGGGATAGTACCCAGCAGTGGGGATTGGGGAGGAGTATAGGGGGGATAGTACCCAGCAGTGGGGATTGGGGGCAGTATAGGGGGGATAGTACCCAGCAGTGGGGATTGGGGGGGTATAGGGGGGATAGTACCCAGCAGTGGTGATTGGGGGGAGTATAGGGGGGATAGTACCCAGCAGTGGGGATTGGGGGGAGTATAGGGGGGATAGTACCCAGCAGTGGGGATTGGGGGGGAGTATAGGGGGAATAGTACCCAGCAGTGGGGATTGGGGGGGTATAGGGGGGATAGTACCCAGCAGTGGGGATTGGGGGAGTATAGGGGGGATAGTACCCAGCAGTGGGGATTGGGGGGGTATAGGGGGGATAGTACCCAGCAGTGGGGATTGGGGGAGTATAGGGGGGATAGTACCCAGCAGTGGGGATTGGGGGGGTATAGGGGGGATAGTACCCAGCAGTGGGGATTGGGGGGGTATAGGGGGGAGGGTACCCAGCAGTGGGGATTGGGGGGAGTATAGGGGGGATAGTACCCAGCAGTGGGAATTGGGAGGAGTATAGGGGGGATGGTACCCAGCAGTGGGGATTGGGGGGGTATAGGGGGGATTGTACCCAGCAGTGGGGATTGGGGGGAGTATAGGGGGGATAGTACCCAGCAGTGGGAATTGGGAGGAGTATAGGGGGGATGGTACCCAGCAGTGGGGATTGGGGGGGTATAGGGGGGATAGTACTCAGCAGTGGGGATTGGGGGGGAGTATAGGGGGGATGGTACCCAGCAGTGGGGATTGGGGGGAGTATAGGGGGGATAGTACCCAGCAGTGAGGATTGGGGGGAGTATAGGGGGGATAGTACCCAGCAGTGGGGATTGGGGGAGTATAGGGGGGATAGTACCCAGCAGTGGGGAGTATAGGGGGATAGTACCCAGCAGTGGTGATTGGGGGGAGTATAGGGGGGATAGTACCCAGCAGTGGGGATTGGGGGAGTATAGGGGGGATAGTACCCAGCAGTGGGGATTGGGGGGGAGTATAGGGGGGATGGTACCCAGCAGTGGGGATTGGGGGGAGTATAGGGGGGATAGTACCCAGCAGTGAGGATTGGGGGGAGTATAGGGGGGATAGTACCCAGCAGTGGGGATTGGGGGAGTATAGGGGGGATAGTACCCAGCAGTGGGGATTGGGGGGGGTATAGGGGGGATAGTACCCAGCAGTGGGGATTGGGGGGAGTATAGGGGGGATAGTACCCAGCAGTGGGGATTGGGGGGAGTATAGGGGGATAGTACCCAGCAGTGGGGATTGGGGGGAGTATAGGGGGGATAGTACCCAGCAGTGGGGATTGGGGGGAGTATAGGGGGAATAGTACCCAGCAGTGGGGATTGGGGGGGGTATAGGGGGGATAGTACCCAGCAGTGGGGATTGGGGGAGTATAGGGGGGATGGTACCCAGCAGTGGGGATTGGGGGGAGTATAGGGGGGATAGTACCCAGCAGTGAGGATTGGGGGGAGTATAGGGGGGATAGTACCCAGCAGTGGGGATTGGGGGGAGTATAGGGGGGATAGTACCCAGCAGTGGGGATTGGGGGAGTATAGGGGGGATAGTACCCAGCAGTGGGGATTGGGGGGGTATAGGGGGGATAGTACCCAGCAGTGGGGATTGGGGGGAGTATAGGGGGGATAGTACCCAGCAGTGGGGATTGGGGGGAGTATAGGGGGGATAGTACCCAGCAGTGGGGATTGGGGGGAGTATAGGGGGAATAGTACCCAGCAGTGGGGATTGGGGGGGGTATAGGGGGGATAGTACCCAGCAGTGGGGATTGGGGGAGTATAGGGGGGAGGGTACCCAGCAGTGGGGATTGGGGCAGTATAGGGGGGATAGTACCCAGCAGTGGGAATTGGGAGGAGTATAGGGGGGATGGTACCCAGCAGTGGGGATTGGGGGGGTATAGGGGGGATGGTACCCAGCAGTGGGGATTGGGGGGAGTATAGGGGGGATAGTACCCAGCAGTGGGAATTGGGAGGAGTATAGGGGGGATGGTACCCAGCAGTGGGGATTGGGGGGAGTATAGGGGGGATAGTACCCAGCAGTGGGGATTGGGGGGGAGTATAGGGGGGATGGTACCCAGCAGTGGGGATTGGGGGGAGTATAGGGGGAATAGTACCCAGCAGTGGGGATTAGGGGGGATAGTACCCAGCAGTGGGGATTGGGGGGGAGTATAGGGGGGATGGTACCCAGCAGTGGGGATTGGGGGGAGTATAGGGGGGATAGTACCCAGCAGTGGGGATTGGGGGAGTATAGTGGGGATAGTACCCAGCAGTGGGGATTGGGGGGGTATAGGGGGGATAGTACCCAGCAGTGGGGATTGGGGGAGTATAGGGGGGATAGTACCCAGCAGTGGGGATTGGGGGGGTATAGGGGGGATAGTACCCAGCAGTGGGGATTGGGGAGGAGTATAGGGGGGATAGTACCCAGCAGTGGGGATTGGGGGCAGTATAGGGGGGATAGTACCCAGCAGTGGGGATTGGGGGGGTATAGGGGGGATAGTACCCAGCAGTGGTGATTGGGGGGAGTATAGGGGGGATAGTACCCAGCAGTGGGGATTGGGGGGAGTATAGGGGGGATAGTACCCAGCAGTGGGGATTGGGGGGGAGTATAGGGGGAATAGTACCCAGCAGTGGGGATTGGGGGGGTATAGGGGGGATAGTACCCAGCAGTGGGGATTGGGGGAGTATAGGGGGGATAGTACCCAGCAGTGGGGATTGGGGGGGTATAGGGGGGATAGTACCCAGCAGTGGGGATTGGGGGAGTATAGGGGGGATAGTACCCAGCAGTGGGGATTGGGGGGGTATAGGGGGGATAGTACCCAGCAGTGGGGATTGGGGGGGTATAGGGGGGAGGGTACCCAGCAGTGGGGATTGGGGGGAGTATAGGGGGGATAGTACCCAGCAGTGGGAATTGGGAGGAGTATAGGGGGGATGGTACCCAGCAGTGGGGATTGGGGGGGTATAGGGGGGATAGTACCCAGCAGTGGGGATTGGGGGGAGTATAGGGGGGATAGTACCCAGCAGTGGGAATTGGGAGGAGTATAGGGGGGATGGTACCCAGCAGTGGGGATTGGGGGGGTATAGGGGGGATAGTACTCAGCAGTGGGGATTGGGGGGGAGTATAGGGGGGATGGTACCCAGCAGTGGGGATTGGGGGGAGTATAGGGGGGATAGTACCCAGCAGTGAGGATTGGGGGGAGTATAGGGGGGATAGTACCCAGCAGTGGGGATTGGGGGAGTATAGGGGGGATAGTACCCAGCAGTGGGGATTGGGGGGGTATAGGGGGGATAGTACCCAGCAGTGGGGATTGGGGGGAGTATAGGGGGGATAGTACCCAGCAGTGGGGATTGGGGGGAGTATAGGGGGATAGTACCCAGCAGTGGGGATTGGGGGGAGTATAGGGGGGATAGTACCCAGCAGTGGGGATTGGGGGGAGTATAGGTGGAATAGTACCCAGCAGTGGGGATTGGGGGGGGTATAGGGGGGATAGTACCCAGCAGTGGGGATTGGGGGAGTATAGGGGGGAGGGTACCCAGCAGTGGGGATTGGGGCAGTATAGGGGGGATAGTACCCAGCAGTGTGAATTGGGAGGAGTATAGGGGGGATGGTACCCAGCAGTGGGGATTGGGGGGGTATAGGGGGGATAGTACCCAGCAGTGGGGATTGGGGGGAGTATAGGGGGGATAGTACCCAGCAGTGGGAATTGGGAGGAGTATAGGGGGGATGGTACCCAGCAGTGGGGATTGGGGGGGGTATAGGGGGGATAGTACCCAGCAGTGGGGATTGGGGGGGAGTATAGGGGGGATGGTACCCAGCAGTGGGGATTGGGGGGAGTATAGGGGGAATAGTACCCAGCAGTGGGGATTGGGGGGGGTATAGGGGGGATAGTACCCAGCAGTGGGGATTGGGGGGGAGTATAGGGGGGATGGTACCCAGCAGTGGGGATTGGGGGGAGTATAGGGGGGATAGTACCCAGCAGTGGGGATTGGGGGAGTATAGGGGGGATAGTACCCAGCAGTGGGGATTGGGGGGGTATAGGGGGGATAGTACCCAGCAGTGGGGATTGGGGGAGTATAGGGGGGATAGTACCCAGCAGTGGGGATTGGGGGGGTATAGGGGGGATAGTACCCAGCAGTGGGGATTGGGGAGGAGTATAGGGGGGATAGTACCCAGCAGTGGGGATTGGGGGCAGTATAGGGGGGATAGTACCCAGCAGTGGGGATTGGGGGGGTATAGGGGGGATAGTACCCAGCAGTGGTGATTGGGGGGAGTATAGGGGGGATAGTACCCAGCAGTGGGGATTGGGGGGAGTATAGGGGGGATAGTACCCAGCAGTGGGGATTGGGGGAGTATAGGGGGGATAGTACCCAGCAGTGGGGATTGGGGGGGTATAGGGGGGATAGTACCCAGCAGTGGGGATTGGGGGGGTATAGGGGGGAGGGTACCCAGCAGTGGGGATTGGGGGGAGTATAGGGGGGATAGTACCCAGCAGTGGGAATTGGGAGGAGTATAGGGGGGATGGTACCCAGCAGTGGGGATTGGGGGGGTATAGGGGGGATAGTACCCAGCAGTGGGGATTGGGGGGAGTATAGGGGGGATAGTACCCAGCAGTGGGAATTGGGAGGAGTATAGGGGGGATGGTACCCAGCAGTGGGGATTGGGGGGGTATAGGGGGGATAGTACTCAGCAGTGGGGATTGGGGGGAGTATAGGGGGGATAGTACTCAGCAGTGGGGATTGGGGGGAGTATAGGGGGGATAGCACCCAGCAGTGGGGATTGGGAGGAGTATAGGGGGGATAGTACCCAGCAGTGGGGATTGGGGGGAGTATAGGGGGGATAGTACCCAGCAGTGGGATTTTGGGGGAGTTTAGGGGGGATAGTACCCAGCAGTGGGGATTGGGGGGAGTATAGGGGGGATGGTACCCAGCAGTGGGGATTGGTGGAAGTGTAGGGGGGATAGTACCCAGCAGTGGTGATTGGGGGGGGGAGTATAGGGGGGATAGTACCCAGCAGTGGTGATTGGGGGGGAGGGGGAGTATAGGGGGGATAGTACCCAGCAGTGGGGATTGGGGGGGGGGGTATAGGGGGGATGGTACCCAGCAGTGGGGATTGGGGGGAGTATAGGGGGGATAGTACCCAGCAGTGGGAATTGGGGGGAGTATTGGGGGGATAGTACCCAGCAGTGGTGATTGGGGGGGGGTATAGGGGGGATGGTACCCAGCAGTGGGGATTGGGGGGAGTATAGGGGGGATAGTACCCAGCAGTGGGGATTGGGGGAGTATAGGGGGGATAGTACCCAGCAGTGGGGATTGGGGGGAGTATAGGGGGGATAGTACCCAGCAGTGGGGATTGGGGGGAGTATAGGGGGGATGGTACCCAGCAGTGGTGATTGGGAGGAGTATAGGGGGGATAGTACCCAGCAGTGGGGATTGGGGGAGTATAGGGGGGATAGTACTCAGCAGTGGTGATTGGGGGGAGTATAGGGGGGATAGTACCCAGCAGTGGGGATTGGGGGGAGTATAGGGGGGATAGTACCCAGCAGTGGGGATTGGGGGAGTATAGGGGGGATGGTACCCAGCAGTGGGGATTGGGGGGGGTATAGGGGGGATAGTACCCAGCAGTGGGGATTGGGGGGGTATAGGGGGGATAGTACCCAGCAGTGGGGATTGGGGGAGTATAGGGGGGATGGTACCCAGCAGTGGGGATTGGGGGGGGTATAGGGGGGATAGTACCCAGCAGTGGGGATTGGGGGGGGTATAGGGGGGATAGTACCCAGCAGTGGGGATTGGGGGGGAGTATAGGGGGGATGGTACCCAGCAGTGGGGATTGGGGGGAGTATAGGGGGGATAGTACCCAGCAGTGAGGATTGGGAGGAGTATAGGGGGAGGGTACCCAGCAGTGGTGATTGGGGGGAGTATAGGGGGGATAGTACCCAGCAGTGGGGATTGGGGGGAGTATAGGGGGAGGGTACCCAGCAGTGGTGATTGGGGGGAGTATAGGGGGGATAGTACCCAGCAGTGGGGATTGGGGGAGTATAGGGGGGATGGTACCCAGCAGTGGGGATTGGGGGAGTATAGGGGGATAGTACCCAGCAGTGGGGATTGGGGGGGAGTATAGGGGGGATGGTACCCAGCAGTGGGGATTGGGGGGAGTATAGGGGGGATAGTACCCAGCAGTGAGGATTGGGGGAGTATAGGGGGGATAGTACCCAGCAGTGGGAATTGGGAGGAGTATAGGGGGGATGGTACCCAGCAGTGGGGATTGGGGGGGGTATAGGGGGGATAGTACCCAGCAGTGGGGATTGGGGGGGAGTATAGGGGGGATGGTACCCAGCAGTGGGGATTGGGGGGAGTATAGGGGGGATAGTACCCAGCAGTGGGGATTGGGGGAGTATAGGGGGGATAGTACCCAGCAGTGAGGATTGGGGGGAGTATAGGGGGGATAGTACCCAGCAGTGGGGATTGGGGGGGAGTATAGGGGGGATGGTACCCAGCAGTGGGGATTGGGGGGAGTATAGGGGGAATAGTACCCAGCAGTGGGGATTAGGGGGGATAGTACCCAGCAGTGGGGATTGGGGGGGAGTATAGGGGGGATGGTACCCAGCAGTGGGGATTGGGGGGAGTATAGGGGGGATAGTACCCAGCAGTGGGGATTGGGGGAGTATAGGGGGGATAGTACCCAGCAGTGGGAATTGGGAGGAGTATAGGGGGGATGGTACCCAGCAGTGGGGATTGGGGGGAGTATAGGGGGGATAGTACCCAGCAGTGGGGATTGGGGGGGAGTATAGGGGGGATGGTACCCAGCAGTGGGGATTGGGGGGAGTATAGGGGGAATAGTACCCAGCAGTGGGGATTAGGGGGGATAGTACCCAGCAGTGGGGATTGGGGGGGAGTATAGGGGGGATGGTACCCAGCAGTGGGGATTGGGGGGAGTATAGGGGGGATAGTACCCAGCAGTGGGGATTGGGGGAGTATAGGGGGGATAGTACCCAGCAGTGGGGATTGGGGGGTATAGGGGGGATAGTACCCAGCAGTGGGGATTGGGGGAGTATAGGGGGATAGTACCCAGCAGTGGGGATTGGGGGGGTATAGGGGGGATAGTACCCAGCAGTGGGGATTGGGGAGGAGTATAGGGGGGATAGTACCCAGCAGTGGGGATTGGGGGCAGTATAGGGGGGATAGTACCCAGCAGTGGGGATTGGGGGGGTATAGGGGGGATAGTACCCAGCAGTGGTGATTGGGGGGAGTATAGGGGGGATAGTACCCAGCAGTGGGGATTGGGGGGAGTATAGGGGGGATAGTACCCAGCAGTGGGGATTGGGGGGGAGTATAGGGGGAATAGTACCCAGCAGTGGGGATTGGGGGGGTATAGGGGGGATAGTACCCAGCAGTGGGGATTGGGGGAGTATAGGGGGGATAGTACCCAGCAGTGGGGATTGGGGGGGTATAGGGGGGATAGTACCCAGCAGTGGGGATTGGGGGAGTATAGGGGGGATAGTACCCAGCAGTGGGGATTGGGGGGGTATAGGGGGGATAGTACCCAGCAGTGGGGATTGGGGGGGTATAGGGGGGAGGGTACCCAGCAGTGGGGATTGGGGGGAGTATAGGGGGGATAGTACCCAGCAGTGGGAATTGGGAGGAGTATAGGGGGGATGGTACCCAGCAGTGGGGATTGGGGGGGTATAGGGGGGATAGTACCCAGCAGTGGGGATTGGGGGGAGTATAGGGGGGATAGTACCCAGCAGTGGGAATTGGGAGGAGTATAGGGGGGATGGTACCCAGCAGTGGGGATTGGGGGGGTATAGGGGGGATAGTACTCAGCAGTGGGGATTGGGGGGGAGTATAGGGGGGATGGTACCCAGCAGTGGGGATTGGGGGGAGTATAGGGGGGATAGTACCCAGCAGTGAGGATTGGGGGGAGTATAGGGGGGATAGTACCCAGCAGTGGGGATTGGGGGAGTATAGGGGGGATAGTACCCAGCAGTGGGGATTGGGGGAGTATAGGGGGATAGTACCCAGCAGTGGTGATTGGGGGGAGTATAGGGGGGATAGTACCCAGCAGTGGGGATTGGGGGAGTATAGGGGGGATAGTACCCAGCAGTGGGGATTGGGGGGGAGTATAGGGGGGATGGTACCCAGCAGTGGGGATTGGGGGGAGTATAGGGGGGATAGTACCCAGCAGTGAGGATTGGGGGGAGTATAGGGGGGATAGTACCCAGCAGTGGGGATTGGGGGAGTATAGGGGGGATAGTACCCAGCAGTGGGGATTGGGGGGGTATAGGGGGGATAGTACCCAGCAGTGGGGATTGGGGGGAGTATAGGGGGGATAGTACCCAGCAGTGGGGATTGGGGGGAGTATAGGGGGATAGTACCCAGCAGTGGGGATTGGGGGGAGTATAGGGGGGATAGTACCCAGCAGTGGGGATTGGGGGGAGTATAGGGGGAATAGTACCCAGCAGTGGGGATTGGGGGGGGTATAGGGGGGATAGTACCCAGCAGTGGGGATTGGGGGAGTATAGGGGGGATGGTACCCAGCAGTGGGGATTGGGGGGAGTATAGGGGGGATAGTACCCAGCAGTGAGGATTGGGGGGAGTATAGGGGGGATAGTACCCAGCAGTGGGGATTGGGGGGAGTATAGGGGGGATAGTACCCAGCAGTGGGGATTGGGGGAGTATAGGGGGGATAGTACCCAGCAGTGGGGATTGGGGGGGTATAGGGGGGATAGTACCCAGCAGTGGGGATTGGGGGGAGTATAGGGGGGATAGTACCCAGCAGTGGGGATTGGGGGGAGTATAGGGGGGATAGTACCCAGCAGTGGGGATTGGGGGGAGTATAGGGGGAATAGTACCCAGCAGTGGGGATTGGGGGGGGTATAGGGGGGATAGTACCCAGCAGTGGGGATTGGGGGAGTATAGGGGGGAGGGTACCCAGCAGTGGGGATTGGGGCAGTATAGGGGGGATAGTACCCAGCAGTGGGAATTGGGAGGAGTATAGGGGGGATGGTACCCAGCAGTGGGGATTGGGGGGGTATAGGGGGGATGGTACCCAGCAGTGGGGATTGGGGGGAGTATAGGGGGGATAGTACCCAGCAGTGGGAATTGGGAGGAGTATAGGGGGGATGGTACCCAGCAGTGGGGATTGGGGGGAGTATAGGGGGGATAGTACCCAGCAGTGGGGATTGGGGGGGAGTATAGGGGGGATGGTACCCAGCAGTGGGGATTGGGGGGAGTATAGGGGGAATAGTACCCAGCAGTGGGGATTAGGGGGGATAGTACCCAGCAGTGGGGATTGGGGGGGAGTATAGGGGGGATGGTACCCAGCAGTGGGGATTGGGGGGAGTATAGGGGGGATAGTACCCAGCAGTGGGGATTGGGGGAGTATAGGGGGGATAGTACCCAGCAGTGGGGATTGGGGGGGTATAGGGGGGATAGTACCCAGCAGTGGGGATTGGGGGAGTATAGGGGGGATAGTACCCAGCAGTGGGGATTGGGGGGGTATAGGGGGGATAGTACCCAGCAGTGGGGATTGGGGAGGAGTATAGGGGGGATAGTACCCAGCAGTGGGGATTGGGGGCAGTATAGGGGGGATAGTACCCAGCAGTGGGGATTGGGGGGGTATAGGGGGGATAGTACCCAGCAGTGGTGATTGGGGGGAGTATAGGGGGGATAGTACCCAGCAGTGGGGATTGGGGGGAGTATAGGGGGGATAGTACCCAGCAGTGGGGATTGGGGGGGAGTATAGGGGGAATAGTACCCAGCAGTGGGGATTGGGGGGGTATAGGGGGGATAGTACCCAGCAGTGGGGATTGGGGGAGTATAGGGGGGATAGTACCCAGCAGTGGGGATTGGGGGGGTATAGGGGGGATAGTACCCAGCAGTGGGGATTGGGGGAGTATAGGGGGGATAGTACCCAGCAGTGGGGATTGGGGGGGTATAGGGGGGATAGTACCCAGCAGTGGGGATTGGGGGGGTATAGGGGGGAGGGTACCCAGCAGTGGGGATTGGGGGGAGTATAGGGGGGATAGTACCCAGCAGTGGGAATTGGGAGGAGTATAGGGGGGATGGTACCCAGCAGTGGGGATTGGGGGGGTATAGGGGGGATAGTACCCAGCAGTGGGGATTGGGGGGAGTATAGGGGGGATAGTACCCAGCAGTGGGAATTGGGAGGAGTATAGGGGGGATGGTACCCAGCAGTGGGGATTGGGGGGGTATAGGGGGGATAGTACTCAGCAGTGGGGATTGGGGGGGAGTATAGGGGGGATGGTACCCAGCAGTGGGGATTGGGGGGAGTATAGGGGGGATAGTACCCAGCAGTGAGGATTGGGGGGAGTATAGGGGGGATAGTACCCAGCAGTGGGGATTGGGGGAGTATAGGGGGGATAGTACCCAGCAGTGGGGATTGGGGGGGTATAGGGGGGATAGTACCCAGCAGTGGGGATTGGGGGGAGTATAGGGGGGATAGTACCCAGCAGTGGGGATTGGGGGGAGTATAGGGGGATAGTACCCAGCAGTGGGGATTGGGGGGAGTATAGGGGGGATAGTACCCAGCAGTGGGGATTGGGGGGAGTATAGGTGGAATAGTACCCAGCAGTGGGGATTGGGGGGGGTATAGGGGGGATAGTACCCAGCAGTGGGGATTGGGGGAGTATAGGGGGGAGGGTACCCAGCAGTGGGGATTGGGGCAGTATAGGGGGGATAGTACCCAGCAGTGTGAATTGGGAGGAGTATAGGGGGGATGGTACCCAGCAGTGGGGATTGGGGGGGTATAGGGGGGATAGTACCCAGCAGTGGGGATTGGGGGGAGTATAGGGGGGATAGTACCCAGCAGTGGGAATTGGGAGGAGTATAGGGGGGATGGTACCCAGCAGTGGGGATTGGGGGGGGTATAGGGGGGATAGTACCCAGCAGTGGGGATTGGGGGGGAGTATAGGGGGGATGGTACCCAGCAGTGGGGATTGGGGGGAGTATAGGGGGAATAGTACCCAGCAGTGGGGATTGGGGGGGGTATAGGGGGGATAGTACCCAGCAGTGGGGATTGGGGGGGAGTATAGGGGGGATGGTACCCAGCAGTGGGGATTGGGGGGAGTATAGGGGGGATAGTACCCAGCAGTGGGGATTGGGGGAGTATAGGGGGGATAGTACCCAGCAGTGGGGATTGGGGGGGTATAGGGGGGATAGTACCCAGCAGTGGGGATTGGGGGAGTATAGGGGGGATAGTACCCAGCAGTGGGGATTGGGGGGGTATAGGGGGGATAGTACCCAGCAGTGGGGATTGGGGAGGAGTATAGGGGGGATAGTACCCAGCAGTGGGGATTGGGGGCAGTATAGGGGGGATAGTACCCAGCAGTGGGGATTGGGGGGGTATAGGGGGGATAGTACCCAGCAGTGGTGATTGGGGGGAGTATAGGGGGGATAGTACCCAGCAGTGGGGATTGGGGGGAGTATAGGGGGGATAGTACCCAGCAGTGGGGATTGGGGGAGTATAGGGGGGATAGTACCCAGCAGTGGGGATTGGGGGGGTATAGGGGGGATAGTACCCAGCAGTGGGGATTGGGGGGGTATAGGGGGGAGGGTACCCAGCAGTGGGGATTGGGGGGAGTATAGGGGGGATAGTACCCAGCAGTGGGAATTGGGAGGAGTATAGGGGGGATGGTACCCAGCAGTGGGGATTGGGGGGTATAGGGGGGATAGTACCCAGCAGTGGGGATTGGGGGGAGTATAGGGGGGATAGTACCCAGCAGTGGGAATTGGGAGGAGTATAGGGGGGATGGTACCCAGCAGTGGGGATTGGGGGGGTATAGGGGGGATAGTACTCAGCAGTGGGGATTGGGGGGAGTATAGGGGGGATAGTACTCAGCAGTGGGGATTGGGGGGAGTATAGGGGGGATAGCACCCAGCAGTGGGGATTGGGAGGAGTATAGGGGGGATAGTACCCAGCAGTGGGGATTGGGGGGAGTATAGGGGGGATAGTACCCAGCAGTGGGATTTTGGGGGAGTTTAGGGGGGATAGTACCCAGCAGTGGGGATTGGGGGGAGTATAGGGGGGATGGTACCCAGCAGTGGGGATTGGTGGAAGTGTAGGGGGGATAGTACCCAGCAGTGGTGATTGGGGGGGGGAGTATAGGGGGGATAGTACCCAGCAGTGGTGATTGGGGGGGAGGGGGAGTATAGGGGGGATAGTACCCAGCAGTGGGGATTGGGGGGGGGGGGGTATAGGGGGGATGGTACCCAGCAGTGGGGATTGGGGGGAGTATAGGGGGGATAGTACCCAGCAGTGGGAATTGGGGGGAGTATTGGGGGGATAGTACCCAGCAGTGGTGATTGGGGGGGGGGTATAGGGGGGATGGTACCCAGCAGTGGGGATTGGGGGGAGTATAGGGGGGATAGTACCCAGCAGTGGGGATTGGGGGAGTATAGGGGGGATAGTACCCAGCAGTGGGGATTGGGGGGAGTATAGGGGGGATAGTACCCAGCAGTGGGGATTGGGGGGAGTATAGGGGGGATGGTACCCAGCAGTGGTGATTGGGAGGAGTATAGGGGGGATAGTACCCAGCAGTGGGGATTGGGGGAGTATAGGGGGGATAGTACTCAGCAGTGGTGATTGGGGGGAGTATAGGGGGGATAGTACCCAGCAGTGGGGATTGGGGGGAGTATAGGGGGGATAGTACCCAGCAGTGGGGATTGGGGGAGTATAGGGGGGATGGTACCCAGCAGTGGGGATTGGGGGGGGTATAGGGGGGATAGTACCCAGCAGTGGGGATTGGGGGGGGTATAGGGGGGATAGTACCCAGCAGTGGGGATTGGGGGGGGTATAGGGGGGATAGTACCCAGCAGTGGGGATTGGGGGAGTATAGGGGGGATGGTACCCAGCAGTGGGGATTGGGGGGGGTATAGGGGGGATAGTACCCAGCAGTGGGGATTGGGGGGGGTATAGGGGGGATAGTACCCAGCAGTGGGGATTGGGGGGGAGTATAGGGGGGATGGTACCCAGCAGTGGGGATTGGGGGGAGTATAGGGGGGATAGTACCCAGCAGTGAGGATTGGGAGGAGTATAGGGGGAGGGTACCCAGCAGTGGTGATTGGGGGGAGTATAGGGGGGATAGTACCCAGCAGTGGGGATTGGGGGGAGTATAGGGGGAGGGTACCCAGCAGTGGTGATTGGGGGGAGTATAGGGGGGATAGTACCCAGCAGTGGGGATTGGGGGAGTATAGGGGGGATGGTACCCAGCAGTGGGGATTGGGGGAGTATAGGGGGATAGTACCCAGCAGTGGGGATTGGGGGGGAGTATAGGGGGGATGGTACCCAGCAGTGGGGATTGGGGGGAGTATAGGGGGGATAGTACCCAGCAGTGAGGATTGGGGGAGTATAGGGGGGATAGTACCCAGCAGTGGGAATTGGGAGGAGTATAGGGGGGATGGTACCCAGCAGTGGGGATTGGGGGGGGTATAGGGGGGATAGTACCCAGCAGTGGGGATTGGGGGGGAGTATAGGGGGGATGGTACCCAGCAGTGGGGATTGGGGGGAGTATAGGGGGGATAGTACCCAGCAGTGGGGATTGGGGGAGTATAGGGGGGATAGTACCCAGCAGTGAGGATTGGGGGGAGTATAGGGGGGATAGTACCCAGCAGTGGGGATTGGGGGAGTATAGGGGGGATAGTACCCAGCAGTGGGGATTGGGGGGGGTATAGGGGGGATAGTACCCAGCAGTGGGGATTGGGGGGAGTATAGGGGGGATAGTACCCAGCAGTGGGGATTGGGGGGGAGTATAGGGGGGATGGTACCCAGCAGTGGGGATTGGGGGGAGTATAGGGGGGATAGTACCCAGCAGTGAGGATTGGGGGGAGTATAGGGGGGATAGTACCCAGCAGTGGTGATTGGGGGGAGTATAGGGGGGATAGTACCCAGCAGTGAGGATTGGGGGGAGTATAGGGGGGATAGTACCCAGCAGTGGTGATTGGGGGCAGTATATGGGGGATAGTACCCAGCAGTGGGGATTGGGGGAGTATAGGGGGGATAGTACCCAGCAGTGGGGATTGGGGGGGAGTATAGGGGGGATGGTACCCAGCAGTGGGGATTGGGGGGAGTATAGGGGGGATGGTACCCAGCAGTGAGGATTGGGGGGAGTATAGGGGGGATAGTACCCAGCAGTGGGGATTGGGGGAGTATAGGGGGGATAGTACCCAGCAGTGGGGATTGGGGGGGGTATAGGGGGGATAGTACCCAGCAGTGGGGATTGGGGGGAGTATAGGGGGGATAGTACCCAGCAGTGGGGATTGGGGGGAGTATAGGGGGATAGTACCCAGCAGTGGGGATTGGGGGGAGTATAGGGGGGATAGTACCCAGCAGTGGGGATTGGGGGGAGTATAGGGGGAATAGTACCCAGCAGTGGGGATTGGGGGGGGTATAGGGGGGATAGTACCCAGCAGTGGGGATTGGGGGAGTATAGGGGGGATGGTACCCAGCAGTGGGGATTGGGGGGAGTATAGGGGGGATAGTACCCAGCAGTGAGGATTGGGGGGAGTATAGGGGGTATAGTACCCAGCAGTGGGGATTGGGGGGAGTATAGGGGGGATAGTACCCAGCAGTGGGGATTGGGGGAGTATAGGGGGGATAGTACCCAGCAGTGGGGATTGGGGGGGTATAGGGGGGATAGTACCCAGCAGTGGGGATTGGGGGGAGTATAGGGGGGATAGTACCCAGCAGTGGGGATTGGGGGGAGTATAGGGGGGATAGTACCCAGCAGTGGGGATTGGGGGGAGTATAGGGGGAATAGTACCCAGCAGTGGGGATTGGGGGGGGTATAGGGGGGATAGTACCCAGCAGTGGGGATTGGGGGAGTATAGGGGGGAGGGTACCCAGCAGTGGGGATTGGGGCAGTATAGGGGGGATAGTACCCAGCAGTGGGAATTGGGAGGAGTATAGGGGGGATGGTACCCAGCAGTGGGGATTGGGGGGGTATAGGGGGGATAGTACCCAGCAGTGGGAATTGGGAGGAGTATAGGGGGGATGGTACCCAGCAGTGGGGATTGGGGGGAGTATAGGGGGGATAGTACCCAGCAGTGGGAATTGGGAGGAGTATAGGGGGGATGGTACCCAGCAGTGGGGATTGGGGGGAGTATAGGGGGGATAGTACCCAGCAGTGGGGATTGGGGGGGAGTATAGGGGGGATGGTACCCAGCAGTGGGGATTGGGGGGAGTATAGGGGGAATAGTACCCAGCAGTGGGGATTAGGGGGGATAGTACCCAGCAGTGGGGATTGGGGGGGAGTATAGGGGGGATGGTACCCAGCAGTGGGGATTGGGGGGAGTATAGGGGGGATAGTACCCAGCAGTGGGGATTGGGGGAGTATAGGGGGGATAGTACCCAGCAGTGGGGATTGGGGGGGTATAGGGGGGATAGTACCCAGCAGTGGGGATTGGGGGAGTATAGGGGGGATAGTACCCAGCAGTGGGGATTGGGGGGGTATAGGGGGGATAGTACCCAGCAGTGGGGATTGGGGAGGAGTATAGGGGGGATAGTACCCAGCAGTGGGGATTGGGGGCAGTATAGGGGGGATAGTACCCAGCAGTGGGGATTGGGGGGGTATAGGGGGGATAGTACCCAGCAGTGGTGATTGGGGGGAGTATAGGGGGGATAGTACCCAGCAGTGGGGATTGGGGGGAGTATAGGGGGGATAGTACCCAGCAGTGGGGATTGGGGGGGAGTATAGGGGGAATAGTACCCAGCAGTGGGGATTGGGGGGGTATAGGGGGGATAGTACCCAGCAGTGGGGATTGGGGGAGTATAGGGGGGATAGTACCCAGCAGTGGGGATTGGGGGGGTATAGGGGGGATAGTACCCAGCAGTGGGGATTGGGGGAGTATAGGGGGGATAGTACCCAGCAGTGGGGATTGGGGGGGTATAGGGGGGATAGTACCCAGCAGTGGGGATTGGGGGGGTATAGGGGGGAGGGTACCCAGCAGTGGGGATTGGGGGGAGTATAGGGGGGATAGTACCCAGCAGTGGGAATTGGGAGGAGTATAGGGGGGATGGTACCCAGCAGTGGGGATTGGGGGGGTATAGGGGGGATAGTACCCAGCAGTGGGGATTGGGGGGAGTATAGGGGGGATAGTACCCAGCAGTGGGAATTGGGAGGAGTATAGGGGGGATGGTACCCAGCAGTGGGGATTGGGGGGGTATAGGGGGGATAGTACTCAGCAGTGGGGATTGGGGGGGAGTATAGGGGGGATGGTACCCAGCAGTGGGGATTGGGGGGAGTATAGGGGGGATAGTACCCAGCAGTGAGGATTGGGGGGAGTATAGGGGGGATAGTACCCAGCAGTGGGGATTGGGGGAGTATAGGGGGGATAGTACCCAGCAGTGGGGAGTATAGGGGGATAGTACCCAGCAGTGGTGATTGGGGGGAGTATAGGGGGGATAGTACCCAGCAGTGGGGATTGGGGGAGTATAGGGGGGATAGTACCCAGCAGTGGGGATTGGGGGGGAGTATAGGGGGGATGGTACCCAGCAGTGGGGATTGGGGGGAGTATAGGGGGGATAGTACCCAGCAGTGAGGATTGGGGGGAGTATAGGGGGGATAGTACCCAGCAGTGGGGATTGGGGGAGTATAGGGGGGATAGTACCCAGCAGTGGGGATTGGGGGGGGTATAGGGGGGATAGTACCCAGCAGTGGGGATTGGGGGGAGTATAGGGGGGATAGTACCCAGCAGTGGGGATTGGGGGGAGTATAGGGGGATAGTACCCAGCAGTGGGGATTGGGGGGAGTATAGGGGGGATAGTACCCAGCAGTGGGGATTGGGGGGAGTATAGGGGGAATAGTACCCAGCAGTGGGGATTGGGGGGGGGTATAGGGGGGATAGTACCCAGCAGTGGGGATTGGGGGAGTATAGGGGGGATGGTACCCAGCAGTGGGGATTGGGGGGAGTATAGGGGGGATAGTACCCAGCAGTGAGGATTGGGGGGAGTATAGGGGGGATAGTACCCAGCAGTGGGGATTGGGGGGAGTATAGGGGGGATAGTACCCAGCAGTGGGGATTGGGGGAGTATAGGGGGGATAGTACCCAGCAGTGGGGATTGGGGGGGTATAGGGGGGATAGTACCCAGCAGTGGGGATTGGGGGGAGTATAGGGGGGATAGTACCCAGCAGTGGGGATTGGGGGGAGTATAGGGGGGATAGTACCCAGCAGTGGGGATTGGGGGGAGTATAGGGGGAATAGTACCCAGCAGTGGGGATTGGGGGGGGTATAGGGGGGATAGTACCCAGCAGTGGGGATTGGGGGAGTATAGGGGGGAGGGTACCCAGCAGTGGGGATTGGGGCAGTATAGGGGGGATAGTACCCAGCAGTGGGAATTGGGAGGAGTATAGGGGGGATGGTACCCAGCAGTGGGGATTGGGGGGGTATAGGGGGGATGGTACCCAGCAGTGGGGATTGGGGGGAGTATAGGGGGGATAGTACCCAGCAGTGGGAATTGGGAGGAGTATAGGGGGGATGGTACCCAGCAGTGGGGATTGGGGGCAGTATAGGGGGGATAGTACCCAGCAGTGGGGATTGGGGGGGAGTATAGGGGGGATGGTACCCAGCAGTGGGGATTGGGGGGAGTATAGGGGGAATAGTACCCAGCAGTGGGGATTAGGGGGGATAGTACCCAGCAGTGGGGATTGGGGGGGAGTATAGGGGGGATGGTACCCAGCAGTGGGGATTGGGGGGAGTATAGGGGGGATAGTACCCAGCAGTGGGGATTGGGGGAGTATAGTGGGGATAGTACCCAGCAGTGGGGATTGGGGGGGTATAGGGGGGATAGTACCCAGCAGTGGGGATTGGGGGAGTATAGGGGGGATAGTACCCAGCAGTGGGGATTGGGGGGGTATAGGGGGGATAGTACCCAGCAGTGGGGATTGGGGAGGAGTATAGGGGGGATAGTACCCAGCAGTGGGGATTGGGGGCAGTATAGGGGGGATAGTACCCAGCAGTGGGGATTGGGGGGGTATAGGGGGGATAGTACCCAGCAGTGGTGATTGGGGGGAGTATAGGGGGGATAGTACCCAGCAGTGGGGATTGGGGGGAGTATAGGGGGGATAGTACCCAGCAGTGGGGATTGGGGGGGAGTATAGGGGGAATAGTACCCAGCAGTGGGGATTGGGGGGGTATAGGGGGGATAGTACCCAGCAGTGGGGATTGGGGGAGTATAGGGGGGATAGTACCCAGCAGTGGGGATTGGGGGGGTATAGGGGGGATAGTACCCAGCAGTGGGGATTGGGGGAGTATAGGGGGGATAGTACCCAGCAGTGGGGATTGGGGGGGTATAGGGGGGAGGGTACCCAGCAGTGGGGATTGGGGGGAGTATAGGGGGGATAGTACCCAGCAGTGGGAATTGGGAGGAGTATAGGGGGGATGGTACCCAGCAGTGGGGATTGGGGGGGTATAGGGGGGATAGTACCCAGCAGTGGGGATTGGGGGGAGTATAGGGGGGATAGTACCCAGCAGTGGGAATTGGGAGGAGTATAGGGGGGATGGTACCCAGCAGTGGGGATTGGGGGGGTATAGGGGGGATAGTACTCAGCAGTGGGGATTGGGGGGGAGTATAGGGGGGATGGTACCCAGCAGTGGGGATTGGGGGGAGTATAGGGGGGATAGTACCCAGCAGTGAGGATTGGGGGGAGTATAGGGGGGATAGTACCCAGCAGTGGGGATTGGGGGAGTATAGGGGGGATAGTACCCAGCAGTGGGGATTGGGGGGGTATAGGGGGGATAGTACCCAGCAGTGGGGATTGGGGGGAGTATAGGGGGGATAGTACCCAGCAGTGGGGATTGGGGGGAGTATAGGGGGATAGTACCCAGCAGTGGGGATTGGGGGGAGTATAGGGGGGATAGTACCCAGCAGTGGGGATTGGGGGGAGTATAGGTGGAATAGTACCCAGCAGTGGGGATTGGGGGGGGTATAGGGGGGATAGTACCCAGCAGTGGGGATTGGGGGAGTATAGGGGGGAGGGTACCCAGCAGTGGGGATTGGGGCAGTATAGGGGGGATAGTACCCAGCAGTGTGAATTGGGAGGAGTATAGGGGGGATGGTACCCAGCAGTGGGGATTGGGGGGGTATAGGGGGGATAGTACCCAGCAGTGGGGATTGGGGGGAGTATAGGGGGGATAGTACCCAGCAGTGGGAATTGGGAGGAGTATAGGGGGGATGGTACCCAGCAGTGGGGATTGGGGGGGGTATAGGGGGGATAGTACCCAGCAGTGGGGATTGGGGGGGAGTATAGGGGGGATGGTACCCAGCAGTGGGGATTGGGGGGAGTATAGGGGGAATAGTACCCAGCAGTGGGGATTGGGGGGGGTATAGGGGGGATAGTACCCAGCAGTGGGGATTGGGGGGGAGTATAGGGGGGATGGTACCCAGCAGTGGGGATTGGGGGGAGTATAGGGGGGATAGTACCCAGCAGTGGGGATTGGGGGAGTATAGGGGGGATAGTACCCAGCAGTGGGGATTGGGGGGGTATAGGGGGGATAGTACCCAGCAGTGGGGATTGGGGGAGTATAGGGGGGATAGTACCCAGCAGTGGGGATTGGGGGGGTATAGGGGGGATAGTACCCAGCAGTGGGGATTGGGGAGGAGTATAGGGGGGATAGTACCCAGCAGTGGGGATTGGGGGCAGTATAGGGGGGATAGTACCCAGCAGTGGGGATTGGGGGGGTATAGGGGGGATAGTACCCAGCAGTGGTGATTGGGGGGAGTATAGGGGGGATAGTACCCAGCAGTGGGGATTGGGGGGAGTATAGGGGGGATAGTACCCAGCAGTGGGGATTGGGGGAGTATAGGGGGGATAGTACCCAGCAGTGGGGATTGGGGGGGTATAGGGGGGATAGTACCCAGCAGTGGGGATTGGGGGGGTATAGGGGGGAGGGTACCCAGCAGTGGGGATTGGGGGGAGTATAGGGGGGATAGTACCCAGCAGTGGGAATTGGGAGGAGTATAGGGGGGATGGTACCCAGCAGTGGGGATTGGGGGGGTATAGGGGGGATAGTACCCAGCAGTGGGGATTGGGGGGAGTATAGGGGGGATAGTACCCAGCAGTGGGAATTGGGAGGAGTATAGGGGGGATGGTACCCAGCAGTGGGGATTGGGGGGGTATAGGGGGGATAGTACTCAGCAGTGGGGATTGGGGGGAGTATAGGGGGGATAGTACTCAGCAGTGGGGATTGGGGGGAGTATAGGGGGGATAGCACCCAGCAGTGGGGATTGGGAGGAGTATAGGGGGGATAGTACCCAGCAGTGGGGATTGGGGGGAGTATAGGGGGGATAGTACCCAGCAGTGGGATTTTGGGGGAGTTTAGGGGGGATAGTACCCAGCAGTGGGGATTGGGGGGAGTATAGGGGGGATGGTACCCAGCAGTGGGGATTGGTGGAAGTGTAGGGGGGATAGTACCCAGCAGTGGTGATTGGGGGGGGGAGTATAGGGGGGATAGTACCCAGCAGTGGTGATTGGGGGGGAGGGGGAGTATAGGGGGGATAGTACCCAGCAGTGGGGATTGGGGGGGGGGGTATAGGGGGGATGGTACCCAGCAGTGGGGATTGGGGGGAGTATAGGGGGGATAGTACCCAGCAGTGGGAATTGGGGGGAGTATTGGGGGGATAGTACCCAGCAGTGGTGATTGGGGGGGGGTATAGGGGGGATGGTACCCAGCAGTGGGGATTGGGGGGAGTATAGGGGGGATAGTACCCAGCAGTGGGGATTGGGGGAGTATAGGGGGGATAGTACCCAGCAGTGGGGATTGGGGGGAGTATAGGGGGGATAGTACCCAGCAGTGGGGATTGGGGGGAGTATAGGGGGGATGGTACCCAGCAGTGGTGATTGGGAGGAGTATAGGGGGGATAGTACCCAGCAGTGGGGATTGGGGGAGTATAGGGGGGATAGTACTCAGCAGTGGTGATTGGGGGGAGTATAGGGGGGATAGTACCCAGCAGTGGGGATTGGGGGGAGTATAGGGGGGATAGTACCCAGCAGTGGGGATTGGGGGAGTATAGGGGGGATGGTACCCAGCAGTGGGGATTGGGGGGGGTATAGGGGGGATAGTACCCAGCAGTGGGGATTGGGGGGGGTATAGGGGGGATAGTACCCAGCAGTGGGGATTGGGGGAGTATAGGGGGGATGGTACCCAGCAGTGGGGATTGGGGGGGGTATAGGGGGGATAGTACCCAGCAGTGGGGATTGGGGGGGGTATAGGGGGGATAGTACCCAGCAGTGGGGATTGGGGGGGAGTATAGGGGGGATGGTACCCAGCAGTGGGGATTGGGGGGAGTATAGGGGGGATAGTACCCAGCAGTGAGGATTGGGAGGAGTATAGGGGGAGGGTACCCAGCAGTGGTGATTGGGGGGAGTATAGGGGGGATAGTACCCAGCAGTGGGGATTGGGGGGAGTATAGGGGGAGGGTACCCAGCAGTGGTGATTGGGGGGAGTATAGGGGGGATAGTACCCAGCAGTGGGGATTGGGGGAGTATAGGGGGGATGGTACCCAGCAGTGGGGATTGGGGGAGTATAGGGGGATAGTACCCAGCAGTGGGGATTGGGGGGGAGTATAGGGGGGATGGTACCCAGCAGTGGGGATTGGGGGGAGTATAGGGGGGATAGTACCCAGCAGTGGGGATTGGGGGAGTATAGGGGGGATAGTACCCAGCAGTGAGGATTGGGGGGAGTATAGGGGGGATAGTACCCAGCAGTGGGGATTGGGGGAGTATAGGGGGGATAGTACCCAGCAGTGGGGATTGGGGGGGGTATAGGGGGGATAGTACCCAGCAGTGGGGATTGGGGGGAGTATAGGGGGGATAGTACCCAGCAGTGGGGATTGGGGGGGAGTATAGGGGGGATGGTACCCAGCAGTGGGGATTGGGGGGAGTATAGGGGGGATAGTACCCAGCAGTGAGGATTGGGGGGAGTATAGGGGGGATAGTACCCAGCAGTGGTGATTGGGGGGAGTATAGGGGGGATAGTACCCAGCAGTGAGGATTGGGGGGAGTATAGGGGGGATAGTACCCAGCAGTGGTGATTGGGGGCAGTATATGGGGGATAGTACCCAGCAGTGGGGATTGGGGGAGTATAGGGGGGATAGTACCCAGCAGTGGGGATTGGGGGGGAGTATAGGGGGGATGGTACCCAGCAGTGGGGATTGGGGGGAGTATAGGGGGGATGGTACCCAGCAGTGAGGATTGGGGGGAGTATAGGGGGGATAGTACCCAGCAGTGGGGATTGGGGGAGTATAGGGGGGATAGTACCCAGCAGTGGGGATTGGGGGGGGTATAGGGGGGATAGTACCCAGCAGTGGGGATTGGGGGGAGTATAGGGGGGATAGTACCCAGCAGTGGGGATTGGGGGGAGTATAGGGGGATAGTACCCAGCAGTGGGGATTGGGGGGAGTATAGGGGGGATAGTACCCAGCAGTGGGGATTGGGGGGAGTATAGGGGGAATAGTACCCAGCAGTGGGGATTGGGGGGGGTATAGGGGGGATAGTACCCAGCAGTGGGGATTGGGGGAGTATAGGGGGGATGGTACCCAGCAGTGGGGATTGGGGGGAGTATAGGGGGGATAGTACCCAGCAGTGAGGATTGGGGGGAGTATAGGGGGGATAGTACCCAGCAGTGGGGATTGGGGGGAGTATAGGGGGGATAGTACCCAGCAGTGGGGATTGGGGGAGTATAGGGGGGATAGTACCCAGCAGTGGGGATTGGGGGGGTATAGGGGGGATAGTACCCAGCAGTGGGGATTGGGGGGAGTATAGGGGGGATAGTACCCAGCAGTGGGGATTGGGGGGAGTATAGGGGGGATAGTACCCAGCAGTGGGGATTGGGGGGAGTATAGGGGGAATAGTACCCAGCAGTGGGGATTGGGGGGGGTATAGGGGGGATAGTACCCAGCAGTGGGGATTGGGGGAGTATAGGGGGGAGGGTACCCAGCAGTGGGGATTGGGGCAGTATAGGGGGGATAGTACCCAGCAGTGGGAATTGGGAGGAGTATAGGGGGGATGGTACCCAGCAGTGGGGATTGGGGGGGTATAGGGGGGATGGTACCCAGCAGTGGGGATTGGGGGGAGTATAGGGGGGATAGTACCCAGCAGTGGGAATTGGGAGGAGTATAGGGGGGATGGTACCCAGCAGTGGGGATTGGGGGGAGTATAGGGGGGATAGTACCCAGCAGTGGGGATTAGGGGGGATAGTACCCAGCAGTGGGGATTGGGGGGGAGTATAGGGGGGATGGTACCCAGCAGTGGGGATTGGGGGGAGTATAGGGGGGATAGTACCCAGCAGTGGGGATTGGGGGAGTATAGGGGGGATAGTACCCAGCAGTGGGGATTGGGGGGGTATAGGGGGGATAGTACCCAGCAGTGGGGATTGGGGGAGTATAGGGGGGATAGTACCCAGCAGTGGGGATTGGGGGGGTATAGGGGGGATAGTACCCAGCAGTGGGGATTGGGGAGGAGTATAGGGGGGATGGTACCCAGCAGTGGGGATTGGGGGGAGTATAGGGGGAATAGTACCCAGCAGTGGGGATTAGGGGGGATAGTACCCAGCAGTGGGGATTGGGGGGGAGTATAGGGGGGATGGTACCCAGCAGTGGGGATTGGGGGGAGTATAGGGGGGATAGTACCCAGCAGTGGGGATTGGGGGAGTATAGGGGGGATAGTACCCAGCAGTGGGGATTGGGGGGGTATAGGGGGGATAGTACCCAGCAGTGGGGATTGGGGGAGTATAGGGGGGATAGTACCCAGCAGTGGGGATTGGGGGGGTATAGGGGGGATAGTACCCAGCAGTGGGGATTGGGGAGGAGTATAGGGGGGATAGTACCCAGCAGTGGGGATTGGGGGCAGTATAGGGGGGATAGTACCCAGCAGTGGGGATTGGGGGGGTATAGGGGGGATAGTACCCAGCAGTGGTGATTGGGGGGAGTATAGGGGGGATAGTACCCAGCAGTGGGGATTGGGGGGAGTATAGGGGGGATAGTACCCAGCAGTGGGGATTGGGGGGGAGTATAGGGGGAATAGTACCCAGCAGTGGGGATTGGGGGGGTATAGGGGGGATAGTACCCAGCAGTGGGGATTGGGGGAGTATAGGGGGGATAGTACCCAGCAGTGGGGATTGGGGGGGTATAGGGGGGATAGTACCCAGCAGTGGGGATTGGGGGAGTATAGGGGGGATAGTACCCAGCAGTGGGGATTGGGGGGGTATAGGGGGGATAGTACCCAGCAGTGGGGATTGGGGGGGTATAGGGGGGAGGGTACCCAGCAGTGGGGATTGGGGGGAGTATAGGGGGGATAGTACCCAGCAGTGGGAATTGGGAGGAGTATAGGGGGGATGGTACCCAGCAGTGGGGATTGGGGGGGTATAGGGGGGATAGTACCCAGCAGTGGGGATTGGGGGGAGTATAGGGGGGATAGTACCCAGCAGTGGGAATTGGGAGGAGTATAGGGGGGATGGTACCCAGCAGTGGGGATTGGGGGGGTATAGGGGGGATAGTACTCAGCAGTGGGGATTGGGGGGGAGTATAGGGGGGATGGTACCCAGCAGTGGGGATTGGGGGGAGTATAGGGGGGATAGTACCCAGCAGTGAGGATTGGGGGGAGTATAGGGGGGATAGTACCCAGCAGTGGCGATTGGGGGAGTATAGGGGGGATAGTACCCAGCAGTGGGGATTGGGGGGGTATAGGGGGGATAGTACCCAGCAGTGGGGATTGGGGGGAGTATAGGGGGGATAGTACCCAGCAGTGGGGATTGGGGGGAGTATAGGGGGATAGTACCCAGCAGTGGGGATTGGGGGGAGTATAGGGGGGATAGTACCCAGCAGTGGGGATTGGGGGGAGTATAGGTGGAATAGTACCCAGCAGTGGGGATTGGGGGGGGTATAGGGGGGATAGTACCCAGCAGTGGGGATTGGGGGAGTATAGGGGGGAGGGTACCCAGCAGTGGGGATTGGGGCAGTATAGGGGGGATAGTACCCAGCAGTGTGAATTGGGAGGAGTATAGGGGGGATGGTACCCAGCAGTGGGGATTGGGGGGGTATAGGGGGGATAGTACCCAGCAGTGGGGATTGGGGGGAGTATAGGGGGGATAGTACCCAGCAGTGGGAATTGGGAGGAGTATAGGGGGGATGGTACCCAGCAGTGGGGATTGGGGGGGGTATAGGGGGGATAGTACCCAGCAGTGGGGATTGGGGGGGAGTATAGGGGGGATGGTACCCAGCAGTGGGGATTGGGGGGAGTATAGGGGGAATAGTACCCAGCAGTGGGGATTGGGGGGGGTATAGGGGGGATAGTACCCAGCAGTGGGGATTGGGGGGGAGTATAGGGGGGATGGTACCCAGCAGTGGGGATTGGGGGGAGTATAGGGGGGATAGTACCCAGCAGTGGGGATTGGGGGAGTATAGGGGGGATAGTACCCAGCAGTGGGGATTGGGGGGGTATAGGGGGGATAGTACCCAGCAGTGGGGATTGGGGGAGTATAGGGGGGATAGTACCCAGCAGTGGGGATTGGGGGGGTATAGGGGGGATAGTACCCAGCAGTGGGGATTGGGGAGGAGTATAGGGGGGATAGTACCCAGCAGTGGGGATTGGGGGCAGTATAGGGGGGATAGTACCCAGCAGTGGGGATTGGGGGGGTATAGGGGGGATAGTACCCAGCAGTGGTGATTGGGGGGAGTATAGGGGGGATAGTACCCAGCAGTGGGGATTGGGGGGAGTATAGGGGGGATAGTACCCAGCAGTGGGGATTGGGGGAGTATAGGGGGGATAGTACCCAGCAGTGGGGATTGGGGGGGTATAGGGGGGATAGTACCCAGCAGTGGGGATTGGGGGGGTATAGGGGGGAGGGTACCCAGCAGTGGGGATTGGGGGGAGTATAGGGGGGATAGTACCCAGCAGTGGGAATTGGGAGGAGTATAGGGGGGATGGTACCCAGCAGTGGGGATTGGGGGGGTATAGGGGGGATAGTACCCAGCAGTGGGGATTGGGGGGAGTATAGGGGGGATAGTACCCAGCAGTGGGAATTGGGAGGAGTATAGGGGGGATGGTACCCAGCAGTGGGGATTGGGGGGGTATAGGGGGGATAGTACTCAGCAGTGGGGATTGGGGGGAGTATAGGGGGGATAGTACTCAGCAGTGGGGATTGGGGGGAGTATAGGGGGGATAGCACCCAGCAGTGGGGATTGGGAGGAGTATAGGGGGGATAGTACCCAGCAGTGGGGATTGGGGGGAGTATAGGGGGGATAGTACCCAGCAGTGGGATTTTGGGGGAGTTTAGGGGGGATAGTACCCAGCAGTGGGGATTGGGGGGAGTATAGGGGGGATGGTACCCAGCAGTGGGGATTGGTGGAAGTGTAGGGGGGATAGTACCCAGCAGTGGTGATTGGGGGGGGGGAGTATAGGGGGGATAGTACCCAGCAGTGGTGATTGGGGGGGAGGGGGAGTATAGGGGGGATAGTACCCAGCAGTGGGGATTGGGGGGGGGGTATAGGGGGGATGGTACCCAGCAGTGGGGATTGGGGGGAGTATAGGGGGGATAGTACCCAGCAGTGGGAATTGGGGGGAGTATTGGGGGGATAGTACCCAGCAGTGGTGATTGGGGGGGGGTATAGGGGGGATGGTACCCAGCAGTGGGGATTGGGGGGAGTATAGGGGGGATAGTACCCAGCAGTGGGGATTGGGGGAGTATAGGGGGGATAGTACCCAGCAGTGGGGATTGGGGGGAGTATAGGGGGGATAGTACCCAGCAGTGGGGATTGGGGGGAGTATAGGGGGGATGGTACCCAGCAGTGGTGATTGGGAGGAGTATAGGGGGGATAGTACCCAGCAGTGGGGATTGGGGGAGTATAGGGGGGATAGTACTCAGCAGTGGTGATTGGGGGGAGTATAGGGGGGATAGTACCCAGCAGTGGGGATTGGGGGGAGTATAGGGGGGATAGTACCCAGCAGTGGGGATTGGGGGAGTATAGGGGGGTTAGTACCCAGCAGTGGGGATTGGGGGGGGAGTATAGGGGGATGGTACCCAGCAGTGGTGATTGGGGGAGTATAGGGGGATAGTACCCAGCAGTGGTGATTGGGGGGAGTATAGGGGGATAGTACCCAGCAGTGGGGATTGGGGGGGGGTATAGGGGGGATAGTACCCAGCAGTGGGGATTGGGGGGGGGTATAGGGGGGATAGTACCCAGCAGTGGGGATTGGGGGGGTATAGGGGGGAGGTTACCCAGCAGTGGGGATTGGGGGGAGTATAGGGGGGATAGTACCCAGCAGTGGGGATTGGGGGGGGGTATAGGGGGGATAGTACCCAGCAGTGGGGATTGGGGGGGGTATAGGGGGGATAGTACCCAGCAGTGGGGATTGGGGGGGTATAGGGGGGAGGGTACCCAGCAGTGGGGATTGGGGGGAGTATAGGGGGATAGTACCCAGCAGTTGGAATTGGGAGGAGTATAGGGGGGATAGTACCCAGCAGTGGGGATTGGGGGGGGTATAGGGGGGATAGTACCCAGCAGTGGGGATTGGGGGAGTATAGGGGGGATAGTACTCAGCAGTGGTGATTGGGGGGAGTATAGGGGGGATAGTACCCAGCAGTGGGGATTGGGGGGAGTATAGGGGGGATAGTACCCAGCAGTGGGGATTGGGGGAGTATAGGGGGGATAGTACCCAGCAGTGGGGATTGGGGGGAGTATAGGGGGGATGGTACCCAGCAGTGGGGATTGGGGGGAGTATAGGGGGGATAGTACCCAGCAGTGAAGATTGGGGGAGTATAGGGGGGATAGTACTCAGCAGTGGGGATTGGGGGGGGGTATAGGGGGGATAGTACCCAGCAGTGGGGATTGGGGGGAGTATAGGGGGGATAGCACCCAGCAGTGAAGATTGGGGGAGTATAGGGGGGATAGTACCCAGCAGTAGGGATTGGGGGGAGTATAGGGGGATAGTACCCAGCAGTGGGGATTGGGGGGGGGGGTATAGGGGGGATAGTACCCAGCAGTGGGGATTGGGGGGAGTATAGGGGGGATAGCACCCAGCAGTGAAGATTGGGGGAGTATAGGGGGGATAGTACCCAGCAGTAGGGATTGGGGGGAGTATAGGGGGATAGTACCCAGCAGTGGGGATTGGGGGGGGGGTATAGGGGGGATAGTACCCAGCAGTGGGGATTGGGGGGGCAGTATAGGGGGGATAGTACCCAGCAGTGGGGATTGGGGGGAGTATAGGGGGGATAGTACCCAGCAGTGGGGATTGGGGGGGCAGTATAGGGGGGATAGTACCCAGCAGTGGGGATTGGGGGGAGTATAGGGGGGATAGTACCCAGCAGTGAGGATTGGGGGGGGTATAGGGGGGATAGTACCCAGCAGTGGGGATTGGGGGGGGAGTATAGGGGGATGGTACCCAGCAGTGGTGATTGGGGGAGTATAGGGGGATAGTACCCAGCAGTGGTGATTGGGGGGAGTATAGGGGGATAGTACCCAGCAGTGGGGATTGGGGGGGGGGTATAGGGGGCATAGTACCCAGCAGTGGGGATTGGGGGGGTATAGGGGGGATAGTACCCAGCAGTGGGGATTGGGAGGAGTATAGGGGGGATAGTACCCAGCAGTGGGGATTGGGGGGGGAGTATAGGGGGATGGTACCCAGCAGTGGTGATTGGGGGAGTATAGGGGGATAGTACCCAGCAGTGGTGATTGGGGGGAGTATAGGGGGATAGTACCCAGCAGTGGGGATTGGGGGGGGGGTATAGGGGGCATAGTACCCAGCAGTGGGGATTGGGGGAGTATAGGGGGGATAGTACCCAGCAGTGGGAATTGGGAGGAGTATAGGGGGGATAGTACCCAGCAGTGGGGATTGGGGGGGTATAGGGGGGATAGTACCCAGCAGTGGGGATTGGGGGGAGTATAGGGGGGATAGTACCCAGCAGTGGGGATTGGGGGGAGTATAGGGGGGATAGTACCCAGCAGTGGGGATTGGGGGGAGTATAGGGGGAATAGTACCCAGCAGTGGGGATTGGGGGGGGTATAGGGGGGATAGTACCCAGCAGTGGGGATTGGGGGGGTATAGGGGGGATGGTACCCAGCAGTGGGGATTGGGGGAGTATAGGGGGGAGGGTACCCAGCAGTGGGGATTGGGGCAGTATAGGGGGGATAGTACCCAGCAGTGGGAATTGGGAGGAGTATAGGGGGGATGGTACCCAGCAGTGGGGATTGGGGGGGTATAGGGGGGATAGTACCCAGCAGTGGGGATTGGGGGGAGTATAGGGGGGATAGTACCCAGCAGTGGGAATTGGGAGGAGTATAGGGGGGATGGTACCCAGCAGTGGGGATTGGGGGGGGTATAGGGGGGATAGTACCCAGCAGTGGGGATTGGGGGGGAGTATAGGGGGGATGGTACCCAGCAGTGGGGATTGGGGGGAGTATAGGGGGAATAGTACCCAGCAGTGGGGATTGGGGGGGGTATAGGGGGGATAGTACCCAGCAGTGGGGATTGGGGGGGAGTATAGGGGGGATGGTACCCAGCAGTGGGGATTGGGGGGAGTATAGGGGGGATAGTACCCAGCAGTGGGGATTGGGGGAGTATAGGGGGGATAGTACCCAGCAGTGGGGATTGGGGGGGTATAGGGGGGATAGTACCCAGCAGTGGGGATTGGGGGAGTATAGGGGGGATAGTACCCAGCAGTGGGGATTGGGGGGGTATAGGGGGGATAGTACCCAGCAGTGGGGATTGGGGGGGTATAGGGGGGAGGGTACCCAGCAGTGGGGATTGGGGGGAGTATAGGGGGGATAGTACCCAGCAGTGGGAATTGGGAGGAGTATAGGGGGGATGGTACCCAGCAGTGGGGATTGGGGGGGTATAGGGGGGATAGTACCCAGCAGTGGGGATTGGGGGGAGTATAGGGGGGATAGTACCCAGCAGTGGGAATTGGGAGGAGTATAGGGGGGATGGTACCCAGCAGTGGGGATTGGGGGGGTATAGGGGGGATAGTACTCAGCAGTGGGGATTGGGGGGGAGTATAGGGGGGATGGTACCCAGCAGTGGGGATTGGGGGGAGTATAGGGGGGATAGTACCCAGCAGTGAGGATTGGGGGGAGTATAGGGGGGATAGTACCCAGCAGTGGGGATTGGGGGAGTATAGGGGGGATAGTACCCAGCAGTGGGGATTGGGGGGGTATAGGGGGGATAGTACCCAGCAGTGGGGATTGGGGGGAGTATAGGGGGGATAGTACCCAGCAGTGGGGATTGGGGGGAGTATAGGGGGATAGTACCCAGCAGTGGGGATTGGGGGGAGTATAGGGGGGATAGTACCCAGCAGTGGGGATTGGGGGGAGTATAGGTGGAATAGTACCCAGCAGTGGGGATTGGGGGGGGTATAGGGGGGATAGTACCCAGCAGTGGGGATTGGGGGAGTATAGGGGGGAGGGTACCCAGCAGTGGGGATTGGGGCAGTATAGGGGGGATAGTACCCAGCAGTGTGAATTGGGAGGAGTATAGGGGGGATGGTACCCAGCAGTGGGGATTGGGGGGGTATAGGGGGGATAGTACCCAGCAGTGGGGATTGGGGGGAGTATAGGGGGGATAGTACCCAGCAGTGGGAATTGGGAGGAGTATAGGGGGGATGGTACCCAGCAGTGGGGATTGGGGGGGGTATAGGGGGGATAGTACCCAGCAGTGGGGATTGGGGGGGAGTATAGGGGGGATGGTACCCAGCAGTGGGGATTGGGGGGAGTATAGGGGGAATAGTACCCAGCAGTGGGGATTGGGGGGGGTATAGGGGGGATAGTACCCAGCAGTGGGGATTGGGGGGGAGTATAGGGGGGATGGTACCCAGCAGTGGGGATTGGGGGGAGTATAGGGGGGATAGTACCCAGCAGTGGGGATTGGGGGAGTATAGGGGGGATAGTACCCAGCAGTGGGGATTGGGGGGGTATAGGGGGGATAGTACCCAGCAGTGGGGATTGGGGGAGTATAGGGGGGATAGTACCCAGCAGTGGGGATTGGGGGGGTATAGGGGGGATAGTACCCAGCAGTGGGGATTGGGGAGGAGTATAGGGGGGATAGTACCCAGCAGTGGGGATTGGGGGCAGTATAGGGGGGATAGTACCCAGCAGTGGGGATTGGGGGGGTATAGGGGGGATAGTACCCAGCAGTGGTGATTGGGGGGAGTATAGGGGGGATAGTACCCAGCAGTGGGGATTGGGGGGAGTATAGGGGGGATAGTACCCAGCAGTGGGGATTGGGGGAGTATAGGGGGGATAGTACCCAGCAGTGGGGATTGGGGGGGTATAGGGGGGATAGTACCCAGCAGTGGGGATTGGGGGGGTATAGGGGGGAGGGTACCCAGCAGTGGGGATTGGGGGGAGTATAGGGGGGATAGTACCCAGCAGTGGGAATTGGGAGGAGTATAGGGGGGATGGTACCCAGCAGTGGGGATTGGGGGGGTATAGGGGGGATAGTACCCAGCAGTGGGGATTGGGGGGAGTATAGGGGGGATAGTACCCAGCAGTGGGAATTGGGAGGAGTATAGGGGGGATGGTACCCAGCAGTGGGGATTGGGGGGGTATAGGGGGGATAGTACTCAGCAGTGGGGATTGGGGGGAGTATAGGGGGGATAGTACTCAGCAGTGGGGATTGGGGGGAGTATAGGGGGGATAGCACCCAGCAGTGGGGATTGGGAGGAGTATAGGGGGGATAGTACCCAGCAGTGGGGATTGGGGGGGTATAGGGGGGATAGTACCCAGCAGTGGGGATTGGGGGGAGTATAGGGGGGATAGTACCCAGCAGTGGGGATTGGGGGGAGTATAGGGGGGATAGTACCCAGCAGTGGGGATTGGGGGGAGTATAGGGGGAATAGTACCCAGCAGTGGGGATTGGGGGGGGTATAGGGGGGATAGTACCCAGCAGTGGGGATTGGGGGGGTATAGGGGGGATGGTACCCAGCAGTGGGGATTGGGGGAGTATAGGGGGGAGGGTACCCAGCAGTGGGGATTGGGGCAGTATAGGGGGGATAGTACCCAGCAGTGGGAATTGGGAGGAGTATAGGGGGGATGGTACCCAGCAGTGGGGATTGGGGGGGTATAGGGGGGATAGTACCCAGCAGTGGGGATTGGGGGGAGTATAGGGGGGATAGTACCCAGCAGTGGGAATTGGGAGGAGTATAGGGGGGATGGTACCCAGCAGTGGGGATTGGGGGGGGTATAGGGGGGATAGTACCCAGCAGTGGGGATTGGGGGGGAGTATAGGGGGGATGGTACCCAGCAGTGGGGATTGGGGGGAGTATAGGGGGAATAGTACCCAGCAGTGGGGATTGGGGGGGGTATAGGGGGGATAGTACCCAGCAGTGGGGATTGGGGGGGAGTATAGGGGGGATGGTACCCAGCAGTGGGGATTGGGGGGAGTATAGGGGGGATAGTACCCAGCAGTGGGGATTGGGGGAGTATAGGGGGGATAGTACCCAGCAGTGGGGATTGGGGGGGTATAGGGGGGATAGTACCCAGCAGTGGGGATTGGGGGAGTATAGGGGGGATAGTACCCAGCAGTGGGGATTGGGGGGGTATAGGGGGGATAGTACCCAGCAGTGGGGATTGGGGGGGTATAGGGGGGAGGGTACCCAGCAGTGGGGATTGGGGGGAGTATAGGGGGGATAGTACCCAGCAGTGGGAATTGGGAGGAGTATAGGGGGGATGGTACCCAGCAGTGGGGATTGGGGGGGTATAGGGGGGATAGTACCCAGCAGTGGGGATTGGGGGGAGTATAGGGGGGATAGTACCCAGCAGTGGGAATTGGGAGGAGTATAGGGGGGATGGTACCCAGCAGTGGGGATTGGGGGGGTATAGGGGGGATAGTACTCAGCAGTGGGGATTGGGGGGGAGTATAGGGGGGATGGTACCCAGCAGTGGGGATTGGGGGGAGTATAGGGGGGATAGTACCCAGCAGTGAGGATTGGGGGGAGTATAGGGGGGATAGTACCCAGCAGTGGGGATTGGGGGAGTATAGGGGGGATAGTACCCAGCAGTGGGGATTGGGGGGGTATAGGGGGGATAGTACCCAGCAGTGGGGATTGGGGGGAGTATAGGGGGGATAGTACCCAGCAGTGGGGATTGGGGGGAGTATAGGGGGATAGTACCCAGCAGTGGGGATTGGGGGGAGTATAGGGGGGATAGTACCCAGCAGTGGGGATTGGGGGGAGTATAGGTGGAATAGTACCCAGCAGTGGGGATTGGGGGGGGTATAGGGGGGATAGTACCCAGCAGTGGGGATTGGGGGAGTATAGGGGGGAGGGTACCCAGCAGTGGGGATTGGGGCAGTATAGGGGGGATAGTACCCAGCAGTGTGAATTGGGAGGAGTATAGGGGGGATGGTACCCAGCAGTGGGGATTGGGGGGGTATAGGGGGGATAGTACCCAGCAGTGGGGATTGGGGGGGGGGTATAGGGGGCATAGTACCCAGCAGTGGGGATTGGGGGAGTATAGGGGGGATAGTACCCAGCAGTGGGAATTGGGAGGAGTATAGGGGGGATAGTACCCAGCAGTGGGGATTGGGGGGGTATAGGGGGGATAGTACCCAGCAGTGGGGATTGGGGGGAGTATAGGGGGGATAGTACCCAGCAGTGGGGATTGGGGGGAGTATAGGGGGGATAGTACCCAGCAGTGGGGATTGGGGGGAGTATAGGGGGAATAGTACCCAGCAGTGGGGATTGGGGGGGGTATAGGGGGGATAGTACCCAGCAGTGGGGATTGGGGGGGTATAGGGGGGATGGTACCCAGCAGTGGGGATTGGGGGAGTATAGGGGGGAGGGTACCCAGCAGTGGGGATTGGGGCAGTATAGGGGGGATAGTACCCAGCAGTGGGAATTGGGAGGAGTATAGGGGGGATGGTACCCAGCAGTGGGGATTGGGGGGGTATAGGGGGGATAGTACCCAGCAGTGGGGATTGGGGGGAGTATAGGGGGGATAGTACCCAGCAGTGGGAATTGGGAGGAGTATAGGGGGGATGGTACCCAGCAGTGGGGATTGGGGGAGTATAGGGGGATAGTACCCAGCAGTGGTGATTGGGGGGAGTATAGGGGGATAGTACCCAGCAGTGGGGATTGGGGGGGGGGTATAGGGGGCATAGTACCCAGCAGTGGGGATTGGGGGAGTATAGGGGGGATAGTACCCAGCAGTGGGAATTGGGAGGAGTATAGGGGGGATAGTACCCAGCAGTGGGGATTGGGGGGGTATAGGGGGGATAGTACCCAGCAGTGGGGATTGGGGGGAGTATAGGGGGGATAGTACCCAGCAGTGGGGATTGGGGGGAGTATAGGGGGGATAGTACCCAGCAGTGGGGATTGGGGGGAGTATAGGGGGAATAGTACCCAGCAGTGGGGATTGGGGGGGGTATAGGGGGGATAGTACCCAGCAGTGGGGATTGGGGGGGTATAGGGGGGATGGTACCCAGCAGTGGGGATTGGGGGAGTATAGGGGGGAGGGTACCCAGCAGTGGGGATTGGGGCAGTATAGGGGGGATAGTACCCAGCAGTGGGAATTGGGAGGAGTATAGGGGGGATGGTACCCAGCAGTGGGGATTGGGGGGGTATAGGGGGGATAGTACCCAGCAGTGGGGATTGGGGGGAGTATAGGGGGGATAGTACCCAGCAGTGGGAATTGGGAGGAGTATAGGGGGGATGGTACCCAGCAGTGGGGATTGGGGGGGGTATAGGGGGGATAGTACCCAGCAGTGGGGATTGGGGGGGAGTATAGGGGGGATGGTACCCAGCAGTGGGGATTGGGGGGAGTATAGGGGGAATAGTACCCAGCAGTGGGGATTGGGGGGGTATAGGGGGGATAGTACCCAGCAGTGGGGATTGGGGGGGAGTATAGGGGGGATGGTACCCAGCAGTGGGGATTGGGGGGAGTATAGGGGGGATAGTACCCAGCAGTGGGGATTGGGGGAGTATAGGGGGGATAGTACCCAGCAGTGGGGATTGGGGGGGTATAGGGGGGATAGTACCCAGCAGTGGGGATTGGGGGAGTATAGGGGGGATAGTACCCAGCAGTGGGGATTGGGGGGGTATAGGGGGGATAGTACCCAGCAGTGGGGATTGGGGGGGTATAGGGGGGAGGGTACCCAGCAGTGGGGATTGGGGGGAGTATAGGGGGGATAGTACCCAGCAGTGGGAATTGGGAGGAGTATAGGGGGGATGGTACCCAGCAGTGGGGATTGGGGGGGTATAGGGGGGATAGTACCCAGCAGTGGGGATTGGGGGGAGTATAGGGGGGATAGTACCCAGCAGTGGGAATTGGGAGGAGTATAGGGGGGATGGTACCCAGCAGTGGGGATTGGGGGGGTATAGGGGGGATAGTACTCAGCAGTGGGGATTGGGGGGGAGTATAGGGGGGATGGTACCCAGCAGTGGGGATTGGGGGGAGTATAGGGGGGATAGTACCCAGCAGTGAGGATTGGGGGGAGTATAGGGGGGATAGTACCCAGCAGTGGGGATTGGGGGAGTATAGGGGGGATAGTACCCAGCAGTGGGGATTGGGGGGGTATAGGGGGGATAGTACCCAGCAGTGGGGATTGGGGGGAGTATAGGGGGGATAGTACCCAGCAGTGGGGATTGGGGGGAGTATAGGGGGATAGTACCCAGCAGTGGGGATTGGGGGGAGTATAGGGGGGATAGTACCCAGCAGTGGGGATTGGGGGGAGTATAGGTGGAATAGTACCCAGCAGTGGGGATTGGGGGGGGTATAGGGGGGATAGTACCCAGCAGTGGGGATTGGGGGAGTATAGGGGGGAGGGTACCCAGCAGTGGGGATTGGGGCAGTATAGGGGGGATAGTACCCAGCAGTGTGAATTGGGAGGAGTATAGGGGGGATGGTACCCAGCAGTGGGGATTGGGGGGGTATAGGGGGGATAGTACCCAGCAGTGGGGATTGGGGGGAGTATAGGGGGGATAGTACCCAGCAGTGGGAATTGGGAGGAGTATAGGGGGGATGGTACCCAGCAGTGGGGATTGGGGGGGGTATAGGGGGGATAGTACCCAGCAGTGGGGATTGGGGGGGAGTATAGGGGGGATGGTACCCAGCAGTGGGGATTGGGGGGAGTATAGGGGGAATAGTACCCAGCAGTGGGGATTGGGGGGGGTATAGGGGGGATAGTACCCAGCAGTGGGGATTGGGGGGGAGTATAGGGGGGATGGTACCCAGCAGTGGGGATTGGGGGGAGTATAGGGGGGATAGTACCCAGCAGTGGGGATTGGGGGAGTATAGGGGGGATAGTACCCAGCAGTGGGGATTGGGGGGGTATAGGGGGGATAGTACCCAGCAGTGGGGATTGGGGGAGTATAGGGGGGATAGTACCCAGCAGTGGGGATTGGGGGGGTATAGGGGGGATAGTACCCAGCAGTGGGGATTGGGGAGGAGTATAGGGGGGATAGTACCCAGCAGTGGGGATTGGGGGCAGTATAGGGGGGATAGTACCCAGCAGTGGGGATTGGGGGGGTATAGGGGGGATAGTACCCAGCAGTGGTGATTGGGGGGAGTATAGGGGGGATAGTACCCAGCAGTGGGGATTGGGGGGAGTATAGGGGGGATAGTACCCAGCAGTGGGGATTGGGGGAGTATAGGGGGGATAGTACCCAGCAGTGGGGATTGGGGGGGTATAGGGGGGATAGTACCCAGCAGTGGGGATTGGGGGGGTATAGGGGGGAGGGTACCCAGCAGTGGGGATTGGGGGGAGTATAGGGGGGATAGTACCCAGCAGTGGGAATTGGGAGGAGTATAGGGGGGATGGTACCCAGCAGTGGGGATTGGGGGGGTATAGGGGGGATAGTACCCAGCAGTGGGGATTGGGGGGAGTATAGGGGGGATAGTACCCAGCAGTGGGAATTGGGAGGAGTATAGGGGGGATGGTACCCAGCAGTGGGGATTGGGGGGGTATAGGGGGGATAGTACTCAGCAGTGGGGATTGGGGGGAGTATAGGGGGGATAGTACTCAGCAGTGGGGATTGGGGGGAGTATAGGGGGGATAGCACCCAGCAGTGGGGATTGGGAGGAGTATAGGGGGGATAGTACCCAGCAGTGGGGATTGGGGGGGTATAGGGGGGATAGTACCCAGCAGTGGGGATTGGGGGGAGTATAGGGGGGATAGTACCCAGCAGTGGGGATTGGGGGGAGTATAGGGGGGATAGTACCCAGCAGTGGGGATTGGGGGGAGTATAGGGGGAATAGTACCCAGCAGTGGGGATTGGGGGGGGTATAGGGGGGATAGTACCCAGCAGTGGGGATTGGGGGGGTATAGGGGGGATGGTACCCAGCAGTGGGGATTGGGGGAGTATAGGGGGGAGGGTACCCAGCAGTGGGGATTGGGGCAGTATAGGGGGGATAGTACCCAGCAGTGGGAATTGGGAGGAGTATAGGGGGGATGGTACCCAGCAGTGGGGATTGGGGGGGTATAGGGGGGATAGTACCCAGCAGTGGGGATTGGGGGGAGTATAGGGGGGATAGTACCCAGCAGTGGGAATTGGGAGGAGTATAGGGGGGATGGTACCCAGCAGTGGGGATTGGGGGGGGTATAGGGGGGATAGTACCCAGCAGTGGGGATTGGGGGGGAGTATAGGGGGGATGGTACCCAGCAGTGGGGATTGGGGGGAGTATAGGGGGAATAGTACCCAGCAGTGGGGATTGGGGGGGGTATAGGGGGGATAGTACCCAGCAGTGGGGATTGGGGGGGAGTATAGGGGGGATGGTACCCAGCAGTGGGGATTGGGGGGAGTATAGGGGGGATAGTACCCAGCAGTGGGGATTGGGGGAGTATAGGGGGGATAGTACCCAGCAGTGGGGATTGGGGGGGTATAGGGGGGATAGTACCCAGCAGTGGGGATTGGGGGAGTATAGGGGGGATAGTACCCAGCAGTGGGGATTGGGGGGGTATAGGGGGGATAGTACCCAGCAGTGGGGATTGGGGGGGTATAGGGGGGAGGGTACCCAGCAGTGGGGATTGGGGGGAGTATAGGGGGGATAGTACCCAGCAGTGGGAATTGGGAGGAGTATAGGGGGGATGGTACCCAGCAGTGGGGATTGGGGGGGTATAGGGGGGATAGTACCCAGCAGTGGGGATTGGGGGGAGTATAGGGGGGATAGTACCCAGCAGTGGGAATTGGGAGGAGTATAGGGGGGATGGTACCCAGCAGTGGGGATTGGGGGGGTATAGGGGGGATAGTACTCAGCAGTGGGGATTGGGGGGGAGTATAGGGGGGATGGTACCCAGCAGTGGGGATTGGGGGGAGTATAGGGGGGATAGTACCCAGCAGTGAGGATTGGGGGGAGTATAGGGGGGATAGTACCCAGCAGTGGGGATTGGGGGAGTATAGGGGGGATAGTACCCAGCAGTGGGGATTGGGGGGGTATAGGGGGGATAGTACCCAGCAGTGGGGATTGGGGGGAGTATAGGGGGGATAGTACCCAGCAGTGGGGATTGGGGGGAGTATAGGGGGATAGTACCCAGCAGTGGGGATTGGGGGGAGTATAGGGGGGATAGTACCCAGCAGTGGGGATTGGGGGGAGTATAGGTGGAATAGTACCCAGCAGTGGGGATTGGGGGGGGTATAGGGGGGATAGTACCCAGCAGTGGGGATTGGGGGAGTATAGGGGGGAGGGTACCCAGCAGTGGGGATTGGGGCAGTATAGGGGGGATAGTACCCAGCAGTGTGAATTGGGAGGAGTATAGGGGGGATGGTACCCAGCAGTGGGGATTGGGGGGGTATAGGGGGGATAGTACCCAGCAGTGGGGATTGGGGGGAGTATAGGGGGGATAGTACCCAGCAGTGGGAATTGGGAGGAGTATAGGGGGGATGGTACCCAGCAGTGGGGATTGGGGGGGGTATAGGGGGGATAGTACCCAGCAGTGGGGATTGGGGGGGAGTATAGGGGGGATGGTACCCAGCAGTGGGGATTGGGGGGAGTATAGGGGGAATAGTACCCAGCAGTGGGGATTGGGGGGGGTATAGGGGGGATAGTACCCAGCAGTGGGGATTGGGGGGGAGTATAGGGGGGATGGTACCCAGCAGTGGGGATTGGGGGGAGTATAGGGGGGATAGTACCCAGCAGTGGGGATTGGGGGAGTATAGGGGGGATAGTACCCAGCAGTGGGGATTGGGGGGGTATAGGGGGGATAGTACCCAGCAGTGGGGATTGGGGGAGTATAGGGGGGATAGTACCCAGCAGTGGGGATTGGGGGGGTATAGGGGGGATAGTACCCAGCAGTGGGGATTGGGGAGGAGTATAGGGGGGATAGTACCCAGCAGTGGGGATTGGGGGCAGTATAGGGGGGATAGTACCCAGCAGTGGGGATTGGGGGGGTATAGGGGGGATAGTACCCAGCAGTGGTGATTGGGGGGAGTATAGGGGGGATAGTACCCAGCAGTGGGGATTGGGGGGAGTATAGGGGGGATAGTACCCAGCAGTGGGGATTGGGGGAGTATAGGGGGGATAGTACCCAGCAGTGGGGATTGGGGGGGTATAGGGGGGATAGTACCCAGCAGTGGGGATTGGGGGGGTATAGGGGGGAGGGTACCCAGCAGTGGGGATTGGGGGGAGTATAGGGGGGATAGTACCCAGCAGTGGGAATTGGGAGGAGTATAGGGGGGATGGTACCCAGCAGTGGGGATTGGGGGGGTATAGGGGGGATAGTACCCAGCAGTGGGGATTGGGGGGAGTATAGGGGGGATAGTACCCAGCAGTGGGAATTGGGAGGAGTATAGGGGGGATGGTACCCAGCAGTGGGGATTGGGGGGGTATAGGGGGGATAGTACTCAGCAGTGGGGATTGGGGGGAGTATAGGGGGGATAGTACTCAGCAGTGGGGATTGGGGGGAGTATAGGGGGGATAGCACCCAGCAGTGGGGATTGGGAGGAGTATAGGGGGGATAGTACCCAGCAGTGGGGATTGGGGGGAGTATAGGGGGGATAGTACCCAGCAGTGGGATTTTGGGGGAGTTTAGGGGGGATAGTACCCAGCAGTGGGGATTGGGGGGAGTATAGGGGGGATGGTACCCAGCAGTGGGGATTGGTGGAAGTGTAGGGGGGATAGTACCCAGCAGTGGTGATTGGGGGGGGGGAGTATAGGGGGGATAGTACCCAGCAGTGGTGATTGGGGGGGAGGGGGAGTATAGGGGGGATAGTACCCAGCAGTGGGGATTGGGGGGGGGGTATAGGGGGGATGGTACCCAGCAGTGGGGATTGGGGGGAGTATAGGGGGGATAGTACCCAGCAGTGGGAATTGGGGGGAGTATTGGGGGGATAGTACCCAGCAGTGGTGATTGGGGGGGGGTATAGGGGGGATGGTACCCAGCAGTGGGGATTGGGGGGAGTATAGGGGGGATAGTACCCAGCAGTGGGGATTGGGGGAGTATAGGGGGGATAGTACCCAGCAGTGGGGATTGGGGGGAGTATAGGGGGGATAGTACCCAGCAGTGGGGATTGGGGGGAGTATAGGGGGGATGGTACCCAGCAGTGGTGATTGGGAGGAGTATAGGGGGGATAGTACCCAGCAGTGGGGATTGGGGGAGTATAGGGGGGATAGTACTCAGCAGTGGTGATTGGGGGGAGTATAGGGGGGATAGTACCCAGCAGTGGGGATTGGGGGGAGTATAGGGGGGATAGTACCCAGCAGTGGGGATTGGGGGAGTATAGGGGGGTTAGTACCCAGCAGTGGGGATTGGGGGGGGAGTATAGGGGGATGGTACCCAGCAGTGGTGATTGGGGGAGTATAGGGGGATAGTACCCAGCAGTGGTGATTGGGGGGAGTATAGGGGGATAGTACCCAGCAGTGGGGATTGGGGGGGGGTATAGGGGGGATAGTACCCAGCAGTGGGGATTGGGGGGGGGGTATAGGGGGGATAGTACCCAGCAGTGGGGATTGGGGGGGTATAGGGGGGAGGTTACCCAGCAGTGGGGATTGGGGGGAGTATAGGGGGGATAGTACCCAGCAGTGGGGATTGGGGGGGGGTATAGGGGGGATAGTACCCAGCAGTGGGGATTGGGGGGGGTATAGGGGGGATAGTACCCAGCAGTGGGGATTGGGGGGGTATAGGGGGGAGGGTACCCAGCAGTGGGGATTGGGGGGAGTATAGGGGGATAGTACCCAGCAGTTGGAATTGGGAGGAGTATAGGGGGGATAGTACCCAGCAGTGGGGATTGGGGGGGGTATAGGGGGGATAGTACCCAGCAGTGGGGATTGGGGGAGTATAGGGGGGATAGTACTCAGCAGTGGTGATTGGGGGGAGTATAGGGGGGATAGTACCCAGCAGTGGGGATTGGGGGGAGTATAGGGGGGATAGTACCCAGCAGTGGGGATTGGGGGAGTATAGGGGGGATAGTACCCAGCAGTGGGGATTGGGGGGAGTATAGGGGGGATGGTACCCAGCAGTGGGGATTGGGGGGAGTATAGGGGGGATAGTACCCAGCAGTGAAGATTGGGGGAGTATAGGGGGGATAGTACTCAGCAGTGGGGATTGGGGGGGGGTATAGGGGGGATAGTACCCAGCAGTGGGGATTGGGGGGAGTATAGGGGGGATAGCACCCAGCAGTGAAGATTGGGGGAGTATAGGGGGGATAGTACCCAGCAGTAGGGATTGGGGGGAGTATAGGGGGATAGTACCCAGCAGTGGGGATTGGGGGGGGGGTATAGGGGGGATAGTACCCAGCAGTGGGGATTGGGGGGAGTATAGGGGGGATAGCACCCAGCAGTGAAGATTGGGGGAGTATAGGGGGGATAGTACCCAGCAGTAGGGATTGGGGGGAGTATAGGGGGATAGTACCCAGCAGTGGGGATTGGGGGGGGGGTATAGGGGGGATAGTACCCAGCAGTGGGGATTGGGGGGGCAGTATAGGGGGGATAGTACCCAGCAGTGGGGATTGGGGGGAGTATAGGGGGGATAGTACCCAGCAGTGGGGATTGGGGGGGCAGTATAGGGGGGATAGTACCCAGCAGTGGGGATTGGGGGGAGTATAGGGGGGATAGTACCCAGCAGTGAGGATTGGGGGGGGTATAGGGGGGATAGTACCCAGCAGTGGGGATTGGGGGGGGAGTATAGGGGGATGGTACCCAGCAGTGGTGATTGGGGGAGTATAGGGGGATAGTACCCAGCAGTGGTGATTGGGGGGAGTATAGGGGGATAGTACCCAGCAGTGGGGATTGGGGGGGGGGTATAGGGGGCATAGTACCCAGCAGTGGGGATTGGGGGGGTATAGGGGGGATAGTACCCAGCAGTGGGGATTGGGAGGAGTATAGGGGGGATAGTACCCAGCAGTGGGGATTGGGGGGGGAGTATAGGGGGATGGTACCCAGCAGTGGTGATTGGGGGAGTATAGGGGGATAGTACCCAGCAGTGGTGATTGGGGGGAGTATAGGGGGATAGTACCCAGCAGTGGGGATTGGGGGGGGGGTATAGGGGGCATAGTACCCAGCAGTGGGGATTGGGGGAGTATAGGGGGGATAGTACCCAGCAGTGGGAATTGGGAGGAGTATAGGGGGGATAGTACCCAGCAGTGGGGATTGGGGGGGTATAGGGGGGATAGTACCCAGCAGTGGGGATTGGGGGGAGTATAGGGGGGATAGTACCCAGCAGTGGGGATTGGGGGGAGTATAGGGGGGATAGTACCCAGCAGTGGGGATTGGGGGGAGTATAGGGGGAATAGTACCCAGCAGTGGGGATTGGGGGGGGTATAGGGGGGATAGTACCCAGCAGTGGGGATTGGGGGGGTATAGGGGGGATGGTACCCAGCAGTGGGGATTGGGGGAGTATAGGGGGGAGGGTACCCAGCAGTGGGGATTGGGGCAGTATAGGGGGGATAGTACCCAGCAGTGGGAATTGGGAGGAGTATAGGGGGGATGGTACCCAGCAGTGGGGATTGGGGGGGTATAGGGGGGATAGTACCCAGCAGTGGGGATTGGGGGGAGTATAGGGGGGATAGTACCCAGCAGTGGGAATTGGGAGGAGTATAGGGGGGATGGTACCCAGCAGTGGGGATTGGGGGGAGTATAGGGGGGATGGTACCCAGCAGTGGGGATTGGGGGGAGTATAGGGGGGATAGTACCCAGCAGTGGGGATTGGGGGAGTATAGGGGGGATAGTACCCAGCAGTGGGGATTGGGGGAGTATAGGGGGGATAGTACCCAGCAGTGGGGATTGGGGGGGTATAGGGGGGATAGTACCCAGCAGTGGGGATTGGGGAGGAGTATAGGGGGGATAGTACCCAGCAGTGGGGATTGGGGGCAGTATAGGGGGGATAGTACCCAGCAGTGGGGATTGGGGGGGTATAGGGGGGATAGTACCCAGCAGTGGTGATTGGGGGGAGTATAGGGGGGATAGTACCCAGCAGTGGGGATTGGGGGGAGTATAGGGGGGATAGTACCCAGCAGTGGGGATTGGGGGGAGTATAGGGGGAATAGTACCCAGCAGTGGGGATTGGGGGGGGTATAGGGGGGATAGTACCCAGCAGTGGGGATTGGGGGAGTATAGGGGGGATAGTACCCAGCAGTGGGGATTGGGGGGGAGTATAGGGGGGATGGTACCCAGCAGTGGGGATTGGGGGGAGTATAGGGGGGATAGTACCCAGCAGTGAGGATTGGGGGGAGTATAGGGGGGATAGTACCCAGCAGTGGGGATTGGGGGAGTATAGGGGGGATAGTACCCAGCAGTGGGGATTGGGGGGGTATAGGGGGGATAGTACCCAGCAGTGGGGATTGGGGGGAGTATAGGGGGGATAGTACCCAGCAGTGGGGATTGGGGGGAGTATAGGGGGATAGTACCCAGCAGTGGGGATTGGGGGGAGTATAGGGGGGATAGTACCCAGCAGTGGGGATTGGGGGGAGTATAGGGGGAATAGTACCCAGCAGTGGGGATTGGGGGGGGTATAGGGGGGATAATACCCAGCAGTGGGGATTGGGGGAGTATAGGGGGGATGGTACCCAGCAGTGGGGATTGGGGGGAGTATAGGGGGGATAGTACCCAGCAGTGAGGATTGGGGGGAGTATAGGGGGGATAGTACCCAGCAGTGGGGATTGGGGGGAGTGTAGGGGGGATAGTACCCAGCAGTGGGGATTGGGGGAGTATAGGGGGGATAGTACCCAGCAGTGGGGATTGGGGGGGTATAGGGGGGATAGTACCCAGCAGTGGGGATTGGGGGGAGTATAGGGGGGATAGTACCCAGCAGTGGGGATTGGGGGGAGTATAGGGGGATAGTACCCAGCAGTGGGGATTGGGGGGAGTATAGGGGGGATAGTACCCAGCAGTGGGGATTGGGGGGAGTATAGGGGGAATAGTACCCAGCAGTGGGGATTGGGGGGGGTATAGGGGGGATAGTACCCAGCAGTGGGGATTGGGAGGAGTATAGGGGGGATGGTACCCAGCAGTGGGGATTGGGGGGGGGTATAGGGGGGATAGTACCCAGCAGTGGGGATTGGGGGGGAGTATAGGGGGGATGGTACCCAGCAGTGGGGATTGGGGGGAGTATAGGGGGAATAGTACCCAGCAGTGGGGATTGGGGGGGGTATAGGGGGGATAGTACCCAGCAGTGGGGATTGGGGGGGAGTATAGGGGGGATGGTACCCAGCAGTGGGGATTGGGGGGAGTATAGGGGGGATAGTACCCAGCAGTGGGGATTGGGGGAGTATAGGGGGGATAGTACCCAGCAGTGGGGATTGGGGGGGTATAGGGGGGATAGTACCCAGCAGTGGGGATTGGGGGAGTATAGGGGGGATAGTACCCAGCAGTGGGGATTGGGGAGGAGTATAGGGGGGATAGTACCCAGCAGTGGGGATTGGGGGCAGTATAGGGGGGATAGTACCCAGCAGTGGGGATTGGGGGGGTATAGGGGGGATAGTACCCAGCAGTGGTGATTGGGGGGAGTATAGGGGGGATAGTACCCAGCAGTGGGGATTGGGGGGAGTATAGGGGGGATAGTACCCAGCAGTGGGGATTGGGGGGGAGTATAGGGGGAATAGTACCCAGCAGTGGGGATTGGGGGGGGGTATAGGGGGGATAGTACCCAGCAGTGGGGATTGGGGGGGTATAGGGGGGATAGTACCCAGCAGTGGGGATTGGGGGAGTATAGGGGGGATAGTACCCAGCAGTGGGGATTGGGGGGGTATAGGGGGGATAGTACCCAGCAGTGGGGATTGGGGGGGTATAGGGGGGAGGGTACCCAGCAGTGGGGATTGGGGGGAGTATAGGGGGGATAGTACCCAGCAGTGGGAATTGGGAGGAGTATAGGGGGGATGGTACCCAGCAGTGGGGATTGGGGGGGTATAGGGGGGATAGTACCCAGCAGTGGGGATTGGGGGGAGTATAGGGGGGATAGTACCCAGCAGTGGGAATTGGGAGGAGTATAGGGGGGATGGTACCCAGCAGTGGGGATTGGGGGGGTATAGGGGGGATGGTACTCAGCAGTGGGGATTGGGGGGGAGTATAGGGGGGATGGTACCCAGCAGTGGGGATTGGGGGGAGTATAGGGGGGATAGTACCCAGCAGTGAGGATTGGGGGGAGTATAGGGGGGATAGTACCCAGCAGTGGGGATTGGGGGAGTATAGGGGGGATAGTACCCAGCAGTGGGGATTGGGGGGGTATAGGGGGGATAGTACCCAGCAGTGGGGATTGGGGGGAGTATAGGGGGGATAGTACCCAGCAGTGGGGATTGGGGGGAGTATAGGGGGATAGTACCCAGCAGTGGGGATTGGGGGGAGTATAGGGGGGATAGTACCCAGCAGTGGGGATTGGGGGGAGTATAGGGGGAATAGTACCCAGCAGTGGGGATTGGGGGGGGTATAGGGGGGATAGTACCCAGCAGTGGGGATTGGGGGAGTATAGGGGGGAGGGTACCCAGCAGTGGGGATTGGGGCAGTATAGGGGGGATAGTACCCAGCAGTGGGAATTGGGAGGAGTATAGGGGGGATGGTACCCAGCAGTGGGGATTGGGGGGGTATAGGGGGGATAGTACCCAGCAGTGGGGATTGGGGGGAGTATAGGGGGGATAGTACCCAGCAGTGGGAATTGGGAGGAGTATAGGGGGGATGGTACCCAGCAGTGGGGATTGGGGGGGGTATAGGGGGGATAGTACCCAGCAGTGGGGATTGGGGGGGAGTATAGGGGGGATGGTACCCAGCAGTGGGGATTGGGGGGAGTATAGGGGGAATAGTACCCAGCAGTGGGGATTGGGGGGGGGGTATAGGGGGGATAGTACCCAGCAGTGGGGATTGGGGGGGAGTATAGGGGGGATGGTACCCAGCAGTGGGGATTGGGGGGAGTATAGGGGGGATAGTACCCAGCAGTGGGGATTGGGGGAGTATAGGGGGGATAGTACCCAGCAGTGGGGATTGGGGGGGTATAGGGGGGATAGTACCCAGCAGTGGGGATTGGGGGAGTATAGGGGGGATAGTACCCAGCAGTGGGGATTGGGGGGGTATAGGGGGGATAGTACCCAGCAGTGGGGATTGGGGGGAGTATAGGGGGATAGTACCCAGCAGTGGGGATTGGGGGGAGTATAGGGGGGATAGTACCCAGCAGTGGGGATTGGGGGGAGTATAGGGGGGATAGTACCCAGCAGTGGGGATTGGGGGAGTATAGGGGGGATAGTACCCAGCAGTGGGGATTGGGGGGGTATAGGGGGGATAGTACCCAGCAGTGGGGATTGGGGGGAGTATAGGGGGGATAGTACCCAGCAGTGGGGATTGGGGGGAGTGTAGGGGGGATAGTACCCAGCAGTGGGGATTGGGGGAGTATAGGGGGGATAGTACCCAGCAGTGGGGATTGGGGGGGTATAGGGGGGATAGTACCCAGCAGTGGGGATTGGGGGGAGTATAGGGGGGATAGTACCCAGCAGTGGGGATTGGGGGGAGTATAGGGGGATAGTACCCAGCAGTGGGGATTGGGGGGAGTATAGGGGGGATAGTACCCAGCAGTGGGGATTGGGGGGAGTATAGGGGGAATAGTACCCAGCAGTGGGGATTGGGGGGGGTATAGGGGGGATAGTACCCAGCAGTGGGGATTGGGGGAGTATAGGGGGGAGGGTACCCAGCAGTGGGGATTGGGGGAGTATAGGGGGGATAGTACCCAGCAGTGGGGATTGGGGGCAGTATAGGGGGGATAGTACCCAGCAGTGGGGATTGGGGGGGTATAGGGGGGATAGTACCCAGCAGTGGTGATTGGGGGGAGTATAGGGGGGATAGTACCCAGCAGTGGGGATTGGGGGGAGTATAGGGGGGATAGTACCCAGCAGTGGGGATTGGGGGGGAGTATAGGGGGAATAGTACCCAGCAGTGGGGATTGGGGGGGGGTATAGGGGGGATAGTACCCAGCAGTGGGGATTGGGGGAGTATAGGGGGGATAGTACCCAGCAGTGGGGATTGGGGGGGTATAGGGGGGATAGTACCCAGCAGTGGGGATTGGGGGAGTATAGGGGGGATAGTACCCAGCAGTGGGGATTGGGGGGGTATAGGGGGGATGGTACCCAGCAGTGGGGATTGGGGGGGTATAGGGGGGAGGGTACCCAGCAGTGGGGATTGGGGGGAGTATAGGGGGGATAGTACCCAGCAGTGGGAATTGGGAGGAGTATAGGGGGGATGGTACCCAGCAGTGGGGATTGGGGGGGTATAGGGGGGATAGTACCCAGCAGTGGGGATTGGGGGGAGTATAGGGGGGATAGTACCCAGCAGTGGGAATTGGGAGGAGTATAGGGGGGATGGTACCCAGCAGTGGGGATTGGGGGGGTATAGGGGGGATAGTACTCAGCAGTGGGGATTGGGGGGGAGTATAGGGGGGATGGTACCCAGCAGTGGGGATTGGGGGGAGTATAGGGGGGATAGTACCCAGCAGTGAGGATTGGGGGGAGTATAGGGGGGATAGTACCCAGCAGTGGGGATTGGGGGAGTATAGGGGGGATAGTACCCAGCAGTGGGGATTGGGGGGGTATAGGGGGGATAGTACCCAGCAGTGGGGATTGGGGGGAGTATAGGGGGGATAGTACCCAGCAGTGGGGATTGGGGGGAGTATAGGGGGATAGTACCCAGCAGTGGGGATTGGGGGGAGTATAGGGGGGATAGTACCCAGCAGTGGGGATTGGGGGGAGTATAGGTGGAATAGTACCCAGCAGTGGGGATTGGGGGGGGTATAGGGGGGATAGTACCCAGCAGTGGGGATTGGGGGAGTATAGGGGGGAGGGTACCCAGCAGTGGGGATTGGGGCAGTATAGGGGGGATAGTACCCAGCAGTGTGAATTGGGAGGAGTATAGGGGGGATGGTACCCAGCAGTGGGGATTGGGGGGGTATAGGGGGGATAGTACCCAGCAGTGGGGATTGGGGGGAGTATAGGGGGGATAGTACCCAGCAGTGGGAATTGGGAGGAGTATAGGGGGGATGGTACCCAGCAGTGGGGATTGGGGGGGGTATAGGGGGGATAGTACCCAGCAGTGGGGATTGGGGGGGAGTATAGGGGGGATGGTACCCAGCAGTGGGGATTGGGGGGAGTATAGGGGGAATAGTACCCAGCAGTGGGGATTGGGGGGGGTATAGGGGGGATAGTACCCAGCAGTGGGGATTGGGGGGGAGTATAGGGGGGATGGTACCCAGCAGTGGGGATTGGGGGGAGTATAGGGGGGATAGTACCCAGCAGTGGGGATTGGGGGAGTATAGGGGGGATAGTACCCAGCAGTGGGGATTGGGGGGGTATAGGGGGGATAGTACCCAGCAGTGGGGATTGGGGGAGTATAGGGGGGATAGTACCCAGCAGTGGGGATTGGGGGGGTATAGGGGGGATAGTACCCAGCAGTGGGGATTGGGGAGGAGTATAGGGGGGATAGTACCCAGCAGTGGGGATTGGGGGCAGTATAGGGGGGATAGTACCCAGCAGTGGGGATTGGGGGGGTATAGGGGGGATAGTACCCAGCAGTGGTGATTGGGGGGAGTATAGGGGGGATAGTACCCAGCAGTGGGGATTGGGGGGAGTATAGGGGGGATAGTACCCAGCAGTGGGGATTGGGGGAGTATAGGGGGGATAGTACCCAGCAGTGGGGATTGGGGGGGTATAGGGGGGATAGTACCCAGCAGTGGGGATTGGGGGGGTATAGGGGGGAGGGTACCCAGCAGTGGGGATTGGGGGGAGTATAGGGGGGATAGTACCCAGCAGTGGGAATTGGGAGGAGTATAGGGGGGATGGTACCCAGCAGTGGGGATTGGGGGGGTATAGGGGGGATAGTACCCAGCAGTGGGGATTGGGGGGAGTATAGGGGGGATAGTACCCAGCAGTGGGAATTGGGAGGAGTATAGGGGGGATGGTACCCAGCAGTGGGGATTGGGGGGGTATAGGGGGGATAGTACTCAGCAGTGGGGATTGGGGGGAGTATAGGGGGGATAGTACTCAGCAGTGGGGATTGGGGGGAGTATAGGGGGGATAGCACCCAGCAGTGGGGATTGGGAGGAGTATAGGGGGGATAGTACCCAGCAGTGGGGATTGGGGGGAGTATAGGGGGGATAGTACCCAGCAGTGGGATTTTGGGGGAGTTTAGGGGGGATAGTACCCAGCAGTGGGGATTGGGGGGAGTATAGGGGGGATGGTACCCAGCAGTGGGGATTGGTGGAAGTGTAGGGGGGATAGTACCCAGCAGTGGTGATTGGGGGGGGAGTATAGGGGGGATAGTACCCAGCAGTGGTGATTGGGGGGGAGGGGGAGTATAGGGGGGATAGTACCCAGCAGTGGGGATTGGGGGGGGGGGTATAGGGGGGATGGTACCCAGCAGTGGGGATTGGGGGGAGTATAGGGGGGATAGTACCCAGCAGTGGGAATTGGGGGGAGTATTGGGGGGATAGTACCCAGCAGTGGTGATTGGGGGGGGTATAGGGGGGATGGTACCCAGCAGTGGGGATTGGGGGGAGTATAGGGGGGATAGTACCCAGCAGTGGGGATTGGGGGAGTATAGGGGGGATAGTACCCAGCAGTGGGGATTGGGGGGAGTATAGGGGGGATGGTACCCAGCAGTGGTGATTGGGAGGAGTATAGGGGGGATAGTACCCAGCAGTGGGGATTGGGGGAGTATAGGGGGGATAGTACTCAGCAGTGGTGATTGGGGGGAGTATAGGGGGGATAGTACCCAGCAGTGGGGATTGGGGGGAGTATAGGGGGGATAGTACCCAGCAGTGGGGATTGGGGGAGTATAGGGGGGTTAGTACCCAGCAGTGGGGATTGGGGGGGGAGTATAGGGGGATGGTACCCAGCAGTGGTGATTGGGGGAGTATAGGGGGATAGTACCCAGCAGTGGTGATTGGGGGGAGTATAGGGGGATAGTACCCAGCAGTGGGGATTGGGGGGGGGGGGTATAGGGGGGATAGTACCCAGCAGTGGGGATTGGGGGGGGGTATAGGGGGGATAGTACCCAGCAGTGGGGATTGGGGGGGTATAGGGGGGAGGTTACCCAGCAGTGGGGATTGGGGGGAGTATAGGGGGGATAGTACCCAGCAGTGGGGATTGGGGGGGGGTATAGGGGGGATAGTACCCAGCAGTGGGTATTGGGGGGGTATAGGGGGGAGGGTACCCAGCAGTGGGGATTGGGGGGAGTATAGGGGGATAGTACCCAGCAGTTGGAATTGGGAGGAGTATAGGGGGGATAGTACCCAGCAGTGGGGATTGGGGGGGGTATAGGGGGGATAGTACCCAGCAGTGGGGATTGGGGGAGTATAGGGGGGATAGTACTCAGCAGTGGTGATTGGGGGGAGTATAGGGGGGATAGTACCCAGCAGTGGGGATTGGGGGGAGTATAGGGGGGATAGTACCCAGCAGTGGGGATTGGGGGAGTATAGGGGGGATAGTACCCAGCAGTGGGGATTGGGGGGAGTATAGGGGGGATGGTACCCAGCAGTGGGGATTGGGGGGAGTATAGGGGGGATAGTACCCAGCAGTGAAGATTGGGGGAGTATAGGGGGGATAGTACTCAGCAGTGGGGATTGGGGGGGGGGTATAGGGGGGATAGTACCCAGCAGTGGGGATTGGGGGGAGTATAGGGGGGATAGCACCCAGCAGTGAAGATTGGGGGAGTATAGGGGGGATAGTACCCAGCAGTAGGGATTGGGGGAGTATAGGGGGATAGTACCCAGCAGTGGGGATTGGGGGGGGGGGTATAGGGGGGATAGTACCCAGCAGTGGGGATTGGGGGGAGTATAGGGGGGATAGCACCCAGCAGTGAAGATTGGGGGAGTATAGGGGGGATAGTACCCAGCAGTAGGGATTGGGGGGAGTATAGGGGGATAGTACCCAGCAGTGGGGATTGGGGGGGGGGTATAGGGGGGATAGTACCCAGCAGTGGGGATTGGGGGGGCAGTATAGGGGGGATAGTACCCAGCAGTGGGGATTGGGGGGAGTATAGGGGGGATAGTACCCAGCAGTGGGGATTGGGGGGGCAGTATAGGGGGGATAGTACCCAGCAGTGGGGATTGGGGGGAGTATAGGGGGGATAGTACCCAGCAGTGAGGATTGGGGGGGGTATAGGGGGGATAGTACCCAGCAGTGGGGATTGGGGGGGGAGTATAGGGGGATGGTACCCAGCAGTGGTGATTGGGGGAGTATAGGGGGATAGTACCCAGCAGTGGTGATTGGGGGGAGTATAGGGGGATAGTACCCAGCAGTGGGGATTGGGGGGGGGGGGTATAGGGGGCATAGTACCCAGCAGTGGGGATTGGGGGGGGTATAGGGGGGATAGTACCCAGCAGTGGGGATTGGGGGGGTATAGGGGGGATAGTACCCAGCAGTGGGGATTGGGGGGAGTATAGGGGGGATAGTACCCAGCAGTGGGGATTGGGGGGAGTATAGGGGGGATAGTACCCAGCAGTGGGGATTGGGGGGAGTATAGGGGGAATAGTACCCAGCAGTGGGGATTGGGGGGGGTATAGGGGGGATAGTACCCAGCAGTGGGGATTGGGGGGGTATAGGGGGGATGGTACCCAGCAGTGGGGATTGGGGGAGTATAGGGGGGAGGGTACCCAGCAGTGGGGATTGGGGCAGTATAGGGGGGATAGTACCCAGCAGTGGGAATTGGGAGGAGTATAGGGGGGATGGTACCCAGCAGTGGGGATTGGGGGGGTATAGGGGGGATAGTACCCAGCAGTGGGGATTGGGGGGAGTATAGGGGGGATAGTACCCAGCAGTGGGAATTGGGAGGAGTATAGGGGGGATGGTACCCAGCAGTGGGGATTGGGGGGGGTATAGGGGGGATAGTACCCAGCAGTGGGGATTGGGGGGGAGTATAGGGGGGATGGTACCCAGCAGTGGGGATTGGGGGGAGTATAGGGGGAATAGTACCCAGCAGTGGGGATTGGGGGGGGTATAGGGGGGATAGTACCCAGCAGTGGGGATTGGGGGGGAGTATAGGGGGGATGGTACCCAGCAGTGGGGATTGGGGGGAGTATAGGGGGGATAGTACCCAGCAGTGGGGATTGGGGGAGTATAGGGGGGATAGTACCCAGCAGTGGGGATTGGGGGAGTATAGGGGGGATAGTACCCAGCAGTGGGGATTGGGGGGGTATAGGGGGGATAGTACCCAGCAGTGGGGATTGGGGAGGAGTATAGGGGGGATAGTACCCAGCAGTGGGGATTGGGGGCAGTATAGGGGGGATAGTACCCAGCAGTGGGGATTGGGGGGGTATAGGGGGGATAGTACCCAGCAGTGGTGATTGGGGGGAGTATAGGGGGGATAGTACCCAGCAGTGGGGATTGGGGGGAGTATAGGGGGGATAGTACCCAGCAGTGGGGATTGGGGGGAGTATAGGGGGAATAGTACCCAGCAGTGGGGATTGGGGGGGGTATAGGGGGGATAGTACCCAGCAGTGGGGATTGGGGGAGTATAGGGGGGATAGTACCCAGCAGTGGGGATTGGGGGGGAGTATAGGGGGGATGGTACCCAGCAGTGGGGATTGGGGGGAGTATAGGGGGGATAGTACCCAGCAGTGAGGATTGGGGGGAGTATAGGGGGGATAGTACCCAGCAGTGGGGATTGGGGGAGTATAGGGGGGATAGTACCCAGCAGTGGGGATTGGGGGGGTATAGGGGGGATAGTACCCAGCAGTGGGGATTGGGGGGAGTATAGGGGGGATAGTACCCAGCAGTGGGGATTGGGGGGAGTATAGGGGGATAGTACCCAGCAGTGGGGATTGGGGGGAGTATAGGGGGGATAGTACCCAGCAGTGGGGATTGGGGGGAGTATAGGGGGAATAGTACCCAGCAGTGGGGATTGGGGGGGGTATAGGGGGGATAGTACCCAGCAGTGGGGATTGGGGGAGTATAGGGGGGATGGTACCCAGCAGTGGGGATTGGGGGGAGTATAGGGGGGATAGTACCCAGCAGTGAGGATTGGGGGGAGTATAGGGGGGATAGTACCCAGCAGTGGGGATTGGGGGGAGTGTAGGGGGGATAGTACCCAGCAGTGGGGATTGGGGGAGTATAGGGGGGATAGTACCCAGCAGTGGGGATTGGGGGGGTATAGGGGGGATAGTACCCAGCAGTGGGGATTGGGGGGAGTATAGGGGGGATAGTACCCAGCAGTGGGGATTGGGGGGAGTATAGGGGGATAGTACCCAGCAGTGGGGATTGGGGGGAGTATAGGGGGGATAGTACCCAGCAGTGGGGATTGGGGGGAGTATAGGGGGAATAGTACCCAGCAGTGGGGATTGGGGGGGGTATAGGGGGGATAGTACCCAGCAGTGGGGATTGGGGGAGTATAGGGGGGAGGGTACCCAGCAGTGGGGATTGGGGCAGTATAGGGGGGATAGTACCCAGCAGTGGGAATTGGGAGGAGTATAGGGGGGATGGTACCCAGCAGTGGGGATTGGGGGGGTATAGGGGGGATAGTACCCAGCAGTGGGGATTGGGGGGAGTATAGGGGGGATAGTACCCAGCAGTGGGAATTGGGAGGAGTATAGGGGGGATGGTACCCAGCAGTGGGGATTGGGGGGGGGTATAGGGGGGATAGTACCCAGCAGTGGGGATTGGGGGGGAGTATAGGGGGGATGGTACCCAGCAGTGGGGATTGGGGGGAGTATAGGGGGAATAGTACCCAGCAGTGGGGATTGGGGGGGGTATAGGGGGGATAGTACCCAGCAGTGGGGATTGGGGGGGAGTATAGGGGGGATGGTACCCAGCAGTGGGGATTGTGGGGAGTATAGGGGGGATAGTACCCAGCAGTGGGGATTGGGGGAGTATAGGGGGGATAGTACCCAGCAGTGGGGATTGGGGGGGTATAGGGGGGATAGTACCCAGCAGTGGGGATTGGGGGAGTATAGGGGGGATAGTACCCAGCAGTGGGGATTGGGGAGGAGTATAGGGGGGATAGTACCCAGCAGTGGGGATTGGGGGCAGTATAGGGGGGATAGTACCCAGCAGTGGGGATTGGGGGGGTATAGGGGGGATAGTACCCAGCAGTGGTGATTGGGGGGAGTATAGGGGGGATAGTACCCAGCAGTGGGGATTGGGGGGAGTATAGGGGGGATAGTACCCAGCAGTGGGGATTGGGGGGGAGTATAGGGGGAATAGTACCCAGCAGTGGGGATTGGGGGGGGTATAGGGGGGATAGTACCCAGCAGTGGGGATTGGGGGGGTATAGGGGGGATAGTACCCAGCAGTGGGGATTGGGGGAGTATAGGGGGGATAGTACCCAGCAGTGGGGATTGGGGGGGTATAGGGGGGATAGTACCCAGCAGTGGGGATTGGGGGGGTATAGGGGGGAGGGTACCCAGCAGTGGGGATTGGGGGGAGTATAGGGGGGATAGTACCCAGCAGTGGGAATTGGGAGGAGTATAGGGGGGATGGTACCCAGCAGTGGGGATTGGGGGGGTATAGGGGGGATAGTACCCAGCAGTGGGGATTGGGGGGAGTATAGGGGGGATAGTACCCAGCAGTGGGAATTGGGAGGAGTATAGGGGGGATGGTACCCAGCAGTGGGGATTGGGGGGGTATAGGGGGGATGGTACTCAGCAGTGGGGATTGGGGGGGAGTATAGGGGGGATGGTACCCAGCAGTGGGGATTGGGGGGAGTATAGGGGGGATAGTACCCAGCAGTGAGGATTGGGGGGAGTATAGGGGGGATAGTACCCAGCAGTGGGGATTGGGGGAGTATAGGGGGGATAGTACCCAGCAGTGGGGATTGGGGGGGTATAGGGGGGATAGTACCCAGCAGTGGGGATTGGGGGGAGTATAGGGGGGATAGTACCCAGCAGTGGGGATTGGGGGGAGTATAGGGGGATAGTACCCAGCAGTGGGGATTGGGGGGAGTATAGGGGGGATAGTACCCAGCAGTGGGGATTGGGGGGAGTATAGGGGGAATAGTACCCAGCAGTGGGGATTGGGGGGGGTATAGGGGGGATAGTACCCAGCAGTGGGGATTGGGGGAGTATAGGGGGGAGGGTACCCAGCAGTGGGGATTGGGGCAGTATAGGGGGGATAGTACCCAGCAGTGGGAATTGGGAGGAGTATAGGGGGGATGGTACCCAGCAGTGGGGATTGGGGGGGGTATAGGGGGGATAGTACCCAGCAGTGGGGATTGGGGGGAGTATAGGGGGGATAGTACCCAGCAGTGGGAATTGGGAGGAGTATAGGGGGGATGGTACCCAGCAGTGGGGATTGGGGGGGGTATAGGGGGGATAGTACCCAGCAGTGGGGATTGGGGGGGAGTATAGGGGGGATGGTACCCAGCAGTGGGGATTGGGGGGAGTATAGGGGGAATAGTACCCAGCAGTGGGGATTGGGGGGGGGGTATAGGGGGGATAGTACCCAGCAGTGGGGATTGGGGGGGAGTATAGGGGGGATGGTACCCAGCAGTGGGGATTGGGGGGAGTATAGGGGGGATAGTACCCAGCAGTGGGGATTGGGGGAGTATAGGGGGGATAGTACCCAGCAGTGGGGATTGGGGGGGTATAGGGGGGATAGTACCCAGCAGTGGGGATTGGGGGAGTATAGGGGGGATAGTACCCAGCAGTGGGGATTGGGGGGGTATAGGGGGGATAGTACCCAGCAGTGGGGATTGGGGGGAGTATAGGGGGATAGTACCCAGCAGTGGGGATTGGGGGGAGTATAGGGGGGATAGTACCCAGCAGTGGGGATTGGGGGGAGTATAGGGGGGATAGTACCCAGCAGTGGGGATTGGGGGAGTATAGGGGGGATAGTACCCAGCAGTGGGGATTGGGGGGGTATAGGGGGGATAGTACCCAGCAGTGGGGATTGGGGAGGAGTATAGGGGGGATAGTACCCAGCAGTGGGGATTGGGGGCAGTATAGGGGGGATAGTACCCAGCAGTGGGGATTGGGGGGGTATAGGGGGAATAGTACCCAGCAGTGGTGATTGGGGGGAGTATAGGGGGGATAGTACCCAGCAGTGGGGATTGGGGGGAGTATAGGGGGGATAGTACCCAGCAGTGGGGATTGGGGGGAGTATAGGGGGAATAGTACCCAGCAGTGGGGATTGGGGGGGGTATAGGGGGGATAGTACCCAGCAGTGGGGATTGGGGGAGTATAGGGGGGATAGTACCCAGCAGTGGGGATTGGGGGGGTATAGGGGGGATAGTACCCAGCAGTGGGGATTGGGGGAGTATAGGGGGGATAGTACCCAGCAGTGGGGATTGGGGGGGTATAGGGGGGATAGTACCCAGCAGTGGGGATTGGGGGGTATAGGGGGGAGGGTACCCAGCAGTGGGGATTGGGGGGAGTATAGGGGGGATAGTACCCAGCAGTGGGAATTGGGAGGAGTATAGGGGGGATGGTACCCAGCAGTGGGGATTGGGGGGGTATAGGGGGGATAGTACCCAGCAGTGGGGATTGGGGGGAGTATAGGGGGGATAGTACCCAGCAGTGGGAATTGGGAGGAGTATAGGGGGGATGGTACCCAGCAGTGGGGATTGGGGGGGTATAGGGGGGATAGTACTCAGCAGTGGGGATTGGGGGGAGTATAGGGGGGATAGTACTCAGCAGTGGGGATTGGGGGGAGTATAGGGGGGATAGCACCCAGCAGTGGGGATTGGGAGGAGTATAGGGGGGATAGTACCCAGCAGTGGGGATTGGGGGGAGTATAGGGGGGATAGTACCCAGCAGTGGTATTTTGGGGGAGTTTAGGGGGGATAGTACCCAGCAGTGGGGATTGGGGGGAGTATAGGGGGGATGGTACCCAGCAGTGGGGATTGGTGGAAGTGTAGGGGGGATAGTACCCAGCAGTGGTGATTGGGGGGGGGGAGTATAGGGGGGATAGTACCCAGCAGTGGTGATTGGGGGGGAGGGGGAGTATAGGGGGGATAGTACCCAGCAGTGGGGATTGGGGGGGGGGTATAGGGGGGATGGTACCCAGCAGTGGGGATTGGGGGGAGTATAGGGGGGATAGTACCCAGCAGTGGGAATTGGGGGGAGTATTGGGGGGATAGTACCCAGCAGTGGTGATTGGGGGGGGTATAGGGGGGATGGTACCCAGCAGTGGGGATTGGGGGAGTATAGGGGGATAGTACCCAGCAGTGGGGATTGGGGGGGTATAGGGGGGAGGTTACCCAGCAGTGGGGATTGGGGGGAGTATAGGGGGGATAGTACCCAGCAGTGGGGATTGGGGGGGGGTATAGGGGGGATAGTACCCAGCAGTGGGGATTGGGGGGGGTATAGGGGGGATAGTACCCAGCAGTGGGGATTGGGGGGGTATAGGGGGGAGGGTACCCAGCAGTGGGGATTGGGGGGAGTATAGGGGGATAGTACCCAGCAGTTGGAATTGGGAGGAGTATAGGGGGGATAGTACCCAGCAGTGGGGATTGGGGGGGGTATAGGGGGGATAGTACCCAGCAGTGGGGATTGGGGGAGTATAGGGGGGATAGTACTCAGCAGTGGTGATTGGGGGGAGTATAGGGGGGATAGTACCCAGCAGTGGGGATTGGGGGGAGTATAGGGGGGATAGTACCCAGCAGTGGGGATTGGGGGGAGTATAGGGGGAATAGTACCCAGCAGTGGGGATTGGGGGGGGGTATAGGGGGGATAGTACCCAGCAGTGGGGATTGGGGGAGTATAGGGGGGATGGTACCCAGCAGTGGGGATTGGGGGGGAGTATAGGGGGGATAGTACCCAGCAGTGAGGATTGGGGGGAGTATAGGGGGGATAGTACCCAGCAGTGGGGATTGGGGGGAGTGTAGGGGGGATAGTACCCAGCAGTGGGGATTGGGGGAGTATAGGGGGGATAGTACCCAGCAGTGGGGATTGGGGGGGTATAGGGGGGATAGTACCCAGCAGTGGGGATTGGGGGGAGTATAGGGGGGATAGTACCCAGCAGTGGGGATTGGGGGGAGTATAGGGGGATAGTACCCAGCAGTGGGGATTGGGGGGAGTATAGGGGGGATAGTACCCAGCAGTGGGGATTGGGGGGAGTATAGGGGGAATAGTACCCAGCAGTGGGGATTGGGGGGGGTATAGGGGGGATAGTACCCAGCAGTGGGGATTGGGGGAGTATAGGGGGGAGGGTACCCAGCAGTGGGGATTGGGGCAGTATAGGGGGGATAGTACCCAGCAGTGGGAATTGGGAGGAGTATAGGGGGGATGGTACCCAGCAGTGGGGATTGGGGGGGTATAGGGGGGATAGTACCCAGCAGTGGGGATTGGGGGGAGTATAGGGGGGATAGTACCCAGCAGTGGGAATTGGGAGGAGTATAGGGGGGATGGTACCCAGCAGTGGGGATTGGGGGGGGGGTATAGGGGGGATAGTACCCAGCAGTGGGGATTGGGGGGGAGTATAGGGGGGATGGTACCCAGCAGTGGGGATTGGGGGGAGTATAGGGGGAATAGTACCCAGCAGTGGGGATTGGGGGGGGGGTATAGGGGGGATAGTACCCAGCAGTGGGGATTGGGGGGGAGTATAGGGGGGATGGTACCCAGCAGTGGGGATTGGGGGGAGTATAGGGGGGATAGTACCCAGCAGTGGGGATTGGGGGAGTATAGGGGGGATAGTACCCAGCAGTGGGGATTGGGGGGGTATAGGGGGGATAGTACCCAGCAGTGGGGATTGGGGGAGTATAGGGGGGATAGTACCCAGCAGTGGGGATTGGGGGGGTATAGGGGGGATAGTACCCAGCAGTGGGGATTGGGGAGGAGTATAGGGGGGATAGTACCCAGCAGTGGGGATTGGGGGCAGTATAGGGGGGATAGTACCCAGCAGTGGGGATTGGGGGGGTATAGGGGGGATAGTACCCAGCAGTGGTGATTGGGGGGAGTATAGGGGGGATAGTACCCAGCAGTGGGGATTGGGGGGAGTATAGGGGGGATAGTACCCAGCAGTGGGGATTGGGGGGGAGTATAGGGGGAATAGTACCCAGCAGTGGGGATTGGGGGGGGTATAGGGGGGATAGTACCCAGCAGTGGGGATTGGGGGAGTATAGGGGGGATAGTACCCAGCAGTGGGGATTGGGGGGGTATAGGGGGGATAGTACCCAGCAGTGGGGATTGGGGGAGTATAGGGGGGATAGTACCCAGCAGTGGGGATTGGGGGGGTATAGGGGGGATAGTACCCAGCAGTGGGGATTGGGGGGGTATAGGGGGGAGGGTACCCAGCAGTGGGGATTGGGGGGAGTATAGGGGGGATAGTACCCAGCAGTGGGAATTGGGAGGAGTATAGGGGGGATGGTACCCAGCAGTGGGGATTGGGGGGGTATAGGGGGGATAGTACCCAGCAGTGGGGATTGGGGGGAGTATAGGGGGGATAGTACCCAGCAGTGGGGATTGGGGGGGAGTATAGGGGGGATGGTACCCAGCAGTGGGGATTGGGGGGAGTATAGGGGGGATTGTACCCAGCAGTGAGGATTGGGGGGAGTATAGGGGGGATAGTACCCAGCAGTGGGGATTGGGGGAGTATAGGGGGGATAGTACCCAGCAGTGGGGATTGGGGGGGTATAGGGGGGATAGTACCCAGCAGTGGGGATTGGGGGGAGTATAGGGGGGATAGTACCCAGCAGTGGGGATTGGGGGGAGTATAGGGGGATAGTACCCAGCAGTGGGGATTGGGGGGAGTATAGGGGGGATAGTACCCAGCAGTGGGGATTGGGGGGAGTATAGGGGGAATAGTACCCAGCAGTGGGGATTGGGGGGGGTATAGGGGGGATAGTACCCAGCAGTGGGGATTGGGGGAGTATAGGGGGGAGGGTACCCAGCAGTGGGGATTGGGGGGGTATAGGGGGGATAGTACCCAGCAGTGGGAATTGGGAGGAGTATAGGGGGGATGGTACCCAGCAGTGGGGATTGGGGGGGTATAGGGGGGATAGTACCCAGCAGTGGGGATTGGGGGGAGTATAGGGGGGATAGTACCCAGCAGTGGGAATTGGGAGGAGTATAGGGGGGATGGTACCCAGCAGTGGGGATTGGGGGGGGTATAGGGGGGATAGTACCCAGCAGTGGGGATTGGGGGGGAGTATAGGGGGGATGGTACCCAGCAGTGGGGATTGGGGGGAGTATAGGGGGAATAGTACCCAGCAGTGGGGATTGGGGGGGGTATAGGGGGGATAGTACCCAGCAGTGGGGATTGGGGGGGGGAGTATAGGGGGGATGGTACCCAGCAGTGGGGATTGGGGGGAGTATAGGGGGGATAGTACCCAGCAGTGGGGATTGGGGGAGTATAGGGGGGATAGTACCCAGCAGTGGGGATTGGGGGGGTATAGGGGGGATAGTACCCAGCAGTGGGGATTGGGGGAGTATAGGGGGGATAGTACCCAGCAGTGGGGATTGGGGGGGTATAGGGGGGATAGTACCCAGCAGTGGGGATTGGGGAGGAGTATAGGGGGGATAGTACCCAGCAGTGGGGATTGGGGGCAGTATAGGGGGGATAGTACCCAGCAGTGGGGATTGGGGGGGTATAGGGGGAATAGTACCCAGCAGTGGTGATTGGGGGGAGTATAGGGGGGATAGTACCCAGCAGTGGGGATTGGGGGGAGTATAGGGGGGATAGTACCCAGCAGTGGGGATTGGGGGGAGTATAGGGGGAATAGTACCCAGCAGTGGGGATTGGGGGGGGTATAGGGGGGATAGTACCCAGCAGTGGGGATTGGGGGAGTATAGGGGGGATAGTACCCAGCAGTGGGGATTGGGGGGGTATAGGGGGGATAGTACCCAGCAGTGGGGATTGGGGGAGTATAGGGGGGATAGTACCCAGCAGTGGGGATTGGGGGGGTATAGGGGGGATAGTACCCAGCAGTGGGGATTGGGGGGGTATAGGGGGGAGGGTACCCAGCAGTGGGGATTGGGGGGAGTATAGGGGGGATAGTACCCAGCAGTGGGAATTGGGAGGAGTATAGGGGGGATGGTACCCAGCAGTGGGGATTGGGGGGGTATAGGGGGGATAGTACCCAGCAGTGGGGATTGGGGGGAGTATAGGGGGGATAGTACCCAGCAGTGGGAATTGGGAGGAGTATAGGGGGGATGGTACCCAGCAGTGGGGATTGGGGGGGTATAGGGGGGATAGTACTCAGCAGTGGGGATTGGGGGGAGTATAGGGGGGATAGTACTCAGCAGTGGGGATTGGGGGGAGTATAGGGGGGATAGCACCCAGCAGTGGGGATTGGGAGGAGTATAGGGGGGATAGTACCCAGCAGTGGGGATTGGGGGGAGTATAGGGGGGATAGTACCCAGCAGTGGGATTTTGGGGGAGTTTAGGGGGGATAGTACCCAGCAGTGGGGATTGGGGGGAGTATAGGGGGGATGGTACCCAGCAGTGGGGATTGGTGGAAGTGTAGGGGGGATAGTACCCAGCAGTGGTGATTGGGGGGGGGAGTATAGGGGGGATAGTACCCAGCAGTGGTGATTGGGGGGGAGGGGGAGTATAGGGGGGATAGTACCCAGCAGTGGGGATTGGGGGGGGGGTATAGGGGGGATGGTACCCAGCAGTGGGGATTGGGGGGAGTATAGGGGGGATAGTACCCAGCAGTGGGAATTGGGGGGAGTATTGGGGGGATAGTACCCAGCAGTGGTGATTGGGGGGGGGTATAGGGGGGATGGTACCCAGCAGTGGGGATTGGGGGGAGTATAGGGGGGATAGTACCCAGCAGTGGGGATTGGGGGAGTATAGGGGGGATAGTACCCAGCAGTGGGGATTGGGGGGAGTATAGGGGGGATAGTACCCAGCAGTGGGGATTGGGGGGAGTATAGGGGGGATGGTACCCAGCAGTGGTGATTGGGAGGAGTATAGGGGGGATAGTACCCAGCAGTGGGGATTGGGGGAGTATAGGGGGGATAGTACTCAGCAGTGGTGATTGGGGGGAGTATAGGGGGGATAGTACCCAGCAGTGGGGATTGGGGGGAGTATAGGGGGGATAGTACCCAGCAGTGGGGATTGGGGGAGTATAGGGGGGTTAGTACCCAGCAGTGGGGATTGGGGGGGGAGTATAGGGGGATGGTACCCAGCAGTGGTGATTGGGGGAGTATAGGGGGATAGTACCCAGCAGTGGTGATTGGGGGGAGTATAGGGGGATAGTACCCAGCAGTGGGGATTGGGGGGGGGGTATAGGGGGGATAGTACCCAGCAGTGGGGATTGGGGGGGGTATAGGGGGGATAGTACCCAGCAGTGGGGATTGGGGGGGTATAGGGGGGAGGTTACCCAGCAGTGGGGATTGGGGGGAGTATAGGGGGGATAGTACCCAGCAGTGGGGATTGGGGGGGGGTATAGGGGGGATAGTACCCAGCAGTGGGGATTGGGGGGGGTATAGGGGGGATAGTACCCAGCAGTGGGGATTGGGGGGGTATAGGGGGGAGGGTACCCAGCAGTGGGGATTGGGGGGAGTATAGGGGGATAGTACCCAGCAGTTGGAATTGGGAGGAGTATAGGGGGGATAGTACCCAGCAGTGGGGATTGGGGGGGGTATAGGGGGGATAGTACCCAGCAGTGGGGATTGGGGGAGTATAGGGGGGATAGTACTCAGCAGTGGTGATTGGGGGGAGTATAGGGGGGATAGTACCCAGCAGTGGGGATTGGGGGGAGTATAGGGGGGATAGTACCCAGCAGTGGGGATTGGGGGAGTATAGGGGGGATAGTACCCAGCAGTGGGGATTGGGGGGAGTATAGGGGGGATGGTACCCAGCAGTGGGGATTGGGGGGAGTATAGGGGGGATAGTACCCAGCAGTGAAGATTGGGGGAGTATAGGGGGGATAGTACTCAGCAGTGGGGATTGGGGGGGGGGGGGTATAGGGGGGATAGTACCCAGCAGTGGGGATTGGGGGGAGTATAGGGGGGATAGCACCCAGCAGTGAAGATTGGGGGAGTATAGGGGGGATAGTACCCAGCAGTAGGGATTGGGGGGAGTATAGGGGGATAGTACCCAGCAGTGGGGATTGGGGGGGGGGTATAGGGGGGATAGTACCCAGCAGTGGGGATTGGGGGGAGTATAGGGGGGATAGCACCCAGCAGTGAAGATTGGGGGAGTATAGGGGGGATAGTACCCAGCAGTAGGGATTGGGGGGGAGTATAGGGGGATAGTACCCAGCAGTGGGGATTGGGGGGGGTATAGGGGGGATAGTACCCAGCAGTGGGGATTGGGGGGGCAGTATAGGGGGGATAGTACCCAGCAGTGGGGATTGGGGGGAGTATAGGGGGGATAGTACCCAGCAGTGGGGATTGGGGGGGCAGTATAGGGGGGATAGTACCCAGCAGTGGGGATTGGGGGGAGTATAGGGGGGATCGTACCCAGCAGTGAGGATTGGGGGGGGTATAGGGGGGATAGTACCCAGCAGTGGGGATTGGGGGGGGAGTATAGGGGGATGGTACCCAGCAGTGGTGATTGGGGGAGTATAGGGGGATAGTACCCAGCAGTGGTGATTGGGGGGAGTATAGGGGGATAGTACCCAGCAGTGGGGATTGGGGGGGGGTATAGGGGGCATAGTACCCAGCAGTGGGGATTGGGGGGGGTATAGGGGGGATAGTACCCAGCAGTGGGGATTGGGGGGGTATAGGGGGGAGGGTACCCAGCAGTGGGGATTGGGGGGAGTATAGGGGGAATAGTACCCAGCAGTGGGGATTGGGGGGGGGGGTATAGGGGGGATAGTACCCAGCAGTGGGGATTGGGGGGGGGGTATAGGGGGGATAGTACCCAGCAGTGGGGATTGGGGGGGTATAGGGGGGAGGGTACCCAGCAGTGGGGATTGGGGGGAGTATAGGGGGGATAGTACCCAGCAGTGGGAATTGGGAGGAGTATAGGGGGGATAGTATCCAGCAGTGGGGATTGGGGGGAGTATAGGGGGATAGTACCCAGCAGTGGGGATTGGGGGGGGAGTATAGGGGGATGGTACCCAGCAGTGGTGATTGGGGGAGTATAGGGGGATAGTACCCAGCAGTGGGGATTGGGGGAGTATAGGGGGGATAGTACTCAGCAGTGGTGATTGGGGGGAGTATAGGGGGGATAGTACCCAGCAGTGGGGATTGGGGGGAGTATAGGGGGGATAGTACCCAGCAGTGGGGATTGGGGGGAGTATAGGGGGGATAGTACCCAGCAGTGGTGATTGGGGGGAGTATAGGGGGGATAGTACCCAGCAGTGGGGATTGGGGGGAGTATAGGGGGGATAGTACCCAGCAGTGGGGATTGGGGGAGTATAGGGGGGATAGTACTCAGCAGTGGGGATTGGGGGGAGTATAGGGGGGATAGTACCCAGCAGTGAGGATTGGGGGGAGTATAGGGGGGATAGTACCCAGCAGTGGGGATTGGGGGGAGTATAGGGGGGATAGTACCCAGCAGTGGGGATTGGGGGAGTATAGGGGGGATAGTACCCAGCAGTGGGGATTGGGGGGGTATAGGGGGGATAGTACCCAGCAGTGGGGATTGGGGGGAGTATAGGGGGGATAGTACCCAGCAGTGGGGATTGGGGGGAGTATAGGGGGATAGTACCCAGCAGTGGGGATTGGGGGGAGTATAGGGGGGATAGTACCCAGCAGTGGGGATTGGGGGGAGTATAGGGGGAATAGTACCCAGCAGTGGGGATTGGGGGGGGTATAGGGGGGATAGTACCCAGCAGTGGGGATTGGGGGAGTATAGGGGGGAGGGTACCCAGCAGTGGGGATTGGGGCAGTATAGGGGGGATAGTACCCAGCAGTGGGAATTGGGAGGAGTATAGGGGGGATGGTACCCAGCAGTGGGGATTGGGGGGGTATAGGGGGGATAGTACCCAGCAGTGGGGATTGGGGGGAGTATAGGGGGGATAGTACCCAGCAGTGGGAATTGGGAGGAGTATAGGGGGGATGGTACCCAGCAGTGGGGATTGGGGGGGGTATAGGGGGGATAGTACCCAGCAGTGGGGATTGGGGGGGAGTATAGGGGGGATGGTACCCAGCAGTGGGGATTGGGGGGAGTATAGGGGGAATAGTACCCAGCAGTGGGGATTGGGGGGGGTATAGGGGGGATAGTACCCAGCAGTGGGGATTGGGGGGGAGTATAGGGGGGATGGTACCCAGCAGTGGGGATTGGGGGGAGTATAGGGGGGATAGTACCCAGCAGTGGGGATTGGGGGAGTATAGGGGGGATAGTACCCAGCAGTGGGGATTGGGGGGGTATAGGGGGGATAGTACCCAGCAGTGGGGATTGGGGGAGTATAGGGGGGATAGTACCTAGCAGTGGGGATTGGGGGGGTATAGGGGGGATAGTACCCAGCAGTGGGGATTGGGGAGGAGTATAGGGGGGATAGTACCCAGCAGTGGGGATTGGGGGCAGTATAGGGGGGATAGTACCCAGCAGTGGGGATTGGGGGGGTATAGGGGGGATAGTACCCAGCAGTGGTGATTGGGGGGAGTATAGGGGGGATAGTACCCAGCAGTGGGGATTGGGGGGAGTATAGGGGGGATAGTACCCAGCAGTGGGGATTGGGGGGAGTATAGGGGGAATAGTACCCAGCAGTGGGGATTGGGGGGGGTATAGGGGGGATAGTACCCAGCAGTGGGGATTGGGGGAGTATAGGGGGGATAGTACCCAGCAGTGGGGATTGGGGGGGTATAGGGGGGATAGTACCCAGCAGTGGGGATTGGGGGAGTATAGGGGGGATAGTACCCAGCAGTGGGGATTGGGGGGGTATAGGGGGGATAGTACCCAGCAGTGGGGATTGGGGGGGTATAGGGGGGAGGGTACCCAGCAGTGGGGATTGGGGGGAGTATAGGGGGGATAGTACCCAGCAGTGGGAATTGGGAGGAGTATAGGGGGGATGGTACCCAGCAGTGGGGATTGGGGGGGTATAGGGGGGATAGTACCCAGCAGTGGGGATTGGGGGGAGTATAGGGGGGATAGTACCCAGCAGTGGGAATTGGGAGGAGTATAGGGGGGATGGTACCCAGCAGTGGGGATTGGGGGGGTATAGGGGGGATAGTACTCAGCAGTGGGGATTGGGGGGGAGTATAGGGGGGATGGTACCCAGCAGTGGGGATTGGGGGGAGTATAGGGGGGATAGTACCCAGCAGTGAGGATTGGGGGGGAGTATAGGGGGGATAGTACCCAGCAGTGAGGATTGGGGGGAGTATAGGGGGGATAGTACCCAGCAGTGGGGATTGGGGGAGTATAGGGGGGATAGTACCCAGCAGTGGGGATTGGGGGGGTATAGGGGGGATAGTACCCAGCAGTGGGGATTGGGGGGAGTATAGGGGGGATAGTACCCAGCAGTGGGGATTGGGGGGAGTATAGGGGGATAGTACCCAGCAGTGGGGATTGGGGGGAGTATAGGGGGGATAGTACCCAGCAGTGGGGATTGGGGGGAGTATAGGGGGGATAGTACCCAGCAGTGGGGATTGGGGGGAGTATAGGGGGAATAGTACCCAGCAGTGGGGATTGGGGGGGGTATAGGGGGGATAGTACCCAGCAGTGGGGATTGGGGGAGTATAGGGGGGAGGGTACCCAGCAGTGGGGATTGGGGGGGTATAGGGGGGATAGTACCCAGCAGTGGGGATTGGGGGGAGTATAGGGGGGATAGTGCCCAGCAGTGGGAATTGGGAGGAGTATAGGGGGGATGGTACCCAGCAGTGGGGATTGGGGGGGGTATAGGGGGGATAGTACCCAGCAGTGGGGATTGGGGGGGAGTATAGGGGGGATGGTACCCAGCAGTGGGGATTGGGGGGAGTATAGGGGGAATAGTACCCAGCAGTGGGGATTGGGGGGGGTATAGGGGGGATGGTACCCAGCAGTGGGGATTGGGGGGGAGTATAGGGGGGATGGTACCCAGCAGTGGGGATTGGGGGGAGTATAGGGGGGATAGTACCCAGCAGTGGGGATTGGGGGAGTATAGGGGGGATAGTACCCAGCAGTGGGGATTGGGGGGGTATAGGGGGGATAGTACCCAGCAGTGGGGATTGGGGGAGTATAGGGGGGATAGTACCCAGCAGTGGGGATTGGGGGGGTATAGGGGGGATAGTACCCAGCAGTGGGGATTGGGGAGGAGTATAGGGGGGATAGTACCCAGCAGTGGGGATTGGGGGCAGTATAGGGGGGATAGTACCCAGCAGTGGGGATTGGGGGGGTATAGGGGGGATAGTACCCAGCAGTGGTGATTGGGGGGAGTATAGGGGGGATAGTACCCAGCAGTGGGGATTGGGGGGAGTATAGGGGGGATAGTACCCAGCAGTGGGGATTGGGGGGAGTATAGGGGGAATAGTACCCAGCAGTGGGGATTGGGGGGGTATAGGGGGGATAGTACCCAGCAGTGGGGATTGGGGGAGTATAGGGGGGATAGTACCCAGCAGTGGGGATTGGGGGGGTATAGGGGGGATAGTACCCAGCAGTGGGGATTGGGGGAGTATAGGGGGGATAGTACCCAGCAGTGGGGATTGGGGGGGTATAGGGGGGATAGTACCCAGCAGTGGGGATTGGGGGGGTATAGGGGGGAGGGTACCCAGCAGTGGGGATTGGGGGGAGTATAGGGGGGATAGTACCCAGCAGTGGGAATTGGGAGGAGTATAGGGGGGATGGTACCCAGCAGTGGGGATTGGGGGGGTATAGGGGGGATAGTACCCAGCAGTGGGGATTGGGGGGAGTATAGGGGGGATAGTACCCAGCAGTGGGAATTGGGAGGAGTATAGGGGGGATGGTACCCAGCAGTGGGGATTGGGGGGGTATAGGGGGGATAGTACTCAGCAGTGGGGATTGGGGGGAGTATAGGGGGGATAGTACTCAGCAGTGGGGATTGGGGGGAGTATAGGGGGGATAGCACCCAGCAGTGGGGATTGGGAGGAGTATAGGGGGGATAGTACCCAGCAGTGGGGATTGGGGGGAGTATAGGGGGGATAGTACCCAGCAGTGGGATTTTGGGGGAGTTTAGGGGGGATAGTACCCAGCAGTGGGGATTGGGGGGAGTATAGGGGGGATGGTACCCAGCAGTGGGGATTGGTGGAAGTGTAGGGGGGATAGTACCCAGCAGTGGTGATTGGGGGGGGGAGTATAGGGGGGATAGTACCCAGCAGTGGTGATTGGGGGGGAGGGGGAGTATAGGGGGGATAGTACCCAGCAGTGGGGATTGGGGGGGGGGTATAGGGGGGATGGTACCCAGCAGTGGGGATTGGGGGGAGTATAGGGGGGATAGTACCCAGCAGTGGGAATTGGGGGGAGTATTGGGGGGATAGTACCCAGCAGTGGTGATTGGGGGGGGGTATAGGGGGGATGGTACCCAGCAGTGGGGATTGGGGGGAGTATAGGGGGGATAGTACCCAGCAGTGGGGATTGGGGGAGTATAGGGGGGATAGTACCCAGCAGTGGGGATTGGGGGGAGTATAGGGGGGATAGCACCCAGCAGTGGGGATTGGGGGGAGTATAGGGGGGATGGTACCCAGCAGTGGTGATTGGGAGGAGTATAGGGGGGATAGTACCCAGCAGTGGGGATTGGGGGAGTATAGGGGGGATAGTACTCAGCAGTGGTGATTGGGGGGAGTATAGGGGGGATAGTACCCAGCAGTGGGGATTGGGGGGAGTATAGGGGGGATAGTACCCAGCAGTGGGGATTGGGGGAGTATAGGGGGGTTAGTACCCAGCAGTGGGGATTGGGGGGGGAGTATAGGGGGATGGTACCCAGCAGGGGTGATTGGGGGAGTATAGGGGGATAGTACCCAGCAGTGGTGATTGGGGGGAGTATAGGGGGATAGTACCCAGCAGTGGGGATTGGGGGGGGGTATAGGGGGGATAGTACCCAGCAGTGGGGATTGGGGGGGGTATAGGGGGGATAGTACCCAGCAGTGGGGATTGGGGGGGTATAGGGGGGAGGTTACCCAGCAGTGGGGATTGGGGGGAGTATAGGGGGGATAGTACCCAGCAGTGGGGATTGGGGGGGGGTATAGGGGGGATAGTACCCAGCAGTGGGGATTGGGGGGTATAGGGGGGATAGTACCCAGCAGTGGGGATTGGGGGGGTATAGGGGGGAGGGTACCCAGCAGTGGGGATTGGGAGGAGTATAGGGGGGATAGTACCCAGCAGTGGGGATTGGGGGGGGGTATAGGGGGATAGTACCCAGCAGTGGGGATTGGGGGGGGTATAGGGGGATGGTACCCAGCAGTGGTGATTGGGGGAGTATAGGGGGATAGTACCCAGCAGTGGGGATTGGGGGAGTATAGAGGGGATAGTACTCAGCAGTGGTGATTGGGGGGAGTATAGGGGGGATAGTACCCAGCAGTGGGGATTGGGGGGAGTATAGGGGGGATAGTACCCAGCAGTGGGGATTGGGGGAGTATAGGGGGGATAGTACCCAGCAGTGGGGATTGGGGGGAGTATAGGGGGGATGGTACCCAGCAGTGGGGATTGGGGGGAGTATAGGGGGGATAGTACCCAGCAGTGAAGATTGGGGGAGTATAGGGGGGATAGTACTCAGCAGTGGGGATTGGGGGGGGGGGGGTATAGGGGGGATAGTACCCAGCAGTGGGGATTGGGGGGAGTATAGGGGGGATAGCACCCAGCAGTGAAGATTGGGGGAGTATAGGGGGGATAGTACCCAGCAGTAGGGATTGGGGGGAGTATAGGGGGATAGTACCCAGCAGTGGGGATTGGGGGGGGGGTATAGGGGGGATAGTACCCAGCAGTGGGGATTGGGGGGAGTATAGGGGGGATAGCACCCAGCAGTGAAGATTGGGGGAGTATAGGGGGGATAGTACCCAGCAGTAGGGATTGGGGGGAGTATAGGGGGATAGTACCCAGCAGTGGGGATTGGGGGGGGGGGTATAGGGGGGATAGTACCCAGCAGTGGGGATTGGGGGGGGCAGTATAGGGGGGATAGTACCCAGCAGTGGGGATTGGGGGGAGTATAGGGGGGATAGTACCCAGCAGTGGGGATTGGGGGGGCAGTATAGGGGGGATAGTACCCAGCAGTGGGGATTGGGGGGAGTATAGGGGGGATAGTACCCAGCAGTGAGGATTGGGGGGGGTATAGGGGGGATAGTACCCAGCAGTGGGGATTGGGGGGGGAGTATAGGGGGATGGTACCCAGCAGTGGTGATTGGGGGAGTATAGGGGGATAGTACCCAGCAGTGGTGATTGGGGGGAGTATAGGGGGATAGTACCCAGCAGTGGGGATTGGGGGGGGGTATAGGGGGGATAGTACCCAGCAGTGGGGATTGGGGGGGTATAGGGGGGAGGGTACCCAGCAGTGGGGATTGGGGGGAGTATAGGGGGAATAGTACCCAGCAGTGGGGATTGGGGGGGGGGTATAGGGGGGATAGTACCCAGCAGTGGGGATTGGGGGGGGGTATAGGGGGGATAGTACCCAGCAGTGGGGATTGGGGGGGTATAGGGGGGAGGGTACCCAGCAGTGGGGATTGGGGGGAGTATAGGGGGATAGTACCCAGCAGTGGGAATTGGGAGGAGTATAGGGGGGATAGTATCCAGCAGTGGGGATTGGGGGGAGTATAGGGGGATAGTACCCAGCAGTGGGGATTGGGGGGGGAGTATAGGGGGATGGTACCCAGCAGTGGTGATTGGGGGAGTATAGGGGGATAGTACCCAGCAGTGGGGATTGGGGGAGTATAGGGGGGATAGTACTCAGCAGTGGTGATTGGGGGGAGTATAGGGGGGATAGTACCCAGCAGTGGGGATTGGGGGGAGTATAGGGGGGATAGTACCCAGCAGTGGGGATTGGGGGGAGTATAGGGGGGATAGTACCCAGCAGTGGTGATTGGGGGGAGTATAGGGGGGATAGTACCCAGCAGTGGGGATTGGGGGGAGTATAGGGGGGATAGTACCCAGCAGTGGGGATTGGGGGAGTATAGGGGGGATAGTACTCAGCAGTGGGGATTGGGGGGAGTATAGGGGGGATAGTACCCAGCAGTGAGGATTGGGGGGAGTATAGGGGGGATAGTACCCAGCAGTGGGGATTGGGGGGAGTATAGGGGGGATAGTACCCAGCAGTGGGGATTGGGGGAGTATAGGGGGGATAGTACCCAGCAGTGGGGATTGGGGGGGTATAGGGGGGATAGTACCCAGCAGTGGGGATTGGGGGGAGTATAGGGGGGATAGTACCCAGCAGTGGGGATTGGGGGGAGTATAGGGGGATAGTACCCAGCAGTGGGGATTGGGGGGAGTATAGGGGGGATAGTACCCAGCAGTGGGGATTGGGGGGAGTATAGGGGGAATAGTACCCAGCAGTGGGGATTGGGGGGGGTATAGGGGGGATAGTACCCAGCAGTGGGGATTGGGGGGAGTATAGGGGGATAGTACCCAGCAGTGGGGATTGGGGGAGTATAGGGGGGATAGTACCCAGCAGTGGGGATTGGGGCAGTATAGGGGGGATAGTACCCAGCAGTGGGAATTGGGAGGAGTATAGGGGGGATGGTACCCAGCAGTGGGGATTGGGGGGGTATAGGGGGGATAGTACCCAGCAGTGGGGATTGGGGGGAGTATAGGGGGGATAGTACCCAGCAGTGGGAATTGGGAGGAGTATAGGGGGGATGGTACCCAGCAGTGGGGATTGGGGGGGGTATAGGGGGGATAGTACCCAGCAGTGGGGATTGGGGGGGAGTATAGGGGGGATGGTACCCAGCAGTGGGGATTGGGGGGAGTATAGGGGGAATAGTACCCAGCAGTGGGGATTGGGGGGGTATAGGGGGGATAGTACCCAGCAGTGGGGATTGGGGGGGAGTATAGGGGGGATGGTACCCAGCAGTGGGGATTGGGGGGAGTATAGGGGGGATAGTACCCAGCAGTGGGGATTGGGGGAGTATAGGGGGGATAGTACCCAGCAGTGGGGATTGGGGGGGTATAGGGGGGATAGTACCCAGCAGTGGGGATTGGGGGAGTATAGGGGGGATAGTACCCAGCAGTGGGGATTGGGGGGGTATAGGGGGGATAGTACCCAGCAGTGGGGATTGGGGAGGAGTATAGGGGGGATAGTACCCAGCAGTGGGGATTGGGGGCAGTATAGGGGGGATAGTACCCAGCAGTGGGGATTGGGGGGGTATAGGGGGGATAGTACCCAGCAGTGGTGATTGGGGGGAGTATAGGGGGGATAGTACCCAGCAGTGGGGATTGGGGGGAGTATAGGGGGGATAGTACCCAGCAGTGGGGATTGGGGGGAGTATAGGGGGAATAGTACCCAGCAGTGGGGATTGGGGGGGGTATAGGGGGGATAGTACCCAGCAGTGGGGATTGGGGGAGTATAGGGGGGATAGTACCCAGCAGTGGGGATTGGGGGGGTATAGGGGGGATAGTACCCAGCAGTGGGGATTGGGGGAGTATAGGGGGGATAGTACCCAGCAGTGGGGATTGGGGGGGTATAGGGGGGATAGTACCCAGCAGTGGGGATTGGGGGGGTATAGGGGGGAGGGTACCCAGCAGTGGGGATTGGGAGGAGTATAGGGGGGATGGTACCCAGCAGTGGGGATTGGGGGGGTATAGGGGGGATAGTACCCAGCAGTGGGGATTGGGGGGAGTATAGGGGGGATAGTACCCAGCAGTGGGAATTGGGAGGAGTATAGGGGGGATGGTACCCAGCAGTGGGGATTGGGGGGGTATAGGGGGGATAGTACTCAGCAGTGGGGATTGGGGGGGAGTATAGGGGGGATGGTACCCAGCAGTGGGGATTGGGGGGAGTATAGGGGGGATAGTACCCAGCAGTGAGGATTGGGGGGAGTATAGGGGGGATAGTACCCAGCAGTGGGGATTGGGGGGAGTATAGGGGGGATAGTACCCAGCAGTGGGGATTGGGGGAGTATAGGGGGGATAGTACCCAGCAGTGGGGATTGGGGGGGTATAGGGGGGATAGTACCCAGCAGTGGGGATTGGGGGGAGTATAGGGGGGATAGTACCCAGCAGTGGGGATTGGGGGGAGTATAGGGGGATAGTACCCAGCAGTGGGGATTGGGGGGAGTATAGGGGGGATAGTACCCAGCAGTGGGGATTGGGGGGAGTATAGGGGGAATAGTACCCAGCAGTGGGGATTGGGGGGGGTATAGGGGGGATAGTACCCAGCAGTGGGGATTGGGGGAGTATAGGGGGGAGGGTACCCAGCAGTGGGGATTGGGGCAGTATAGGGGGGATGGTACCCAGCAGTGGGGATTGGGAGGAGTATAGGGGGGATGGTACCCAGCAGTGGGGATTGGGGGGGTATAGGGGGGATAGTACCCAGCAGTGGGGATTGGGGGGAGTATAGGGGGGATAGTACCCAGCAGTGGGAATTGGGAGGAGTATAGGGGGGATGGTACCCAGCAGTGGGGATTGGGGGGGGTATAGGGGGGATAGTACCCAGCAGTGGGGATTGGGGGGGAGTATAGGGGGGATGGTACCCAGCAGTGGGGATTGGGGGGAGTATAGGGGGAATAGTACCCAGCAGTGGGGATTGGGGGGGGTATAGGGGGGATAGTACCCAGCAGTGGGGATTGGGGGGGAGTATAGGGGGGATGGTACCCAGCAGTGGGGATTGGGGGGGAGTATAGGGGGGATAGTACCCAGCAGTGGGGATTGGGGGAGTATAGGGGGGATAGTACCCAGCAGTGGGGATTGGGGGGGTATAGGGGGGATAGTACCCAGCAGTGGGGATTGGGGGAGTATAGGGGGGATAGTACCCAGCAGTGGGGATTGGGGGGGTATAGGGGGGATAGTACCCAGCAGTGGGGATTGGGGAGGAGTATAGGGGGGATAGTACCCAGCAGTGGGGATTGGGGGCAGTATAGGGGGGATAGTACCCAGCAGTGGGGATTGGGGGGGTATAGGGGGGATAGTACCCAGCAGTGGTGATTGGGGGGAGTATAGGGGGGATAGTACCCAGCAGTGGGGATTGGGGGGAGTATAGGGGGGATAGTACCCAGCAGTGGGGATTGGGGGGAGTATAGGGGGAATAGTACCCAGCAGTGGGGATTGGGGGGGTATAGGGGGGATAGTACCCAGCAGTGGGGATTGGGGGAGTATAGGGGGGATAGTACCCAGCAGTGGGGATTGGGGGGGTATAGGGGGGATAGTACCCAGCAGTGGGGATTGGGGGAGTATAGGGGGGATAGTACCCAGCAGTGGGGATTGGGGGGGTATAGGGGGGATAGTACCCAGCAGTGGGGATTGGGGCGGTATAGGGGGGAGGGTACCCAGCAGTGGGGATTGGGGGGAGTATAGGGGGGATAGTACCCAGCAGTGGGAATTGGGAGGAGTATAGGGGGGATGGTACCCAGCAGTGGGGATTGGGGGGGTATAGGGGGGATAGTACCCAGCAGTGGGGATTGGGGGGAGTATAGGGGGGATAGTACCCAGCAGTGGGAATTGGGAGGAGTATAGGGGGGATGGTACCCAGCAGTGGGGATTGGGGGGGTATAGGGGGGATAGTACTCAGCAGTGGGGATTGGGGGGAGTATAGGGGGGATAGTACTCAGCAGTGGGGATTGGGGGGAGTATAGGGGGGATAGCACCCAGCAGTGGGGATTGGGAGGAGTATAGGGGGGATAGTACCCAGCAGTGGGGATTGGGGGGAGTATAGGGGGGATAGTACCCAGCAGTGGGATTTTGGGGGAGTTTAGGGGGGATAGTACCCAGCAGTGGGGATTGGGGGCAGTATAGGGGGGATGGTACCCAGCAGTGGGGATTGGTGGAAGTGTAGGGGGGATAGTACCCAGCAGTGGTGATTGGGGGGGGGAGTATAGGGGGGATAGTACCCAGCAGTGGTGATTGGGGGGGAGGGGGAGTATAGGGGGGATAGTACCCAGCAGTGGGGATTGGGGGGGGGGTATAGGGGGGATGGTACCCAGCAGTGGGGATTGGGGGGAGTATAGGGGGGATAGTACCCAGCAGTGGGAATTGGGGGGAGTATTGGGGGGATAGTACCCAGCAGTGGTGATTGGGGGGGGGGTATAGGGGGGATGGTACCCAGCAGTGGGGATTGGGGGGAGTATAGGGGGGATAGTACCCAGCAGTGGGGATTGGGGGAGTATAGGGGGGATAGTACCCAGCAGTGGGGATTGGGGGGAGTATAGGGGGGATAGTACCCAGCAGTGGGGATTGGGGGGAGTATAGGGGGGATGGTACCCAGCAGTGGTGATTGGGAGGAGTATAGGGGGGATAGTACCCAGCAGTGGGGATTGGGGGAGTATAGGGGGGATAGTACTCAGCAGTGGTGATTGGGGGGAGTATAGGGGGGATAGTACCCAGCAGTGGGGATTGGGGGGAGTATAGGGGGGATAGTACCCAGCAGTGGGGATTGGGGGAGTATAGGGGGGTTAGTACCCAGCAGTGGGGATTGGGGGGGGAGTATAGGGGGATGGTACCCAGCAGTGGTGATTGGGGGGGGAGTATAGGGGGATAGTACCCAGCAGTGGTGATTGGGGGGAGTATAGGGGGATAGTACCCAGCAGTGGGGATTGGGGGGGGGGTATAGGGGGGATAGTACCCAGCAGTGGGGATTGGGGGGGGTATAGGGGGGATAGTACCCAGCAGTGGGGATTGGGGGGGTATAGGGGGGAGGTTACCCAGCAGTGGGGATTGGGGGGAGTATAGGGGGGATAGTACCCAGCAGTGGGGATTGGGGGGGGGGTATAGGGGGGATAGTACCCAGCAGTGGGGATTGGGGGGGGTATAGGGGGGATAGTACCCAGCAGTGGGGATTGGGGGGGTATAGGGGGGAGGGTACCCAGCAGTGGGGATTGGGGGGAGTATAGGGGGATAGTACCCAGCAGTTGGAATTGGGAGGAGTATAGGGGGGATAGTACCCAGCAGTGGGGATTGGGGGGGGTATAGGGGGGATAGTACCCAGCAGTGGGGATTGGGGGAGTATAGGGGGGATAGTACTCAGCAGTGGTGATTGGGGGGGAGTATAGGGGGGATAGTACCCAGCAGTGGGGATTGGGGGGAGTATAGGGGGGATAGTACCCAGCAGTGGGGATTGGGGGAGTATAGGGGGGATAGTACCCAGCAGTGGGGATTGGGGGGAGTATAGGGGGGATGGTACCCAGCAGTGGGGATTGGGGGGAGTATAGGGGGGATAGTACCCAGCAGTGAAGATTGGGGGAGTATAGGGGGGATAGTACTCAGCAGTGGGGATTGGGGGGGGGGGTATAGGGGGGATAGTACCCAGCAGTGGGGATTGGGGGGAGTATAGGGGGGATAGCACCCAGCAGTGAAGATTGGGGGAGTATAGGGGGGATAGTACCCAGCAGTAGGGATTGGGGGGAGTATAGGGGGATAGTACCCAGCAGTGGGGATTGGGGGGGGGGGTATAGGGGGGATAGTACCCAGCAGTGGGGATTGGGGGGAGTATAGGGGGGATAGCACCCAGCAGTGAAGATTGGGGGAGTATAGGGGGGATAGTACCCAGCAGTAGGGATTGGGGGGAGTATAGGGGGGATAGTACCCAGCAGTGGTGATTGGGGGGAGTATAGGGGGGATAGTACCCAGCAGTGGGGATTGGGGGGAGTATAGGGGGGATAGTACCCAGCAGTGGGGATTGGGGGAGTATAGGGGGGATAGTACTCAGCAGTGGTGATTGGGGGGAGTATAGGGGGGATAGTACCCAGCAGTGGGGATTGGGGGGAGTATAGGGGGGATAGTACCCAGCAGTGGGGATTGGGGGGAGTATAGGGGGGATAGTACCCAGCAGTGGGGATTGGGGGAGTATAGGGGGGATAGTACTCAGCAGTGGTGATTGGGGGGAGTATAGGGGGGATAGTACCCAGCAGTAGGGATTGGGGGGAGTATAGGGGGATAGTACCCAGCAGTGGGGATTGGGGGGGTATAGGGGGGATAGTACCCAGCAGTGGGGATTGGGGGGGCAGTATAGGGGGGATAGTACCCAGCAGTGGGGATTGGGGGGAGTATAGGGGGGATAGTACTCAGCAGTGGGGATTGGGGGGGGTATAGGGGGGATAGTACCCAGCAGTGGTGATTGGGGGAGTATAGGGGGGATAGTACCCAGCAGTGGGGATTGGGGGGGGTATAGGGGGGATAGTACCCAGCAGTGGGGATTGGGGGGGTATAGGGGGGATAGTACCCAGCAGTGGGGATTGGGGGGTATAGGGGGGAGGGTACCCAGCAGTGGGGATTGGGGGGAGTATAGGGGGGATAGTACCCAGCAGTGGGGATTGGGGGGGTATAGGGGGGAGGGTACCCAGCAGTGGGGATTGGGGGGAGTATAGGGGGGATAGTACCCAGCAGTGGGAATTGGGAGGAGTATAGGGGGGATGGTACCCAGCAGTGGGGATTGGGGGGAGTATAGGGGGAATGGTACACAGCAGTGGGGATTGGGGGGGTATAGGGGGGATAGTACTCAGCAGTGGGGATTGGGGGGAGTATAGGGGGGATAGCACCCAGCAGTGGGGATTGGGAGGAGTATAGGGGGGATAGTACCCAGCAGTGGGGATTGGGGGGAGTATAGGGGGGATGGTACCCAGCAGTGGGGATTGGTGGAAGTGTAGGGGGGATAGTACCCAGCAGTGGTGATTGGGGGGGGGAGTATAGGGGGGATAGTACCCAGCAGTGGTGATTGGGGGGGAGGGGGAGTATAGGGGGGATAGTACCCAGCAGTGGGGATTGGGGGGGGGGTATAGGGGGGATGGTACCCAGCAGTGGGGATTGGGGGGAGTATAGGGGGGATAGTACCCAGCAGTGGGAATTGGGGGGAGTATTGGGGGGATAGTACCCAGCAGTGGTGATTGGGGGGGGGTATAGGGGGGATGGTACCCAGCAGTGGGGATTGGGGGGAGTATAGGGGGGATAGTACCCAGCAGTGGGGATTGGGGGAGTATAGGGGGGATAGTACCCAGCAGTGGGGATTGGGGGGAGTATAGGGGGGATAGTACCCAGCAGTGGGGATTGGGGGGAGTATAGGGGGGATGGTACCCAGCAGTGGTGATTGGGAGGAGTATAGGGGGGATAGTACCCAGCAGTGGGGATTGGGGGAGTATAGGGGGGATAGTACTCAGCAGTGGTGATTGGGGGGAGTATAGGGGGGATAGTACCCAGCAGTGGGGATTGGGGGGAGTATAGGGGGGATAGTACCCAGCAGTGGGGATTGGGGGAGTATAGGGGGGTTAGTACCCAGCAGTGGGGATTGGGGGGGGAGTATAGGGGGATGGTACCCAGCAGTGGTGATTGGGGGAGTATAGGGGGATAGTACCCAGCAGTGGTGATTGGGGGGAGTATAGGGGGGATAGTACCCAGCAGTGGGGATTGGGGGGGGGGTATAGGGGGGATAGTACCCAGCAGTGGGGATTGGGGGGGGTATAGGGGGGATAGTACCCAGCAGTGGGGATTGGGGGGGTATAGGGGGGAGGTTACCCAGCAGTGGGGATTGGGGGGAGTATAGGGGGGATAGTACCCAGCAGTGGGGATTGGGGGGGGGGGTATAGGGGGGATAGTACCCAGCAGTGGGGATTGGGGGGGGTATAGGGGGGATAGTACCCAGCAGTGGGGATTGGGGGGGTATAGGGGGGAGGGTACCCAGCAGTGGGGATTGGGGGGAGTATAGGGGGATAGTACCCAGCAGTTGGAATTGGGAGGAGTATAGGGGGGATAGTACCCAGCAGTGGGGATTGGGGGGGGTATAGGGGGGATAGTACCCAGCAGTGGGGATTGGGGGAGTATAGGGGGGATAGTACTCAGCAGTGGTGATTGGGGGGAGTATAGGGGGGATAGTACCCAGCAGTGGGGATTGGGGGGAGTATAGGGGGGATAGTACCCAGCAGTGAAGATTGGGGGAGTATAGGGGGGATAGTACTCAGCAGTGGGGATTGGGGGGGGGGTATAGGGGGGATAGTACCCAGCAGTGGGGATTGGGGGGAGTATAGGGGGGATAGCACCCAGCAGTGAAGATTGGGGGAGTATAGGGGGGATAGTACCCAGCAGTAGGGATTGGGGGGAGTATAGGGGGATAGTACCCAGCAGTGGGGATTGGGGGGGGGGGTATAGGGGGGATAGTACCCAGCAGTGGGGATTGGGGGGAGTATAGGGGGGATAGCACCCAGCAGTGAAGATTGGGGGAGTATAGGGGGGATAGTACCCAGCAGTAGGGATTGGGGGGAGTATAGGGGGATAGTACCCAGCAGTGGGGATTGGGGGGGGGGGTATAGGGGGGATAGTACCCAGCAGTGGGGATTGGGGGGGCAGTATAGGGGGGATAGTACCCAGCAGTGGGGATTGGGGGGAGTATAGGGGGGATAGTACCCAGCAGTGGAGATTGGGGGGGCAGTATAGGGGGGATAGTACCCAGCAGTGGGGATTGGGGGGAGTATAGGGGGGATAGTACCCAGCAGTGAGGATTGGGGGGGGTATAGGGGGGATAGTACCCAGCAGTGGGGATTGGGGGGGGAGTATAGGGGGATGGTACCCAGCAGTGGTGATTGGGGGAGTATAGGGGGATAGTACCCAGCAGTGGTGATTGGGGGGAGTATAGGGGGATAGTACCCAGCAGTGGGGATTGGGGGGGGGGTATAGGGGGCATAGTACCCAGCAGTGGGGATTGGGGGGGTATAGGGGGGATAGTACCCAGCAGTGGGGATTGGGGGGGTATAGGGGGGAGGGTACCCAGCAGTGGGGATTGGGGGGAGTATAGGGGGAATAGTACCCAGCAGTGGGGATTGGGGGGGGGGGTATAGGGGGGATAGTACCCAGCAGTGGGGATTGGGGGGGGGTATAGGGGGGATGGTACCCAGCAGTGGGGATTGGGGGGGTATAGGGGGGAGGGTACCCAGCAGTGGGGATTGGGGGGAGTATAGGGGGATAGTACCCAGCAGTGGGAATTGGGAGGAGTATAGGGGGGATAGTATCCAGCAGTGGGGATTGGGGGGAGTATAGGGGGATAGTACCCAGCAGTGGGGATTGGGGGGGGAGTATAGGGGGATGGTACCCAGCAGTGGTGATTGGGGGAGTATAGGGGGATAGTACCCAGCAGTGGGGATTGGGGGAGTATAGGGGGGATAGTACTCAGCAGTGGTGATTGGGGGGAGTATAGGGGGGATAGTACCCAGCAGTGGGGATTGGGGGGAGTATAGGGGGGATAGTACCCAGCAGTGGGGATTGGGGGGAGTATAGGGGGGATAGTACCCAGCAGTGGTGATTGGGGGGAGTATAGGGGGGATAGTACCAAGCAGTGGGGATTGGGGGGAGTATAGGGGGGATAGTACCCAGCAGTGGGGATTGGGGGAGTATAGGGGGGATAGTACTCAGCAGTGGTGATTGGGGGGAGTATAGGGGGGATAGTACCCAGCAGTGGGGATTGGGGGGAGTATAGGGGGGATAGTACCCAGCAGTGGGGATTGGGGGGAGTATAGGGGGGATAGTACCCAGCAGTGGGGATTGGGGGAGTATAGGGGGGATAGTACTCAGCAGTGGGGATTGGGGGGAGTATAGGGGGGATAGTACCCAGCAGTAGGGATTGGGGGGAGTATAGGGGGATAGTACCCAGCAGTGGGGATTGGGGGGGGTATAGGGGGGATAGTACCCAGCAGTGGGGATTGGGGGGGCAGTATAGGGGGGATAGTACCCAGCAGTGGGGATTGGGGGGAGTATAGGGGGGATAGTACTCAGCAGTGGGGATTGGGGGGGGTATAGGGGGGATAGTACCCAGCAGTGGTGATTGGGGGAGTATAGGGGGGATAGTACCCAGCAGTGGGGATTGGGGGGGGTATAGGGGGGATAGTACCCAGCAGTGGGGATTGGGGGGGTATAGGGGGGATGGTACCCAGCAGTGGGGATTGGGGGGGTATAGGGGGGAGGGTACCCAGCAGTGGGGATTGGGGGGAGTATAGGGGGGATAGTACCCAGCAGTGGGGATTGGGGGGGTATAGGGGGGAGGGTACCCAGCAGTGGGGATTGGGGGGAGTATAGGGGGGATAGTACCCAGCAGTGGGAATTGGGAGGAGTATAGGGGGGATGGTACCCAGCAGTGGGGATTGGGGGGAGTATAGGGGGAATGGTACACAGCAGTGGGGATTGGGGGGGTATAGGGGGGATAGTACTCAGCAGTGGGGATTGGGGGGAGTATAGGGGGGATAGCACCCAGCAGTGGGGATTGGGAGGAGTATAGGGGGGATAGTACCCAGCAGTGGGGATTGGGGGGAGTATAGGGGGGATAGTACCCAGCAGTGGGATTTTGGGGGAGTTTAGGGGGGATAGTACCCAGCAGTGGGGATTGGGGGGAGTATAGGGGGGATGGTACCCAGCAGTGGGGATTGGTGGAAGTGTAGGGGGGATAGTACCCAGCAGTGGTGATTGGGGGGGGGAGTATAGGGGGGATAGTACCCAGCAGTGGTGATTGGGGGGGAGGGGGAGTATAGGGGGGATAGTACCCAGCAGTGGGGATTGGGGGGGGGTATAGGGGGGATGGTACCCAGCAGTGGGGATTGGGGGGAGTATAGGGGGGATAGTACCCAGCAGTGGGAATTGGGGGGAGTATTGGGGGGATAGTACCCAGCAGTGGGGATTGGGGGGAGTATAGGGGGGATAGTACCCAGCAGTGGGGATTGGGGGGAGTATAGGGGGGATAGTACCCAGCAGTGGTGATTGGGGGGAGTATAGGGGGATAGTACTCAGCAGTGGTGATTGGGGGGAGTATAGGGGGGATAGTACCCAGCAGTGGGGATTGGGGGGAGTATAGGGGGGATAGTACCCAGCAGTGGGGATTGGGGGGAGTATAGGGGGGATAGTACCCAGCAGTGGGGATTGGGGGAGTATAGGGGGGTTAGTACCCAGCAGTGGGGATTGGGGGGGGAGTATAGGGGGATGGTACCCAGCAGTGGTGATTGGGGGAGTATAGGGGGATAGTACCCAGCAGTGGTGATTGGGGGGAGTATAGGGGGATAGTACCCAGCAGTGGGGATTGGGGGGGGTATAGGGGGGATAGTACCCAGCAGTGGGGATTGGGGGGGGGTATAGGGGGGATAGTACCCAGCAGTGGGGATTGGGGGGGTATAGGGGGGAGGTTACCCAGCAGTGGGGATTGGGGGGAGTATAGGGGGGATAGTACCCAGCAGTGGGGATTGGGGGGGGGTATAGGGGGGATAGTACCCAGCAGTGGGGATTGGGGGGGGTATAGGGGGGATAGTACCCAGCAGTGGGGATTGGGGGGGTATAGGGGGGAGGGTACCCAGCAGTGGGGATTGGGGGGAGTATAGGGGGATAGTACCCAGCAGTTGGAATTGGGAGGAGTATAGGGGGGATAGTACCCAGCAGTGGGGATTGGGGGGGTATAGGGGGGATAGTACCCAGCAGTGGGGATTGGGGGAGTATAGGGGGGATAGTACTCAGCAGTGGTGATTGGGGGGAGTATAGGGGGGATAGTACCCAGCAGTGGGGATTGGGGGGAGTATAGGGGGGATAGTACCCAGCAGTGGGGATTGGGGGAGTATAGGGAGGATAGTACCCAGCAGTGGGGATTGGGGGGAGTATAGGGGGGATGGTACCCAGCAGTGGGGATTGGGGGGAGTATAGGGGGGATAGTACTCAGCAGTGGGGATTGGGGGAGTATAGGGGGGATAGTACCCAGCAGTGAAGATTGGGGGAGTATAGGGGGGATAGTACTCAGCAGTGGGGATTGGGGGGGGGGGTATAGGGGGGATAGTACCCAGCAGTGGGGATTGGGGGGAGTATAGGGGGGATAGCACCCAGCAGTGAAGATTGGGGGAGTATAGGGGGGATAGTACCCAGCAGTAGGGATTGGGGGGAGTATAGGGGGATAGTACCCAGCAGTGGGGATTGGGGGGGGGGGTATAGGGGGGATAGTACCCAGCAGTGGGGATTGGGGGAGTATAGGGGGGATGGTACCCAGCAGTGGGGATTGGGGGGAGTATAGGGGGGATAGCACCCAGCAGTGAAGATTGGGGGAGTATAGGGGGGATAGTACCCAGCAGTAGGGATTGGGGGGAGTATAGGGGGATAGTACCCAGCAGTGGGGATTGGGGGGGGGGTATAGGGGGGATAGTACCCAGCAGTGGGGATTGGGGGGGCAGTATAGGGGGGATAGTACCCAGCAGTGGGGATTGGGGGGAGTATAGGGGGGATAGTACCCAGCAGTGGGGATTGGGGGGGCAGTATAGGGGGGATAGTACCCAGCAGTGGGGATTGGGGGGAGTATAGGGGGGATAGTACCCAGCAGTGGGGATTGGGGGGGGGGTATAGGGGGGATAGTACCCAGCAGTGGGGATTGGGGGGGGGTATAGGGGGGATAGTACCCAGCAGTGGGGATTGGGGGGGTATAGGGGGGAGGGTACCCAGCAGTGGGGATTGGGGGGTGTATAGGGGGGATAGTACCCAGCAGTGGGAATTGGGAGGAGTATAGGGGGGATAGTATCCAGCAGTGGGGATTGGGGGGAGTATAGGGGGATAGTACCCAGCAGTGGGGATTGGGGGGGGAGTATAGGGGGATGGTACCCAGCAGTGGTGATTGGGGGAGTATAGGGGGATAGTACCCAGCAGTAGGGATTGGGGGGAGTATAGGGGGATAGTACCCAGCAGTGGGGATTGGGGGGGGAGTATAGGGGGATGGTACCCAGCAGTGGTGATTGGGGGAGTATAGGGGGATAGTACCCAGCAGTGGGGATTGGGGGGGGGGTATAGGGGGGATAGTACCCAGCAGTGGGGATTGGGGGGGTATAGGGGGGAGGGTACCCAGCAGTGGGGATTGGGGGGAGTATAGGGGGATAGTACCCAGCAGTGGGAATTGGGAGGAGTATAGGGGGGATAGTATCCAGCAGTGGGGATTGGGGGGGGTATAGGGGGGATAGTACCCAGCAGTGGGGATTGGGGGAGTATAGGGGGGATAGTACTCAGCAGTGGTGATTGGGGGGAGTATAGGGGGGATAGTACCCAGCAGTGGGGATTGGGGGGAGTATAGGGGGGATAGTACCCAGCAGTGGTGATTGGGGGGAGTATAGGGGGGATAGTACCCAGCAGTGGGGATTGGGGGGAGTATAGGGGGGATAGTACCCAGCAGTGGGGATTGGGGGAGTATAGGGGGGATAGTACTCAGCAGTGGTGATTGGGGGGAGTATAGGGGGGATAGTACCCAGCAGTGGGGATTGGGGGGAGTATAGGGGGGATAGTACCCAGCAGTGGGGATTGGGGGGAGTATAGGGGGGATAGTACCCAGCAGTGGGGATTGGGGGAGTATAGGGGGGATAGTACCCAGCAGTAGGGATTGGGGGGAGTATAGGGGGATAGTACCCAGCAGTGGGGATTGGGGGGGTATAGGGGGGATAGTACCCAGCAGTGGGGATTGGGGGGGCAGTATAGGGGGGATAGTACCCAGCAGTGGGGATTGGGGGGGGTATAGGGGGGATAGTACCCAGCAGTGGTGATTGGGGGAGTATAGGGGGGATAGTACCCAGCAGTGGGGATTGGGGGGGTATAGGGGGGATAGTACCCAGCAGTGGGGATTTAGGGGGTATAGGGGGGATAGTACCCAGCAGTGGGGATTGGGGGGGTATAGGGGGGAGGGTACCCAGCAGTGGGGATTGGGGGGAGTATAGGGGGGATAGTACCCAGCAGTTGGGATTGGGGGGGTATAGGGGGGAGGGTACCCAGCAGTGGGGATTGGGGGGAGTATAGGGGGGATAGTACCCAGCAGTGGGATTTGGGAGGAGTATAGGGGGGATGGTACCCAGCAGTGGGGATTGGGGGGAGTATAGGGGGAATGGTACACAGCAGTGGGGATTGGGGGGGTATAGGGGGGATAGTACTCAGCAGTGGGGATTGGGGGGAGTATAGGGGGGATAGCACCCAGCAGTGGGGATTGGGAGGAGTATAGGGGGGATAGTACCCAGCAGTGGGGATTGGGGGGAGTATAGGGGGGATAGTACCCAGCAGTGGGGATTGGGGGGAGTATAGGGGGGATAGTACCCAGCAGTGGGATTTTGGGGGAGTTTAGGGGGGATAGTACCCAGCAGTGGGGATTGGGGGGAGTATAGGGGGGATGGTACCCAGCAGTGGGGATTGGTGGAAGTGTAGGGGGGATAGTACCCAGCAGTGGTGATTGGGGAGGGGGGAGTATAGGGGGGATAGTACCCAGCAGTGGTGATTGGGGGGGAGGGGGAGTATAGGGGGGATAGTACCCAGCAGTGGGGATTGGGGGGGGGTATAGGGGGGATGGTACCCAGCAGTGGGGATTGGGGGGAGTATAGGGGGGATAGTACCCAGCAGTGGGAATTGGGGGGAGTATTGGGGGGATAGTACCCAGCAGTGGGGATTGGGGGGAGTATAGGGGGGATAGTACCCAGCAGTGGGGATTGGGGGAGTATAGGGGGGATAGTACCCAGCAGTGGGGATTGGGGGAGTATAGGGGGGATAGTACTCAGCAGTGGTGATTGGGGGGAGTATAGGGGGGATAGTACCCAGCAGTGGGGATTGGGGGGAGTATAGGGGGGATAGTACCCAGCAGTGGGGATTGGGGGAGTATAGGGGGGTTAGTACCCAGCAGTGGGGATTGGGGGGGGGAGTATAGGGGGATGGTACCCAGCAGTGGTGATTGGGGGAGTATAGGGGGATAGTACCCAGCAGTGGTGATTGGGGGGAGTATAGGGGGATAGTACCCAGCAGTGGGGATTGGGGGGGGGGTATAGGGGGGATAGTACCCAGCAGTGGGGATTGGGGGGGGTATAGGGGGGATAGTACCCAGCAGTGGGGATTGGGGGGGGTATAGGGGGGAGGTTACCCAGCAGTGGGGATTGGGGGGGGAGTATAGGGGGGATAGCACCCAGCAGTGAAGATTGGGGGAGTATAGGGGGGATAGTACCCAGCAGTAGGGATTGGGGGGAGTATAGGGGGATAGTACCCAGCAGTGGGGATTGGGGGGGGAGTATAGGGGGGATAGTACCCAGCAGTGGGGATTGGGGGGGCAGTATAGGGGGGATAGTACCCAGCAGTGGGGATTGGGGGGAGTATAGGGGGGATAGTACCCAGCAGTGGGGATTGGGGGGGCAGTATAGGGGGGATAGTACCCAGCAGTGGGGATTGGGGGGAGTATAGGGGGGATAGTACCCAGCAGTGAGGATTGGGGGGGGTATAGGGGGGATAGTACCCAGCAGTGGGGATTGGGGGGGAGTATAGGGGGATGGTACCCAGCAGTGGTGATTGGGGGAGTATAGGGGGATAGTACCCAGCAGTGGTGATTGGGGGGAGTATAGGGGGATAGTACCCAGCAGTGGGGATTGGGGGGGGGGTATAGGGGGCATAGTACCCAGCAGTGGGGATTGGGGGGGGTATAGGGGGGATAGTACCCAGCAGTGGGGATTGGGGGGGTATAGGGGGGAGGGTACCCAGCAGTGGGGATTGGGGGGAGTATAGGGGCGATAGTACACAGCAGTGGGGATTGGGGGGGGTATAGGGGGGATAGTACCCAGCAGTGGGGATTGGGGGGAGTATAGGGGGGATGGTACCCAGCAGTGAGGATTGGGATGAGTATAGGGGGGATAGTACCCAGCAGTGGGGATTGGGGGGAGTATATGGGGGATAGCACCCAGCAGTGGGGATTGGGGGGGAGTATAGGGGTGATAGTACCCAGCAGTGGGGATTGGGGGGTATAGGGGGGATGGTACCCAGCAGTGGGGATTGGGGGGAGTATAGGGGGGATAGTACCCAGCAGTGGGGATTGGGGGAAGTATAGGGGGATAGTACCCAGCAGTGGGGATTGGGGGGGGGGTATAGGGGGGATAGCACCCAGCAGTGGGGATTGGGGGAGTATAGGGGGATAGTACCCAGCAGTGGGGATTGGGGGGGGTATAGGGGGGATAGTACCCAGCAGTGGGGATTGGGGGGAGTATATGGGGGATAGCACCCAGCAGTGGGGATAGGGGGGAGTATTGGGGGGATAGTACCCAGCAGTGGGGATTGGGGGGAGTATAGGGGGGATAGTACCCAGCAGTGGGGATTGGGGGGAGTATAGGGGGGATAGTACCCAGCAGTGGGATTTTGGGGGAGTTTAGGGGGGGATAGTACCCAGCAGTGGGGATTGGGGGGAGTATAGGGGGATGGTACCCAGCAGTGAGGATTGGGATGAGTATAGGGGGGATGGTACCCAGCAGTGGTGATTGGGGGGGGGGGAGTATAGGGGGGATAGTACCCAGCAGTGGTGATTGGGGGGGGGGAGTATAGGGGGGATAGTACCCAGCAGTGGGGATTGGGGGGGAGTATAGGGGGGATAGTACCCAGCAGTGGGGATTGGGGGAGTATAGGGGGGATAGTACCCAGCAGTGAAGATTGGGGGAGTATAGGGGGGATAGTACCCAGCAGTGGGGATTGGGGGAGTATAGGGGGGATAGTACCCAGCAGTGGGGATTGGGGGGGTATAGGGAGGATAGTACCCAGCAGTGAGGATTGGGGGGGGTATAGAGAGGATAGTACCCAGCAGTGGGGATTGGGGGGGAGTATAGGGGGGATAGTACCCAGCAGTGGGGATTGGGGGGAGTATAAGGGGGATAGTACACAGCAGTTAGGATTGGGGGGAGTATAGGGGGGATAGTACCCAGCAGTGGGGATTGGGGGGAGTATAGGGGGATAGTACCCAGCAGTGGGGATTGGGGGGAGTATAGGGGGGATAGTACCCAGCAGTGGGGATTGGGGGGGGTATAGGGGGGATGGTACCCAGCAGTGGGGATTGGGGGGAGTATAGGGGGGATGGTACCCAGCAGTGGTGATTGGGGGGGGGGGGGAGTATAGGGGGGAAAGTACCCAGCAGTGAGGATTGGGGGGAGTATAGGGGGGATGGTACCCAGCAGTGGGGATTGGGGGAAGTATAGGGGGGATGGTACCCAGCAGTGGGGATTGGGGGAAGTATAGGGGGGATAGTACCCAGCAGTGGGGATTGGGGGGAGTATAGGGGGGATAGTACCCAGCAGTGGGGATTGGGGGGAGTATAGGGGGGATAGTACACAGCAGTTAGGATTGGGGGGAGTATAGGGGGGATAGTACACAGCTGTGTGGATTGGGGGGGAGTATATGGGGATGGTACCCAGCAGTGGGGATTGGGGGGGTATAGGGGGGATAGTACCCAGCAGTGGGGATTGGGGGGGGGTATAGGGGGGATAGTACCCAGCAGTGGGGATTGGGGGGAGTATAGGGGGGATAGTACCCAGCAGTGGGGATTGGGGGGAGTATAGGGGGGATAGTACCCAGCAGTGGGGATTGGGGGGAGTATAGGGGGGATAGTACACAGCAGTTAGGATTGGGGTGGTATAGGGGGGATAGTACCCAGCAGTGGGGATTGGGGGGAGTATAGGGGGGATAGTACCCAGCAGTGGGAATTGGGGGGAGTATTGGGGGGATAGTACCCAGCAGTGGGGATTGGGGGGAGTATAGGGGGGATAGTACCCAGCAGTGGGGATTGGGGGCAGAATAGGGGGGATAGTACCCAGCAGTGGGGATTGGGGGCAGTATAGGGGGGATAGTACCCAGCAGTGGGGATTGGGGGGGAGTATAGGGGGGATAGTACCCAGCAGTGGGGATTGGGGGGGGGGATAGGGGGGATAGTACCCAGCAGTGGGGATTGGGGGGAGTATAGGGGGGATGGTACCCAGCAGTGGGGATTGGGGGGAGTATAGGGGTGATAGTACCCAGAAGTGGGGATTGGGGGAGTATAGGGGGGATAGTACCCAGCAGTGGGGATTGGGGGGAGTATAGGGGGGATAGTACACAGCAGTGGGGATTGGGGGGAGTATAGGGGAGATAGTACCCAGCAGTGGGGATTGGGGGGAGTATAGGGGGGATAGTACACAGCAGTGGGGATTGGGGGAAGTATAGGGGGGATAGTACACAGCAGTGTGGATTGGGGGGAGTATATGGGGATGGTACCCAGCAGTGGGGATTGGGGGGGTATAGGGGGGATAGTACCCAGCAGTGGGGATTGGGGGGGGGGTATAGGGGGGATAGTACCCAGCAGTGGGGATTGGGGGGAGTATAGGGGGGATAGTACCCAGCAGTGGGGATTGGGGGGAGTATAGGGGGGATAGTACACAGCAGTTTGGATTGGGGGGAGTATAGGGGGGATAGTACCCAGCAGTGGGGATTGGGGGGGTATAGGGGGGATGGTACCCAGCAGTGGGGATTGGGGGGAGTATAGGGGGGATATTACCCAGCAGTGGGAATTGGGGGGAGTATTGGGGGGATAGTACCCAGCAGTGGGGATTGGGGGGAGTATAGGGGGGATAGTACCCAGCAGTGGGGATTGGGGGGAGTATAGGGGGGATAGTACCCAGCAGTGGGGATTGGGGGGAGTATAGGGGGGATAGTACCCAGCAGTGGGGATTGGGGGCAGAATAGGGGGGATAGTACCCAGCAGTGGGGATTGGGGGAGTATAGGGGGGATAGTACCCAGCAGTGGGGATTGGGGGCAGTATAGGGGGGATAGTACCCAGCAGTGGGGATTGGGGGGGAGTATAGGGGGGATAGTACCCAGCAGTGGGGATTGGGGGGGTATAGGGGGGATAGTACCCAGCAGTGGGGATTGGGGGGAGTATAGGGGGGATAGTACCCAGCAGTGGGGATTGGGGGGAGTATAGGGGGGATAGTACCCAGCAGTGGGGATTGGGGGGGAGTATAGGGGGGATGGTACCCAGCAGTGGGGATTGGGGGGGAGTATAGGGGGGATGGTACCCAGCAGTGGGGATTGGGGGGGGAGTATAGGGGGGATAGTACACAGCAGTTAGGATTGGGGAAATATAGGGGGGATAGTACACAGCAGTGGGGATTGGGGGGAGTATAGGGGGGATAGTACCCAGCAGTGGTGATTGGGGGGATTGTAGGGGGGATAGTACCCAGCAGTGGGGATTGGGGGGAGTATAGGGGGATAGTACCCAGCAGTGTGGATTGGGGGGAGTATATGGGGATGGTACCCAGCAGTGGGGATTGGGGGGGTATAGGGGGGATAGTACCCAGCAGTGGGGATTGGGGGGAGTATAGGGGGGATAGTACCCAGCAGTGGGGATTGGGGGGAGTATAGGGGGGATAGTACCCAGCAGTGGGGATTGGGGGCAGAATAGGGGGGATAGTACCCAGCAGTGGGGATTGGGGGCAGAATAGGGGGGATAGTACCCAGCAGTGGGGATTGGGGGAGTATAGGGGGGATAGTACCCAGCAGTGGGGATTGGGGGCAGTATAGGGGGGATAGTACCCAGCAGTGGGGATTGGGGGGGAGTATAGGGGGGATAGTACCCAGCAGTGGGGATTGGGGGGGGGTATAGGGGGGATAGTACCCAGCAGTGGGGATTGGGGGGAGTATAGGGGGGATAGTACCCAGCAGTGGGGATTGGGGGGAGTATAGGGGGGATAGTACCCAGTAGTGGGGATTGGGGGGGTATAGAGGGGACAGTACCCAGCAGTGAGGATTGGGGGGGGGGGATAGTACCCAGCAGTGGGGATTGGGGGGAGTATAGGGTGGGATAGTACCCAGCAGTGGGGATTGGGGGGGGGGAGTATAGGGGGGATAGTACCCAGCAGTGGTGATTGGGGGGGGGAGTATAGGGGGATGGTACCCAGCAGTGGGGATTGGGGTGAGTATAGGGGGATGGTACCCAGCAGTGAAGATTGGGGGGAGTATAGGGGGGATAGTACCCAGCAGTGAGGATTGGGGGGAGTATAGGGGGGATGGTACCCAGCAGTGGTGATTGGGGGGGGGAGTATAGGGGGGATAGTACCCAGCAGTGAGGATTGGGGGGAGTATAGGGGGGATGGTACCCAGCAGTGGGGATTGGGGGGGTATAGGGAGGATAGTACCCAGCAGTGAAGATTGGGGGGAGTATAGGGGGTCAGTACCCAGCAGTGGTGATTGGGGGGGGGGGTGAGTATAGGGGGGATAGTACCCAGCAGTGAGGATTGGGGGGAGTATAGGGGGGATGGTACCCAGCAGTGGGGATTTGGGGGGTATAGGGAGGATAGTACCCAGCAGTGAAGATTGGGGGAGTATAGGGGGGATAGTACCCAGCAGTGGGGATTGGGGGTAGTATAGGGGGGATAGTACCCAGCAGTGGGGATTGGGGGGGAGTATAGGGGGGATAGTACCCAGCAGTGAGGATTGGGGGGGTATAGGGAGGATAGTACCCAGCAGTGGGGATTGGGGGAGTATAGGGGGGATAGTACCCAGCAGTGGGGATTGGGGGAGTATAGGGGGGATAGTACACAGCAGTAGGGATTGGGGGGAGTATAGGGGGGATAGTACCCAGCAGTGAGGATTGGGGGGGGTATAGAGAGGATAGTACCCAGCAGTGGGGATTGGGGGAGTATAGGGGGGATAGTACCCAGCAGTGGGGATTGGGGGGGGGGGTATAGGGGGGATGGTACCCAGCAGTGGGGATTGGGGGGAGTATAGGGGGGATAGTACCCAGCAGTGGGGATTGGGGGGAGTATAGGGGGGATGGTACCCAGCAGTGGGGATTGGGGGGGGTATAGGGGGGATGGTACCCAGCAGTGGGGATTGGGGGGAGTATAGGGGGGATAGTACCCAGCAGTGGGAATTGGGGGGAGTATTGGGGGGATAGTACCCAGCAGTGGGGATTGGGGGGAGTATAGGGGGGATAGTACCCAGCAGTGGGGATTGGGGGAGTATAGGAGGGATAGTACCCAGCAGTGGGGATTGGGGGAGTATAGGGGGGATAGTACCCAGCAGTGGGGATTGGGGGGGGGTATAGGGGGGATAGTACCCAGCAGTGGGGATTGGGGGGGTATAGAGGGGACAGTACCCAGCAGTGAGGATTGGGGGGGGGATAGTAGTACCCAGCAGTGGGAATTGGGGGGGGTATAGGGGGATAGTACCCAGCAGTGGGGATTGGGGGGAGTATAGGGTGGGATAGTACCCAGCAGTGGGGATTGGGGGGAGTATAGGGGGGATTGTACCCAGCAGTGGGGATTGGGGGGGGAGTATAGGGGGGATAGTACCCAGCAGTGAGGATTGGGGGGGTATAGGGAGGATAGTACCCAGCAGTGGGGATTGGGGGAGTATAGGGGGGATAGTACCCAGCAGTGGGGATTGGGGGAGTATAGGGGGGATAGTACACAGCAGTAGGGATTGGGGGGAGTATAGGGGGGATAGTACCCAGCAGTGAGGATTGGGGGGGGTATAGAGAGGATAGTACCCAGCAGTGGGGATTGGGGGAGTATAGGGGGGATAGTACCCAGCAGTGGGGATTGGTGGAAGTGTGGGGGGGATAGTACCCAGCAGTGGGGATTGGGGGGGAGTATAGGGGGGATAGTACCCAGCAGTGGGGATTGGGGGGGGGGGTATAGGGGGGATAGTACCCAGCAGTGGGGATTGGGGGGGTATAGAGGGGACAGTACCCAGCAGTGAGGATTGGGGGGGGGGGTAGTAGTACCCAGCAGTGGGAATTGGGGGGGTATAGGGGGATAGTACCCAGCAGTGGGGATTGGGGGGGTATAGGGGGGATAGTACCCAGCAGTGGGGATTGGGGGGGTATAGGGGGGATGGTACCCAGCAGTGGGGATTGGGGGGAGTATAGGGGGGATAGTACCCAGCAGTGGGGATTGGGGGGGGTATAGGGGGGATGGTACCCAGCAGTGGGGATTGGGGGGAGTATAGGGGGGATAGTACCCAGCAGTGGGGATTGGGGGGGGTATAGGGGGGATGGTACCCAGCAGTGGGGATTGGGGGAGTATAGGGGGGATAGTACCCAGCAGTGGGGATTGGGGGCAGTATAGGGGGGATAGTACCCAGCAGTGGGGATTGGGGGGGAGTATAGGGGGGATAGTACCCAGCAGTGGGGATTGGGGGGGGGTATAGGGGGGATAGTACCCAGCAGTGGGGATTGGGGGGAGTATAGGGGGGATGGTACCCAGCAGTGGGGATTGGGGGGGAGTATAGGGTGGGATAGTACCCAGCAGTGGGGATTGGGGGGAGTATAGGGGGGATAGTACACAGCAGTTAGGATTGGGGGGAGTATAGGGGGGATAGTACACAGCAGTGGGGATTGGGGGGAGTATAGGGGGGATAGTACCCAGCAGTGGTGATTGGGGGGATTGTAGGGGGGATAGTACCCAGCAGTGGGGATTGGGGGGAGTATAGGGGGATAGTACCCAGCAGTGTGGATTGGGGGGAGTATATGGGGATGGTACCCAGCAGTGGGGATTGGGGGGGTATAGGGGGGATAGTACCCAGCAGTGGGAATTGGGGGGAGTATTGGGGGGATAGTACCCAGCAGTGGGGATTGGGGGGAGTATAGGGGGGATAGTACCCAGCAGTGGGGATTGGGGGGAGTATAGGGGGGATAGTACCCAGCAGTGGGGATTGGGGGCAGAATAGGGGGGATAGTACCCAGCAGTGGGGATTGGGGGCAGAATAGGGGGGATAGTACCCAGCAGTGGGGATTGGGGGAGTATAGGGGGGATAGTACCCAGCAGTGGGGATTGGGGGCAGTATAGGGGGGATAGTACCCAGCAGTGGGGATTGGGGGGGAGTATAGGGGGGATAGTACCCAGCAGTGGGGATTGGGGGGGGGTATAGGGGGGATAGTACCCAGCAGTGGGGATTGGGGGGAGTATAGGGGGGATAGTACCCAGCAGTGGGGATTGGGGGGAGTATAGGGGGGATTGTACCCAGCAGTGGGGATTGGGGGGGTATAGAGGGGACAGTACCCAGCAGTGAGGATTGGGGGGGGGGACAGTACCCAGCAGTGGGAATTGGGGGGGTATAGGGGGATAGTACCCAGCAGTGTGGATTGGGGGGAGTATAGGGGGGATAGTACCCAGCAGTGGGGATTGGGGGGAGTATAGGGGGGATAGTACCCAGCAGTGGTGATTGGGGGGGGGGGAGTATAGGGGGGATAGTACCCAGCAGTGGTGATTGGGGGGGGGGGAGTATAGGGGGATGGTACCCAGCAGTGGGGATTGGGGTGAGTATAGGGGGATGGTACCCAGCAGTGAAGATTGGGGGGAGTATAGGGGGGATAGTACCCAGCAGTGAGGATTGGGGGGAGTATAGGGGGGATGGTACCCAGCAGTGGGGATTGGGGGGGTATAGGGAGGATAGTACCCAGCAGTGAAGATTGGGGGGAGTATAGGGAGTCAGTACCCAGCAGTGGTGATTGGGGGGGGGGGGAGTATAGGGGGGATAGTACCCAGCAGTGAGGATTGGGGGGAGTATAGGGGGGATGGTACCCAGCAGTGGGGATTTGGGGGGTATAGGGAGGATAGTACCCAGCAGTGAAGATTGGGGGAGTATAGGGGGGATAGTACCCAGCAGTGGGGATTGGGGGGAGTATAGGGGGGATTGTACCCAGCAGTGGGGATTGGGGGGAGTATAGGGGGGATAGTACCCAGCAGTGAGGATTGGGGGGGTATAGGGAGGATAGTACCCAGCAGTGGGGATTGGGGGAGTATAGGGGGGATAGTACCCAGCAGTGGGGATTGGGGGAGTATAGGGGGGATAGTACACAGCAGTAGGGATTGGGGGGAGTATAGGGGGGATAGTACCCAGCAGTGAGGATTGGGGGGGGTATAGAGAGGATAGTACCCAGCAGTGGGGATTGGGGGAGTATAGGGGGGATAGTACCCAGCAGTGGGGATTGGTGGAAGTGTAGGGGGGATAGTACCCAGCAGTGGGGATTGGGGGGGAGTATAGGGGGGATGGTACCCAGCAGTGGGGATTGGGGGGAGTATAGGGTGGGATAGTACCCAGCAGTGGGGATTGGGGGGGAGTATAGGGGGGATAGTACCCAGCAGTGGGGATTGGGGGGGGAGTATAGGGGGGATAGTACTCAGCAGTGGTGATTGGGGGGAGTATAGGGGGGATGGTACCCAGCAGTGGGGATTGGGGGGGAGTATAGGGGGGATAGTACCCAGCAGTGGGGATTGGGGGGGTATAGAGGGGACAGTACCCAGCAGTGAGGATTGGGGGGGGGATAGTAGTACCCAGCAGTGGGAATTGGGGGGGGGTATAGGGGGATAGTACCCAGCAGTGGGGATTGGGGGGAGTATAGGGTGGGATAGTACCCAGCAGTGGGGATTGGGGGGAGTATAGGGGGGATTGTACCCAGCAGTGGGGATTGGGGGGAGTATAGGGGGGATAGTACCCAGCAGTGAGGATTGGGGGGGTATAGGGAGGATAGTACCCAGCAGTGGGGATTGGGGGAGTATAGGGGGGATAGTACACAGCAGTGGGGATTGGGGGAGTATAGGGGGGATAGTACACAGCAGTAGGGATTGGGGGGAGTATAGGGGGGATAGTACCCAGCAGTGAGGATTGGGGGGGGTATAGAGAGGATAGTACCCAGCAGTGGGGATTGGGGGGAGTATAGGGGGGATAGTACCCAGCAGTAGGGATTGGGGGGAATATAGGGGGGATAGTACCCAGCAGTGGGGATTGGGGGGGAGTATAGGGGGGATAGTACCCAGCAGTGGGGATTGGGGGGGGGTATAGGGGGGATAGTACCCAGCAGTGGGGATTGGGGGGGTATAGAGGGGACAGTACCCAGCAGTGAGGATTGGGGGGGGGGGTAGTAGTACCCAGCAGTGGGGATTGGGGGAGTATAGGGGGGATAGTACCCAGCAGTGGGGATTGGGGGGGTATAGGGGGGATAGTACCCAGCAGTGGGGATTGGGGGAGTATAGGGGGGATAGTACCTAGCAGTGGGGATTGGGGGGGTATAGGGGGGATAGTACCCAGCAGTGGGGATTGGGGAGGAGTATAGGGGGGATAGTACCCAGCAGTGGGGATTGGGGGCAGTATAGGGGGGATAGTACCCATCAGTGGGGATTGGGGGGGTATAGGGGGGATAGTACCCAGCAGTGGTGATTGGGGGGAGTATAGGGGGGATAGTACCCAGCAGTGGGGATTGGGGGGAGTATAGGGGGGATAGTACCCAGCAGTGGGGATTGGGGGGAGTATAGGGGGAATAGTACCCAGCAGTGGGGATTGGGGGGGGTATAGGGGGGATAGTACCCAGCAGTGGGGATTGGGGGAGTATAGGGGGGATAGTACCCAGCAGTGGGGATTGGGGGGGTATAGGGGGGATAGTACCCAGCAGTGGGGATTGGGGGAGTATAGGGGGGATAGTACCCAGCAGTGGGGATTGGGGGGGTATAGGGGGGATAGTACCCAGCAGTGGGGATTGGGGGGGTATAGGGGGGAGGGTACCCAGCAGTGGGGATTGGGGGGAGTATAGGGGGGATAGTACCCAGCAGTGGGAATTGGGAGGAGTATAGGGGGGATGGTACCCAGCAGTGGGGATTGGGGGGGGTATAGGGGGGATAGTACCCAGCAGTGGGGATTGGGGGGAGTATAGGGGGGATAGTACCCAGCAGTGGGAATTGGGAGGAGTATAGGGGGGATGGTACCCAGCAGTGGGGATTGGGGGGGGTATAGGGGGGATAGTACTCAGCAGTGGGGATTGGGGGGGAGTATAGGGGGGATAGTACCCAGCAGTGGGGATTGGGGGAGTATAGGGGGGATAGTACCCAGCAGTGGGGATTGGGGGGGTATAGGGGGGATAGTACCCAGCAGTGGGGATTGGGGGGAGTATAGGGGGGATAGTACCCAGCAGTGGGGATTGGGGGGAGTATAGGGGGATAGTACCCAGCAGTGGGGATTGGGGGGAGTATAGGGGGGATAGTACCCAGCAGTGGGGATTGGGGGGAGTATAGGGGGAATAGTACCCAGCAGTGGGGATTGGGGGGGGTATAGGGGGGATAGTACCCAGCAGTGGGGATTGGGGGAGTATAGGGGGGAGGGTACCCAGCAGTGGGGATTGGGGGGGTATAGGGGGGATAGTACCCAGCAGTGGGGATTGGGGGGAGTATAGGGGGGATAGTACCCAGCAGTGGGAATTGGGAGGAGTATAGGGGGGATGGTACCCAGCAGTGGGGATTGGGGGGGGTATAGGGGGGATAGTACCCAGCAGTGGGGATTGGGGGGGAGTATAGGGGGGATGGTACCCAGCAGTGGGGATTGGGGGGAGTATAGGGGGAATAGTACCCAGCAGTGGGGATTGGGGGGGGTATAGGGGGGATGGTACCCAGCAGTGGGGATTGGGGGGGAGTATAGGGGGGATGGTACCCAGCAGTGGGGATTGGGGGGAGTATAGGGGGGATAGTACCCAGCAGTGGGGATTGGGGGAGTATAGGGGGGATAGTACCCAGCAGTGGGGATTGGGGGGGTATAGGGGGGATAGTACCCAGCAGTGGGGATTGGGGGAGTATAGGGGGGATAGTACCCAGCAGTGGGGATTGGGGGGGTATAGGGGGGATAGTACCCAGCAGTGGGGATTGGGGAGGAGTATAGGGGGGATAGTACCCAGCAGTGGGGATTGGGGGCAGTATAGGGGGGATAGTACCCAGCAGTGGGGATTGGGGGGGTATAGGGGGGATAGTACCCAGCAGTGGTGATTGGGGGGAGTATAGGGGGGATAGTACCCAGCAGTGGGGATTGGGGGGAGTATAGGGGGGATAGTACCCAGCAGTGGGGATTGGGGGGAGTATAGGGGGAATAGTACCCAGCAGTGGGGATTGGGGGGGTATAGGGGGGATAGTACCCAGCAGTGGGGATTGGGGGAGTATAGGGGGGATAGTACCCAGCAGTGGGGATTGGGGGGGTATAGGGGGGATAGTACCCAGCAGTGGGGATTGGGGGAGTATAGGGGGGATAGTACCCAGCAGTGGGGATTGGGGGGGTATAGGGGGGATAGTACCCAGCAGTGGGGATTGGGGGGGTATAGGGGGGAGGGTACCCAGCAGTGGGGATTGGGGGGAGTATAGGGGGGATAGTACCCAGCAGTGGGAATTGGGAGGAGTATAGGGGGGATGGTACCCAGCAGTGGGGATTGGGGGGGTATAGGGGGGATAGTACCCAGCAGTGGGGATTGGGGGGAGTATAGGGGGGATAGTACCCAGCAGTGGGAATTGGGAGGAGTATAGGGGGGATGGTACCCAGCAGTGGGGATTGGGGGGGTATAGGGGGGATAGTACTCAGCAGTGGGGATTGGGGGGAGTATAGGGGGGATAGTACTCAGCAGTGGGGATTGGGGGGAGTATAGGGGGGATAGCACCCAGCAGTGGGGATTGGGAGGAGTATAGGGGGGATAGTACCCAGCAGTGGGGATTGGGGGGAGTATAGGGGGGATAGTACCCAGCAGTGGGATTTTGGGGGAGTTTAGGGGGGATAGTACCCAGCAGTGGGGATTGGGGGGAGTATAGGGGGGATGGTACCCAGCAGTGGGGATTGGTGGAAGTGTAGGGGGGATAGTACCCAGCAGTGGTGATTGGGGGGGGGAGTATAGGGGGGATAGTACCCAGCAGTGGTGATTGGGGGGGAGGGGGAGTATAGGGGGGATAGTACCCAGCAGTGGGGATTGGGGGGGGGGTATAGGGGGGATGGTACCCAGCAGTGGGGATTGGGGGGAGTATAGGGGGGATAGTACCCAGCAGTGGGAATTGGGGGGAGTATTGGGGGGATAGTACCCAGCAGTGGTGATTGGGGGGGGGTATAGGGGGGATGGTACCCAGCAGTGGGGATTGGGGGGAGTATAGGGGGGATAGTACCCAGCAGTGGGGATTGGGGGAGTATAGGGGGGATAGTACCCAGCAGTGGGGATTGGGGGGAGTATAGGGGGGATAGCACCCAGCAGTGGGGATTGGGGGGAGTATAGGGGGGATGGTACCCAGCAGTGGTGATTGGGAGGAGTATAGGGGGGATAGTACCCAGCAGTGGGGATTGGGGGAGTATAGGGGGGATAGTACTCAGCAGTGGTGATTGGGGGGAGTATAGGGGGGATAGTACCCAGCAGTGGGGATTGGGGGGAGTATAGGGGGGATAGTACCCAGCAGTGGGGATTGGGGGAGTATAGGGGGGTTAGTACCCAGCAGTGGGGATTGGGGGGGGAGTATAGGGGGATGGTACCCAGCAGTGGTGATTGGGGGAGTATAGGGGGATAGTACCCAGCAGTGGTGATTGGGGGGAGTATAGGGGGATAGTACCCAGCAGTGGGGATTGGGGGGGGTATAGGGGGGATAGTACCCAGCAGTGGGGATTGGGGGGGGTATAGGGGGGATAGTACCCAGCAGTGGGGATTGGGGGGGTATAGGGGGGAGGTTACCCAGCAGTGGGGATTGGGGGGAGTATAGGGGGGATAGTACCCAGCAGTGGGGATTGGGGGGGGGGGTATAGGGGGGATAGTACCCAGCAGTGGGGATTGGGGGGGGTATAGGGGGGATAGTACCCAGCAGTGGGGATTGGGGGGGTATAGGGGGGAGGGTACCCAGCAGTGGGGATTGGGGGGAGTATAGGGGGATAGTACCCAGCAGTTGGAATTGGGAGGAGTATAGGGGGGATAGTACCCAGCAGTGGGGATTGGGGGGGGGTATAGGGGGATAGTACCCAGCAGTGGGGATTGGGGGGGGTATAGGGGGATGGTACCCAGCAGTGGTGATTGGGGGAGTATAGGGGGATAGTACCCAGCAGTGGGGATTGGGGGAGTATAGAGGGGATAGTACTCAGCAGTGGTGATTGGGGGGAGTATAGGGGGGATAGTACCCAGCAGTGGGGATTGGGGGGAGTATAGGGGGGATAGTACCCAGCAGTGGGGATTGGGGGAGTATAGGGGGGATAGTACCCAGCAGTGGGGATTGGGGGGAGTATAGGGGGGATGGTACCCAGCAGTGGGGATTGGGGGGAGTATAGGGGGGATAGTACCCAGCAGTGAAGATTGGGGGAGTATAGGGGGGATAGTACTCAGCAGTGGGGATTGGGGGGGGGGGGGGTATAGGGGGGATAGTACCCAGCAGTGGGGATTGGGGGGAGTATAGGGGGGATAGCACCCAGCAGTGAAGATTGGGGGAGTATAGGGGGGATAGTACCCAGCAGTAGGGATTGGGGGGAGTATAGGGGGATAGTACCCAGCAGTGGGGATTGGGGGGGGGGTATAGGGGGGATAGTACCCAGCAGTGGGGATTGGGGGGAGTATAGGGGGGATAGCACCCAGCAGTGAAGATTGGGGGAGTATAGGGGGGATAGTACCCAGCAGTAGGGATTGGGGGGAGTATAGGGGGATAGTACCCAGCAGTGGGGATTGGGGGGGGGGGTATAGGGGGGATAGTACCCAGCAGTGGGGATTGGGGGGGGCAGTATAGGGGGGATAGTACCCAGCAGTGGGGATTGGGGGGAGTATAGGGGGGATAGTACCCAGCAGTGGGGATTGGGGGGGCAGTATAGGGGGGATAGTACCCAGCAGTGGGGATTGGGGGGAGTATAGGGGGGATAGTACCCAGCAGTGAGGATTGGGGGGGGTATAGGGGGGATAGTACCCAGCAGTGGGGATTGGGGGGGGAGTATAGGGGGATGGTACCCAGCAGTGGTGATTGGGGGAGTATAGGGGGATAGTACCCAGCAGTGGTGATTGGGGGGAGTATAGGGGGATAGTACCCAGCAGTGGGGATTGGGGGGGGGGGGTATAGGGGGGATAGTACCCAGCAGTGGGGATTGGGGGGGTATAGGGGGGAGGGTACCCAGCAGTGGGGATTGGGGGGAGTATAGGGGGAATAGTACCCAGCAGTGGGGATTGGGGGGGGGGTATAGGGGGGATAGTACCCAGCAGTGGGGATTGGGGGGGGGGTATAGGGGGGATAGTACCCAGCAGTGGGGATTGGGGGGGTATAGGGGGGAGGGTACCCAGCAGTGGGGATTGGGGGGAGTATAGGGGGATAGTACCCAGCAGTGGGAATTGGGAGGAGTATAGGGGGGATAGTATCCAGCAGTGGGGATTGGGGGGAGTATAGGGGGATAGTACCCAGCAGTGGGGATTGGGGGGGGAGTATAGGGGGATGGTACCCAGCAGTGGTGATTGGGGGAGTATAGGGGGATAGTACCCAGCAGTGGGGATTGGGGGAGTATAGGGGGGATAGTACTCAGCAGTGGTGATTGGGGGGAGTATAGGGGGGATAGTACCCAGCAGTGGGGATTGGGGGGAGTATAGGGGGGATAGTACCCAGCAGTGGGGATTGGGGGGAGTATAGGGGGGATAGTACCCAGCAGTGGTGATTGGGGGGAGTATAGGGGGGATAGTACCCAGCAGTGGGGATTGGGGGGAGTATAGGGGGGATAGTACCCAGCAGTGGGGATTGGGGGAGTATAGGGGGGATAGTACTCAGCAGTGGGGATTGGGGGGAGTATAGGGGGGATAGTACCCAGCAGTGAGGATTGGGGGGAGTATAGGGGGGATAGTACCCAGCAGTGGGGATTGGGGGGAGTATAGGGGGGATAGTACCCAGCAGTGGGGATTGGGGGAGTATAGGGGGGATAGTACCCAGCAGTGGGGATTGGGGGGGTATAGGGGGGATAGTACCCAGCAGTGGGGATTGGGGGGAGTATAGGGGGGATAGTACCCAGCAGTGGGGATTGGGGGGAGTATAGGGGGATAGTACCCAGCAGTGGGGATTGTTGGGAGTATAGGGGGGATAGTACCCAGCAGTGGGGATTGGGGGGAGTATAGGGGGAATAGTACCCAGCAGTGGGGATTGGGGGGGGTATAGGGGGGATAGTACCCAGCAGTGGGGATTGGGGGAGTATAGGGGGGAGGGTACCCAGCAGTGGGGATTGGGGCAGTATAGGGGGGATAGTACCCAGCAGTGGGAATTGGGAGGAGTATAGGGGGGATGGTACCCAGCAGTGGGGATTGGGGGGGGTATAGGGGGGATAGTACCCAGCAGTGGGGATTGGGGGGAGTATAGGGGGGATAGTACCCAGCAGTGGGAATTGGGAGGAGTATAGGGGGGATGGTACCCAGCAGTGGGGATTGGGGGGGGTATAGGGGGGATAGTACCCAGCAGTGGGGATTGGGGGGGAGTATAGGGGGGATGGTACCCAGCAGTGGGGATTGGGGGGAGTATAGGGGGAATAGTACCCAGCAGTGGGGATTGGGGGGGTATAGGGGGGATAGTACCCAGCAGTGGGGATTGGGGGGGAGTATAGGGGGGATGGTACCCAGCAGTGGGGATTGGGGGGAGTATAGGGGGGATAGTACCCAGCAGTGGGGATTGGGGGAGTATAGGGGGGATAGTACCCAGCAGTGGGGATTGGGGGGGTATAGGGGGGATAGTACCCAGCAGTGGGGATTGGGGGAGTATAGGGGGGATAGTACCCAGCAGTGGGGATTGGGGGGGTATAGGGGGGATAGTACCCAGCAGTGGGGATTGGGGAGGAGTATAGGGGGGATAGTACCCAGCAGTGGGGATTGGGGAGGAGTATAGGGGGGATAGTACCCAGCAGTGGGGATTGGGGGCAGTATAGGGGGGATAGTACCCAGCAGTGGGGATTGGGGGGGTATAGGGGGGATAGTACCCAGCAGTGGTGATTGGGGGGAGTATAGGGGGGAAAGTACCCAGCAGTGGGGATTGGGGGGAGTATAGGGGGGATAGTACCCAGCAGTGGGGATTGGGGGGAGTATAGGGGGAATAGTACCCAGCAGTGGGGATTGGGGGGGGTATAGGGGGGATAGTACCCAGCAGTGGGGATTGGGGGAGTATAGGGGGGATAGTACCCAGCAGTGGGGATTGGGGGGGTATAGGGGGGATAGTACCCAGCAGTGGGGATTGGGGGAGTATAGGGGGGATAGTACCCAGCAGTGGGGATTGGGGGGGTATAGGGGGGATAGTACCCAGCAGTGGGGATTGGGGGGGTATAGGGGGGAGGGTACCCAGCAGTGGGGATTGGGGGGAGTATAGGGGGGATAGTACCCAGCAGTGGGAATTGGGAGGAGTATAGGGGGGATGGTACCCAGCAGTGGGGATTGGGGGGGTATAGGGGGGATAGTACCCAGCAGTGGGGATTGGGGGGAGTATAGGGGGGATAGTACCCAGCAGTGGGAATTGGGAGGAGTATAGGGGGGATGGTACCCAGCAGTGGGGATTGGGGGGGTATAGGGGGGATAGTACTCAGCAGTGGGGATTGGGGGGGAGTATAGGGGGGATGGTACCCAGCAGTGGGGATTGGGGGGAGTATAGGGGGGATAGTACCCAGCAGTGAGGATTGGGGGGAGTATAGGGGGGATAGTACCCAGCAGTGGGGATTGGGGGAGTATAGGGGGGATAGTACCCAGCAGTGGGGATTGGGGGGGTATAGGGGGGATAGTACCCAGCAGTGGGGATTGGGGGGAGTATAGGGGGGATAGTACCCAGCAGTGGGGATTGGGGGGAGTATAGGGGGATAGTACCCAGCAGTGGGGATTGGGGGGAGTATAGGGGGGATAGTACCCAGCAGTGGGGATTGGGGGGAGTATAGGGGGAATAGTACCCAGCAGTGGGGATTGGGGGGGGTATAGGGGGGATAGTACCCAGCAGTGGGGATTGGGGGAGTATAGGGGGGAGGGTACCCAGCAGTGGGGATTGGGGCAGTATAGGGGGGATAGTACCCAGCAGTGGGAATTGGGAGGAGTATAGGGGGGATGGTACCCAGCAGTGGGGATTGGGGGGGTATAGGGGGGATAGTACCCAGCAGTGGGGATTGGGGGGAGTATAGGGGGGATAGTACCCAGCAGTGGGAATTGGGAGGAGTATAGGGGGGATGGTACCCAGCAGTGGGGATTGGGGGGGGTATAGGGGGGATAGTACCCAGCAGTGGGGATTGGGGGGGAGTATAGGGGGGATGGTACCCAGCAGTGGGGATTGGGGGGAGTATAGGGGGAATAGTACCCAGCAGTGGGGATTGGGGGGGGGGTATAGGGGGGATAGTACCCAGCAGTGGGGATTGGGGGGGAGTATAGGGGGGATGGTACCCAGCAGTGGGGATTGGGGGGGAGTATAGGGGGGATAGTACCCAGCAGTGGGGATTGGGGGAGTATAGGGGGGATAGTACCCAGCAGTGGGGATTGGGGGGGTATAGGGGGGATAGTACCCAGCAGTGGGGATTGGGGGAGTATAGGGGGGATAGTACCCAGCAGTGGGGATTGGGGGGGTATAGGGGGGATAGTACCCAGCAGTGGGGATTGGGGAGGAGTATAGGGGGGATAGTACCCAGCAGTGGGGATTGGGGGCAGTATAGGGGGGATAGTACCCAGCAGTGGGGATTGGGGGGGTATAGGGGGGATAGTACCCAGCAGTGGTGATTGGGGGGAGTATAGGGGGGATAGTACCCAGCAGTGGGGATTGGGGGGAGTATAGGGGGGATAGTACCCAGCAGTGGGGATTGGGGGGAGTATAGGGGGAATAGTACCCAGCAGTGGGGATTGGGGGGGTATAGGGGGGATAGTACCCAGCAGTGGGGATTGGGGGAGTATAGGGGGGATAGTACCCAGCAGTGGGGATTGGGGGGGTATAGGGGGGATAGTACCCAGCAGTGGGGATTGGGGGAGTATAGGGGGGATAGTACCCAGCAGTGGGGATTGGGGGGGTATAGGGGGGATAGTACCCAGCAGTGGGGATTGGGGGGGTATAGGGGGGAGGGTACCCAGCAGTGGGGATTGGGGGGAGTATAGGGGGGATAGTACCCAGCAGTGGGAATTGGGAGGAGTATAGGGGGGATGGTACCCAGCAGTGGGGATTGGGGGGGTATAGGGGGGATAGTACCCAGCAGTGGGGATTGGGGGGAGTATAGGGGGGATAGTACCCAGCAGTGGGAATTGGGAGGAGTATAGGGGGGATGGTACCCAGCAGTGGGGATTGGGGGGGTATAGGGGGGATAGTACTCAGCAGTGGGGATTGGGGGGAGTATAGGGGGGATAGTACTCAGCAGTGGGGATTGGGGGGAGTATAGGGGGGATAGCACCCAGCAGTGGGGATTGGGAGGAGTATAGGGGGGATAGTACCCAGCAGTGGGGATTGGGGGGAGTATAGGGGGGATAGTACCCAGCAGTGGGATTTTGGGGGAGTTTAGGGGGGATAGTACCCAGCAGTGGGGATTGGGGGGAGTATAGGGGGGATGGTACCCAGCAGTGGGGATTGGTGGAAGTGTAGGGGGGATAGTACCCAGCAGTGGTGATTGGGGGGGGGAGTATAGGGGGGATAGTACCCAGCAGTGGTGATTGGGGGGGAGGGGGAGTATAGGGGGGATAGTACCCAGCAGTGGGGATTGGGGGGGGGGTATAGGGGGGATGGTACCCAGCAGTGGGGATTGGGGGGAGTATAGGGGGGATAGTACCCAGCAGTGGGAATTGGGGGGAGTATTGGGGGGATAGTACCCAGCAGTGGTGATTGGGGGGGGGTATAGGGGGGATGGTACCCAGCAGTGGGGATTGGGGGGAGTATAGGGGGGATAGTACCCAGCAGTGGGGATTGGGGGAGTATAGGGGGGATAGTACCCAGCAGTGGGGATTGGGGGGAGTATAGGGGGGATAGTACCCAGCAGTGGGGATTGGGGGGAGTATAGGGGGGATGGTACCCAGCAGTGGTGATTGGGAGGAGTATAGGGGGGATAGTACCCAGCAGTGGGGATTGGGGGAGTATAGGGGGGATAGTACTCAGCAGTGGTGATTGGGGGGAGTATAGGGGGGATAGTACCCAGCAGTGGGGATTGGGGGGAGTATAGGGGGGATAGTACCCAGCAGTGGGGATTGGGGGAGTATAGGGGGGTTAGTACCCAGCAGTGGGGATTGGGGGGGGAGTATAGGGGGATGGTACCCAGCAGTGGTGATTGGGGGAGTATAGGGGGATAGTACCCAGCAGTGGTGATTGGGGGGAGTATAGGGGGATAGTACCCAGCAGTGGGGATTGGGGGGGGGGTATAGGGGGGATAGTACCCAGCAGTGGGGATTGGGGGGGGTATAGGGGGGATAGTACCCAGCAGTGGGGATTGGGGGGGTATAGGGGGGAGGTTACCCAGCAGTGGGGATTGGGGGGAGTATAGGGGGGATAGTACCCAGCAGTGGGGATTGGGGGGGGGGTATAGGGGGGATAGTACCCAGCAGTGGGGATTGGGGGGGGTATAGGGGGGATAGTACCCAGCAGTGGGGATTGGGGGGGTATAGGGGGGAGGGTACCCAGCAGTGGGGATTGGGGGGAGTATAGGGGGATAGTACCCAGCAGTTGGAATTGGGAGGAGTATAGGGGGGATAGTACCCAGCAGTGGGGATTGGGGGGGGTATAGGGGGGATAGTACCCAGCAGTGGGGATTGGGGGAGTATAGGGGGGATAGTACTCAGCAGTGGTGATTGGGGGGGAGTATAGGGGGGATAGTACCCAGCAGTGGGGATTGGGGGGAGTATAGGGGGGATAGTACCCAGCAGTGGGGATTGGGGGAGTATAGGGGGGATAGTACCCAGCAGTGGGGATTGGGGGGAGTATAGGGGGGATGGTACCCAGCAGTGGGGATTGGGGGGAGTATAGGGGGGATAGTACCCAGCAGTGAAGATTGGGGGAGTATAGGGGGGATAGTACTCAGCAGTGGGGATTGGGGGGGGGGTATAGGGGGGATAGTACCCAGCAGTGGGGATTGGGGGGAGTATAGGGGGGATAGCACCCAGCAGTGAAGATTGGGGGAGTATAGGGGGGATAGTACCCAGCAGTAGGGATTGGGGGGAGTATAGGGGGATAGTACCCAGCAGTGGGGATTGGGGGGGGGGGTATAGGGGGGATAGTACCCAGCAGTGGGGATTGGGGGGAGTATAGGGGGGATAGCACCCAGCAGTGAAGATTAGGGGAGTATAGGGGGGATAGTACCCAGCAGTAGGGATTGGGGGGAGTATAGGGGGATAGTACCCAGCAGTGGGGATTGGGGGGGGGTATAGGGGGGATAGTACCCAGCAGTGGGGATTGGGGGGGCAGTATAGGGGGGATAGTACCCAGCAGTGGGGATTGGGGGGAGTATAGGGGGGATAGTACCCAGCAGTGGGGATTGGGGGGGCAGTATAGGGGGGATAGTACCCAGCAGTGGGGATTGGGGGGAGTATAGGGGGGATAGTACCCAGCAGTGAGGATTGGGGGGGGTATAGGGGGGATAGTACCCAGCAGTGGGGATTGGGGGGGGAGTATAGGGGGATGGTACCCAGCAGTGGTGATTGGGGGAGTATAGGGGGGATAGTACCCAGCAGTGGTGATTGGGGGGAGTATAGGGGGATAGTACCCAGCAGTGGGGATTGGGGGGGGGGTATAGGGGGCATAGTACCCAGCAGTGGGGATTGGGGGGGGTATAGGGGGGATAGTACCCAGCAGTGGGGATTGGGGGGGTATAGGGGGGAGGGTACCCAGCAGTGGGGATTGGGGGGAGTATAGGGGGAATAGTACCCAGCAGTGGGGATTGGGGGGGGGTATAGGGGGGATAGTACCCAGCAGTGGGGATTGGGGGGGGGTATAGGGGGGATGGTACCCAGCAGTGGGGATTGGGGGGGTATAGGGGGGAGGGTACCCAGCAGTGGGGATTGGGGGGAGTATAGGGGGATAGTACCCAGCAGTGGGAATTGGGAGGAGTATAGGGGGGATAGTATCCAGCAGTGGGGATTGGGGGGAGTATAGGGGGATAGTACCCAGCAGTGGGGATTGGGGGGGGAGTATAGGGGGATGGTACCCAGCAGTGGTGATTGGGGGAGTATAGGGGGATAGTACCCAGCAGTGGGGATTGGGGGAGTATAGGGGGGATAGTACTCAGCAGTGGGGATTGGGGGGGGTATAGGGGGGATAGTACCCAGCAGTGGTGATTGGGGGAGTATAGGGGGGATAGTACCCAGCAGTGGGGATTGGGGGGGGTATAGGGGGGATAGTACCCAGCAGTGGGGATTGGGGGGGTATAGGGGGGATGGTACCCAGCAGTGGGGATTGGGGGGTATAGGGGGGAGGGTACCCAGCAGTGGGGATTGGGGGGAGTATAGGGGGGATAGTACCCAGCAGTGGGGATTGGGGGGGTATAGGGGGGAGGGTACCCAGCAGTGGGGATTGGGGGGAGTATAGGGGGGATAGTACCCAGCAGTGGGAATTGGGAGGAGTATAGGGGGGATGGTACCCAGCAGTGGGGATTGGGGGGAGTATAGGGGGAATGGTACACAGCAGTGGGGATTGGGGGGGTATAGGGGGGATAGTACTCAGCAGTGGGGATTGGGGGGAGTATAGGGGGGATAGCACCCAGCAGTGGGGATTGGGAGGAGTATAGGGGGGATAGTACCCAGCAGTGGGGATTGGGGGGAGTATAGGGGGGATGGTACCCAGCAGTGGGGATTGGTGGAAGTGTAGGGGGGATAGTACCCAGCAGTGGTGATTGGGGGGGGGAGTATAGGGGGGATAGTACCCAGCAGTGGTGATTGGGGGGGAGGGGGAGTATAGGGGGGATAGTACCCAGCAGTGGGGATTGGGGGGGGGGTATAGGGGGGATGGTACCCAGCAGTGGGGATTGGGGGGAGTATAGGGGGGATAGTACCCAGCAGTGGGAATTGGGGGGAGTATTGGGGGGATAGTACCCAGCAGTGGTGATTGGGGGGGGGTATAGGGGGGATGGTACCCAGCAGTGGGGATTGGGGGGAGTATAGGGGGGATAGTACCCAGCAGTGGGGATTGGGGGAGTATAGGGGGGATAGTACCCAGCAGTGGGGATTGGGGGGAGTATAGGGGGGATAGTACCCAGCAGTGGGGATTGGGGGGAGTATAGGGGGGATGGTACCCAGCAGTGGTGATTGGGAGGAGTATAGGGGGGATAGTACCCAGCAGTGGGGATTGGGGGAGTATAGGGGGGATAGTACTCAGCAGTGGTGATTGGGGGGAGTATAGGGGGGATAGTACCCAGCAGTGGGGATTGGGGGGAGTATAGGGGGGATAGTACCCAGCAGTGGGGATTGGGGGAGTATAGGGGGGTTAGTACCCAGCAGTGGGGATTGGGGGGGGAGTATAGGGGGATGGTACCCAGCAGTGGTGATTGGGGGAGTATAGGGGGATAGTACCCAGCAGTGGTGATTGGGGGGAGTATAGGGGGGATAGTACCCAGCAGTGGGGATTGGGGGGGGGTATAGGGGGGATAGTACCCAGCAGTGGGGATTGGGGGGGGTATAGGGGGGATAGTACCCAGCAGTGGGGATTGGGGGGGTATAGGGGGGAGGTTACCCAGCAGTGGGGATTGGGGGGAGTATAGGGGGGATAGTACCCAGCAGTGGGGATTGGGGGGGGGGGTATAGGGGGGATAGTACCCAGCAGTGGGGATTGGGGGGGGTATAGGGGGGATAGTACCCAGCAGTGGGGATTGGGGGGGTATAGGGGGGAGGGTACCCAGCAGTGGGGATTGGGGGGAGTATAGGGGGATAGTACCCAGCAGTTGGAATTGGGAGGAGTATAGGGGGGATAGTACCCAGCAGTGGGGATTGGGGGGGGTATAGGGGGGATAGTACCCAGCAGTGGGGATTGGGGGAGTATAGGGGGGATAGTACTCAGCAGTGGTGATTGGGGGGAGTATAGGGGGGATAGTACCCAGCAGTGGGGATTGGGGGGAGTATAGGGGGGATAGTACCCAGCAGTGGGGATTGGGGGAGTATAGGGGGGATAGTACCCAGCAGTGGGGATTGGGGGGAGTATAGGGGGGATGGTACCCAGCAGTGGGGATTGGGGGGAGTATAGGGGGGATAGTACCCAGCAGTGAAGATTGGGGGAGTATAGGGGGGATAGTACTCAGCAGTGGGGATTGGGGGGGGGGTATAGGGGGGATAGTACCCAGCAGTGGGGATTGGGGGGAGTATAGGGGGGATAGCACCCAGCAGTGAAGATTGGGGGAGTATAGGGGGGATAGTACCCAGCAGTAGGGATTGGGGGGAGTATAGGGGGATAGTACCCAGCAGTGGGGATTGGGGGGGGGTATAGGGGGGATAGTACCCAGCAGTGGGGATTGGGGGGAGTATAGGGGGGATAGCACCCAGCAGTGAAGATTGGGGGAGTATAGGGGGGATAGTACCCAGCAGTAGGGATTGGGGGGAGTATAGGGGGATAGTACCCAGCAGTGGGGATTGGGGGGGGGGGTATAGGGGGGATAGTACCCAGCAGTGGGGATTGGGGGGGCAGTATAGGGGGGATAGTACCCAGCAGTGGGGATTGGGGGGAGTATAGGGGGGATAGTACCCAGCAGTGGGGATTGGGGGGGCAGTATAGGGGGGATAGTACCCAGCAGTGGGGATTGGGGGGAGTATAGGGGGGATAGTACCCAGCAGTGAGGATTGGGGGGGGTATAGGGGGGATAGTACCCAGCAGTGGGGATTGGGGGGGGAGTATAGGGGGATGGTACCCAGCAGTGGTGATTGGGGGAGTATAGGGGGATAGTACCCAGCAGTGGTGATTGGGGGGAGTATAGGGGGATAGTACCCAGCAGTGGGGATTGGGGGGGGGGTATAGGGGGCATAGTACCCAGCAGTGGGGATTGGGGGGGTATAGGGGGGATAGTACCCAGCAGTGGGGATTGGGGGGGTATAGGGGGGAGGGTACCCAGCAGTGGGGATTGGGGGGAGTATAGGGGGAATAGTACCCAGCAGTGGGGATTGGGGGGGGGTATAGGGGGGATAGTACCCAGCAGTGGGGATTGGGGGGGGGTATAGGGGGGATGGTACCTAGCAGTGGGGATTGGGGGGGTATAGGGGGGAGGGTACCCAGCAGTGGGGATTGGGGGGAGTATAGGGGGATAGTACCCAGCAGTGGGAATTGGGAGGAGTATAGGGGGGATAGTATCCAGCAGTGGGGATTGGGGGGAGTATAGGGGGATAGTACCCAGCAGTGGGGATTGGGGGGGGAGTATAGGGGGATGGTACCCAGCAGTGGTGATTGGGGGAGTATAGGGGGATAGTACCCAGCAGTGGGGATTGGGGGAGTATAGGGGGGATAGTACTCAGCAGTGGTGATTGGGGGGAGTATAGGGGGGATAGTACCCAGCAGTGGGGATTGGGGGGAGTATAGGGGGGATAGTACCCAGCAGTGGGGATTGGGGGGAGTATAGGGGGGATAGTACCCAGCAGTGGTGATTGGGGGGAGTATAGGGGGGATAGTACCCAGCAGTGGGGATTGGGGGGAGTATAGGGGGGATAGTACCCAGCAGTGGGGATTGGGGGAGTATAGGGGGGATAGTACTCAGCAGTGGTGATTGGGGGGAGTATAGGGGGGATAGTACCCAGCAGTGGGGATTGGGGGGAGTATAGGGGGGATAGTACCCAGCAGTGGGGATTGGGGGGAGTATAGGGGGGATAGTACCCAGCAGTGGGGATTGGGGGAGTATAGGGGGGATAGTACTCAGCAGTGGGGATTGGGGGGAGTATAGGGGGGATAGTACCCAGCAGTAGGGATTGGGGGGAGTATAGGGGGATAGTACCCAGCAGTGGGGATTGGGGGGGGTATAGGGGGGATAGTACCCAGCAGTGGGGATTGGGGGGGCAGTATAGGGGGGATAGTACCCAGCAGTGGGGATTGGGGGGAGTATAGGGGGGATAGTACTCAGCAGTGGGGATTGGGGGGGGTATAGGGGGGATAGTACCCAGCAGTGGTGATTGGGGGAGTATAGGGGGGATAGTACCCAGCAGTGGGGATTGGGGGGGGTATAGGGGGGATAGTACCCAGCAGTGGGGATTGGGGGGGTATAGGGGGGATAGTACCCAGCAGTGGGGATTGGGGGGGTATAGGGGGGAGGGTACCCAGCAGTGGGGATTGGGGGGAGTATAGGGGGGATAGTACCCAGCAGTGGGGATTGGGGGGGTATAGGGGGGAGGGTACCCAGCAGTGGGGATTGGGGGGAGTATAGGGGGGATAGTACCCAGCAGTGGGAATTGGGAGGAGTATAGGGGGGATGGTACCCAGCAGTGGGGATTGGGGGGAGTATAGGGGGAATGGTACACAGCAGTGGGGATTGGGGGGGTATAGGGGGGATAGTACTCAGCAGTGGGGATTGGGGGGAGTATAGGGGGGATAGCACCCAGCAGTGGGGATTGGGAGGAGTATAGGGGGGATAGTACCCAGCAGTGGGGATTGGGGGGAGTATAGGGGGGATAGTACCCAGCAGTGGGATTTTGGGGGAGTTTAGGGGGGATAGTACCCAGCAGTGGGGATTGGGGGGAGTATAGGGGGGATGGTACCCAGCAGTGGGGATTGGTGGAAGTGTAGGGGGGATAGTACCCAGCAGTGGTGATTGGGGGGGGGGAGTATAGGGGGGATAGTACCCAGCAGTGGTGATTGGGGGGGAGGGGGAGTATAGGGGGGATAGTACCCAGCAGTGGGGATTGGGGGGGGGTATAGGGGGGATGGTACCCAGCAGTGGGGATTGGGGGGAGTATAGGGGGGATAGTACCCAGCAGTGGGAATTGGGGGGAGTATTGGGGGGATAGTACCCAGCAGTGGGGATTGGGGGGAGTATAGGGGGGATAGTACCCAGCAGTGGGGATTGGGGGGAGTATAGGGGGGATAGTACCCAGCAGTGGTGATTGGGGGGAGTATAGGGGGATAGTACTCAGCAGTGGTGATTGGGGGGAGTATAGGGGGGATAGTACCCAGCAGTGGGGATTGGGGGGAGTATAGGGGGGATAGTACCCAGCAGTGGGGATTGGGGGGAGTATAGGGGGGATAGTACCCAGCAGTGGGGATTGGGGGAGTATAGGGGGGTTAGTACCCAGCAGTGGGGATTGGGGGGGGAGTATAGGGGGATGGTACCCAGCAGTGGTGATTGGGGGAGTATAGGGGGATAGTACCCAGCAGTGGTGATTGGGGGGAGTATAGGGGGATAGTACCCAGCAGTGGGGATTGGGGGGGGTATAGGGGGGATAGTACCCAGCAGTGGGGATTGGGGGGGGGTATAGGGGGGATAGTACCCAGCAGTGGGGATTGGGGGGGTATAGGGGGGAGGTTACCCAGCAGTGGGGATTGGGGGGAGTATAGGGGGGATAGTACCCAGCAGTGGGGATTGGGGGGGGGTATAGGGGGGATAGTACCCAGCAGTGGGGATTGGGGGGGGTATAGGGGGGATGGTACCCAGCAGTGGGGATTGGGGGGGTATAGGGGGGAGGGTACCCAGCAGTGGGGATTGGGGGGAGTATAGGGGGATAGTACCCAGCAGTTGGAATTGGGAGGAGTATAGGGGGGATAGTACCCAGCAGTGGGGATTGGGGGGGTATAGGGGGGATAGTACCCAGCAGTGGGGATTGGGGGAGTATAGGGGGGATAGTACTCAGCAGTGGTGATTGGGGGGAGTATAGGGGGGATAGTACCCAGCAGTGGGGATTGGGGGGAGTATAGGGGGGATAGTACCCAGCAGTGGGGATTGGGGGAGTATAGGGAGGATAGTACCCAGCAGTGGGGATTGGGGGGAGTATAGGGGGGATGGTACCCAGCAGTGGGGATTGGGGGGAGTATAGGGGGGATAGTACTCAGCAGTGGGGATTGGGGGAGTATAGGGGGGATAGTACCCAGCAGTGAAGATTGGGGGAGTATAGGGGGGATAGTACTCAGCAGTGGGGATTGGGGGGGGGGGTATAGGGGGGATAGTACCCAGCAGTGGGGATTGGGGGGAGTATAGGGGGGATAGCACCCAGCAGTGAAGATTGGGGGAGTATAGGGGGGATAGTACCCAGCAGTAGGGATTGGGGGGAGTATAGGGGGATAGTACCCAGCAGTGGGGATTGGGGGGGGGGTATAGGGGGGATAGTACCCAGCAGTGGGGATTGGGGGGAGTATAGGGGGGATAGCACCCAGCAGTGAAGATTGGGGGAGTATAGGGGGGATAGTACCCAGCAGTAGGGATTGGGGGGAGTATAGGGGGATAGTACCCAGCAGTGGGGATTGGGGGGGGGTATAGGGGGGATAGTACCCAGCAGTGGGGATTGGGGGGGCAGTATAGGGGGGATAGTACCCAGCAGTGGGGATTGGGGGGAGTATAGGGGGGATAGTACCCAGCAGTGGGGATTGGGGGGGCAGTATAGGGGGGATAGTACCCAGCAGTGGGGATTGGGGGGAGTATAGGGGGGATAGTACCCAGCAGTGAGGATTGGGGGGGGGGTATAGGGGGGATAGTACCCAGCAGTGGGGATTGGGGGGGGAGTATAGGGGGATGGTACCCAGCAGTGGTGATTGGGGGAGTATAGGGGGATAGTACCCAGCAGTGGTGATTGGGGGGAGTATAGGGGGATAGTACCCAGCAGTGGGGATTGGGGGGGGGGTATAGGGGGCATAGTACCCAGCAGTGGGGATTGGGGGGGGTATAGGGGGGATAGTACCCAGCAGTGGGGATTGGGGGGGTATAGGGGGGAGGGTACCCAGCAGTGGGGATTGGGGGGAGTATAGGGGGAATAGTACCCAGCAGTGGGGATTGGGGGGGGGGTATAGGGGGGATAGTACCCAGCAGTGGGGATTGGGGGGGGGTATAGGGGGGATAGTACCCAGCAGTGGGGATTGGGGGGGTATAGGGGGGAGGGTACCCAGCAGTGGGGATTGGGGGGTGTATAGGGGGGATAGTACCCAGCAGTGGGAATTGGGAGGAGTATAGGGGGGATAGTATCCAGCAGTGGGGATTGGGGGGAGTATAGGGGGATAGTACCCAGCAGTGGGGATTGGGGGGGGAGTATAGGGGGATGGTACCCAGCAGTGGTGATTGGGGGAGTATAGGGGGATAGTACCCAGCAGTAGGGATTGGGGGGAGTATAGGGGGATAGTACCCAGCAGTGGGGATTGGGGGGGGAGTATAGGGGGATGGTACCCAGCAGTGGTGATTGGGGGAGTATAGGGGGATAGTACCCAGCAGTGGGGATTGGGGGGGGTATAGGGGGGATAGTACCCAGCAGTGGGGATTGGGGGGGTATAGGGGGGAGGGTACCCAGCAGTGGGGATTGGGGGGAGTATAGGGGGATAGTACCCAGCAGTGGGAATTGGGGGGAGTATAGGGGGGATAGTATCCAGCAGTGGGGATTGGGGGGGGTATAGGGGGGATAGTACCCAGCAGTGGGGATTGGGGGAGTATAGGGGGGATAGTACTCAGCAGTGGTGATTGGGGGGAGTATAGGGGGGATAGTACCCAGCAGTGGGGATTGGGGGGAGTATAGGGGGGATAGTACCCAGCAGTGGTGATTGGGGGGAGTATAGGGGGGATAGTACCCAGCAGTGGGGATTGGGGGGAGTATAGGGGGGATAGTACCCAGCAGTGGGGATTGGGGGAGTATAGGGGGGATAGTACTCAGCAGTGGTGATTGGGGGGAGTATAGGGGGGATAGTACCCAGCAGTGGGGATTGGGGGGAGTATAGGGGGGATAGTACCCAGCAGTGGGGATTGGGGGGAGTATAGGGGGGATAGTACCCAGCAGTGGGGATTGGGGGAGTATAGGGGGGATAGTACCCAGCAGTAGGGATTGGGGGGAGTATAGGGGGATAGTACCCAGCAGTGGGGATTGGGGGGGTATAGGGGGGATAGTACCCAGCAGTGGGGATTGGGGGGGCAGTATAGGGGGGATAGTACCCAGCAGTGGGGATTGGGGGGGGGTATAGGGGGGATAGTACCCAGCAGTGGTGATTGGGGGAGTATAGGGGGGATAGTACCCAGCAGTGGGGATTGGGGGGGTATAGGGGGGATAGTACCCAGCAGTGGGGATTTAGGGGGTATAGGGGGGATAGTACCCAGCAGTGGGGATTGGGGGGGTATAGGGGGGAGGGTACCCAGCAGTGGGGATTGGGGGGAGTATAGGGGGGATAGTACCCAGCAGTGGGGATTGGGGGGGTATAGGGGGGAGGGTACCCAGCAGTGGGGATTGGGGGGAGTATAGGGGGGATAGTACCCAGCAGTGGGATTTGGGAGGAGTATAGGGGGGATGGTACCCAGCAGTGGGGATTGGGGGGAGTATAGGGGGAATGGTACACAGCAGTGGGGATTGGGGGGGTATAGGGGGGATAGTACTCAGCAGTGGGGATTGGGGGGAGTATAGGGGGGATAGCACCCAGCAGTGGGGATTGGGAGGAGTATAGGGGGGATAGTACCCAGCAGTGGGGATTGGGGGGAGTATAGGGGGGATAGTACCCAGCAGTGGGGATTGGGGGGAGTATAGGGGGGATAGTACCCAGCAGTGGGATTTTGGGGGAGTTTAGGGGGGATAGTACCCAGCAGTGGGGATTGGGGGGAGTATAGGGGGGATGGTACCCAGCAGTGGGGATTGGTGGAAGTGTAGGGGGGATAGTACCCAGCAGTGGTGATTGGGGGGGGGGGAGTATAGGGGGGATAGTACCCAGCAGTGGTGATTGGGGGGGAGGGGGAGTATAGGGGGGATAGTACCCAGCAGTGGGGATTGGGGGGGGTATAGGGGGGATGGTACCCAGCAGTGGGGATTGGGGGGAGTATAGGGGGGATAGTACCCAGCAGTGGGAATTGGGGGGAGTATTGGGGGGATAGTACCCAGCAGTGGGGATTGGGGGGAGTATAGGGGGGATAGTACCCAGCAGTGGGGATTGGGGGAGTATAGGGGGGATAGTACCCAGCAGTGGGGATTGGGGGAGTATAGGGGGGATAGTACTCAGCAGTGGTGATTGGGGGGAGTATAGGGGGGATAGTACCCAGCAGTGGGGATTGGGGGGAGTATAGGGGGGATAGTACCCAGCAGTGGGGATTGGGGGAGTATAGGGGGGTTAGTACCCAGCAGTGGGGATTGGGGGGGGGAGTATAGGGGGATGGTACCCAGCAGTGGTGATTGGGGGAGTATAGGGGGATAGTACCCAGCAGTGGTGATTGGGGGGAGTATAGGGGGATAGTACCCAGCAGTGGGGATTGGGGGGGGGGTATAGGGGGGATAGTACCCAGCAGTGGGGATTGGGGGGGGTATAGGGGGGATAGTACCCAGCAGTGGGGATTGGGGGGGTATAGGGGGGAGGTTACCCAGCAGTGGGGATTGGGGGGGGAGTATAGGGGGGATAGCACCCAGCAGTGAAGATTGGGGGAGTATAGGGGGGATAGTACCCAGCAGTAGGGATTGGGGGGAGTATAGGGGGATAGTACCCAGCAGTGGGGATTGGGGGGGGAGTATAGGGGGGATAGTACCCAGCAGTGGGGATTGGGGGGGCAGTATAGGGGGGATAGTACCCAGCAGTGGGGATTGGGGGGAGTATAGGGGGGATAGTACCCAGCAGTGGGGATTGGGGGGGCAGTATAGGGGGGATAGTACCCAGCAGTGGGGATTGGGGGGAGTATAGGGGGGATAGTACCCAGCAGTGAGGATTGGGGGGGGTATAGGGGGGATAGTACCCAGCAGTGGGGATTGGGGGGGAGTATAGGGGGATGGTACCCAGCAGTGGTGATTGGGGGAGTATAGGGGGATAGTACCCAGCAGTGGTGATTGGGGGGAGTATAGGGGGATAGTACCCAGCAGTGGGGATTGGGGGGGGGGTATAGGGGGCATAGTACCCAGCAGTGGGGATTGGGGGGGGTATAGGGGGGATAGTACCCAGCAGTGGGGATTGGGGGGGTATAGGGGGGAGGGTACCCAGCAGTGGGGATTGGGGGGAGTATAGGGGCGATAGTACACAGCAGTGGGGATTGGGGGGGGTATAGGGGGGATAGTACCCAGCAGTGGGGATTGGGGGGAGTATAGGGGGGATGGTACCCAGCAGTGAGGATTGGGATGAGTATAGGGGGGATAGTACCCAGCAGTGGGGATTGGGGGGAGTATATGGGGGATAGCACCCAGCAGTGGGGATTGGGGGGGAGTATAGGGGTGATAGTACCCAGCAGTGGGGATTGGGGGGTATAGGGGGGATGGTACCCAGCAGTGGGGATTGGGGGGAGTATAGGGGGGATAGTACCCAGCAGTGGGGATTGGGGGAAGTATAGGGGGATAGTACCCAGCAGTGGGGATTGGGGGGGGGGGTATAGGGGGGATAGCACCCAGCAGTGGGGATTGGGGGAGTATAGGGGGATAGTACCCAGCAGTGGGGATTGGGGGGGGTATAGGGGGGATAGTACCCAGCAGTGGGGATTGGGGGGAGTATATGGGGGATAGCACCCAGCAGTGGGGATAGGGGGGAGTATTGGGGGGATAGTACCCAGCAGTGGGGATTGGGGGGAGTATAGGGGGGATAGTACCCAGCAGTGGGGATTGGGGGGAGTATAGGGGGGATAGTACCCAGCAGTGGGATTTTGGGGGAGTTTAGGGGGGGATAGTACCCAGCAGTGGGGATTGGGGGGAGTATAGGGGGATGGTACCCAGCAGTGAGGATTGGGATGAGTATAGGGGGGATGGTACCCAGCAGTGGTGATTGGGGGGGGGGAGTATAGGGGGGATAGTACCCAGCAGTGGTGATTGGGGGGGGGGAGTATAGGGGGGATAGTACCCAGCAGTGGGGATTGGGGGGGAGTATAGGGGGGATAGTACCCAGCAGTGGGGATTGGGGGAGTATAGGGGGGATAGTACCCAGCAGTGAAGATTGGGGGAGTATAGGGGGGATAGTACCCAGCAGTGGGGATTGGGGGAGTATAGGGGGGATAGTACCCAGCAGTGGGGATTGGGGGGGTATAGGGAGGATAGTACCCAGCAGTGAGGATTGGGGGGGGTATAGAGAGGATAGTACCCAGCAGTGGGGATTGGGGGGGAGTATAGGGGGGATAGTACCCAGCAGTGGGGATTGGGGGGAGTATAAGGGGGATAGTACACAGCAGTTAGGATTGGGGGGAGTATAGGGGGGATAGTACCCAGCAGTGGGGATTGGGGGGAGTATAGGGGGATAGTACCCAGCAGTGGGGATTGGGGGGAGTATAGGGGGGATAGTACCCAGCAGTGGGGATTGGGGGGGTATAGGGGGGATGGTACCCAGCAGTGGGGATTGGGGGGAGTATAGGGGGGATGGTACCCAGCAGTGGTGATTGGGGGGGGGGGGAGTATAGGGGGGAAAGTACCCAGCAGTGAGGATTGGGGGGAGTATAGGGGGGATGGTACCCAGCAGTGGGGATTGGGGGAAGTATAGGGGGGATGGTACCCAGCAGTGGGGATTGGGGGAAGTATAGGGGGGATAGTACCCAGCAGTGGGGATTGGGGGGAGTATAGGGGGGATAGTACCCAGCAGTGGGGATTGGGGGGAGTATAGGGGGGATAGTACACAGCAGTTAGGATTGGGGGGAGTATAGGGGGGATAGTACACAGCTGTGTGGATTGGGGGGGAGTATATGGGGATGGTACCCAGCAGTGGGGATTGGGGGGGTATAGGGGGGATAGTACCCAGCAGTGGGGATTGGGGGGGGGTATAGGGGGGATAGTACCCAGCAGTGGGGATTGGGGGGAGTATAGGGGGGATAGTACCCAGCAGTGGGGATTGGGGGGAGTATAGGGGGGATAGTACCCAGCAGTGGGGATTGGGGGGAGTATAGGGGGGATAGTACACAGCAGTTAGGATTGGGGTGGTATAGGGGGGATAGTACCCAGCAGTGGGGATTGGGGGGAGTATAGGGGGGATAGTACCCAGCAGTGGGAATTGGGGGGAGTATTGGGGGGATAGTACCCAGCAGTGGGGATTGGGGGGAGTATAGGGGGGATAGTACCCAGCAGTGGGGATTGGGGGCAGAATAGGGGGGATAGTACCCAGCAGTGGGGATTGGGGGCAGTATAGGGGGGATAGTACCCAGCAGTGGGGATTGGGGGGGAGTATAGGGGGGATAGTACCCAGCAGTGGGGATTGGGGGGGGGATAGGGGGGATAGTACCCAGCAGTGGGGATTGGGGGGGAGTATAGGGGGGATGGTACCCAGCAGTGGGGATTGGGGGGAGTATAGGGGTGATAGTACCCAGAAGTGGGGATTGGGGGAGTATAGGGGGGATAGTACCCAGCAGTGGGGATTGGGGGGAGTATAGGGGGGATAGTACACAGCAGTGGGGATTGGGGGGAGTATAGGGGAGATAGTACCCAGCAGTGGGGATTGGGGGGAGTATAGGGGGGATAGTACACAGCAGTGGGGATTGGGGGAAGTATAGGGGGGATAGTACACAGCAGTGTGGATTGGGGGGAGTATATGGGGATGGTACCCAGCAGTGGGGATTGGGGGGGTATAGGGGGGATAGTACCCAGCAGTGGGGATTGGGGGGGGGTATAGGGGGGATAGTACCCAGCAGTGGGGATTGGGGGGAGTATAGGGGGGATAGTACCCAGCAGTGGGGATTGGGGGGAGTATAGGGGGGATAGTACACAGCAGTTTGGATTGGGGGGAGTATAGGGGGGATAGTACCCAGCAGTGGGGATTGGGGGGGTATAGGGGGGATGGTACCCAGCAGTGGGGATTGGGGGGAGTATAGGGGGGATATTACCCAGCAGTGGGAATTGGGGGGAGTATTGGGGGGATAGTACCCAGCAGTGGGGATTGGGGGGAGTATAGGGGGGATAGTACCCAGCAGTGGGGATTGGGGGGAGTATAGGGGGGATAGTACCCAGCAGTGGGGATTGGGGGGAGTATAGGGGGGATAGTACCCAGCAGTGGGGATTGGGGGCAGAATAGGGGGGATAGTACCCAGCAGTGGGGATTGGGGGAGTATAGGGGGGATAGTACCCAGCAGTGGGGATTGGGGGCAGTATAGGGGGGATAGTACCCAGCAGTGGGGATTGGGGGGGAGTATAGGGGGGATAGTACCCAGCAGTGGGGATTGGGGGGGTATAGGGGGGATAGTACCCAGCAGTGGGGATTGGGGGGAGTATAGGGGGGATAGTACCCAGCAGTGGGGATTGGGGGGAGTATAGGGGGGATAGTACCCAGCAGTGGGGATTGGGGGGGAGTATAGGGGGGATGGTACCCAGCAGTGGGGATTGGGGGGGAGTATAGGGGGGATGGTACCCAGCAGTGGGGATTGGGGGGGGAGTATAGGGGGGATAGTACACAGCAGTTAGGATTGGGGAAATATAGGGGGGATAGTACACAGCAGTGGGGATTGGGGGGAGTATAGGGGGGATAGTACCCAGCAGTGGTGATTGGGGGGATTGTAGGGGGGATAGTACCCAGCAGTGGGGATTGGGGGGAGTATAGGGGGATAGTACCCAGCAGTGTGGATTGGGGGGAGTATATGGGGATGGTACCCAGCAGTGGGGATTGGGGGGGTATAGGGGGGATAGTACCCAGCAGTGGGGATTGGGGGGAGTATAGGGGGGATAGTACCCAGCAGTGGGGATTGGGGGGAGTATAGGGGGGATAGTACCCAGCAGTGGGGATTGGGGGCAGAATAGGGGGGATAGTACCCAGCAGTGGGGATTGGGGGCAGAATAGGGGGGATAGTACCCAGCAGTGGGGATTGGGGGAGTATAGGGGGGATAGTACCCAGCAGTGGGGATTGGGGGCAGTATAGGGGGGATAGTACCCAGCAGTGGGGATTGGGGGGGAGTATAGGGGGGATAGTACCCAGCAGTGGGGATTGGGGGGGGGTATAGGGGGGATAGTACCCAGCAGTGGGGATTGGGGGGAGTATAGGGGGGATAGTACCCAGCAGTGGGGATTGGGGGGAGTATAGGGGGGATAGTACCCAGTAGTGGGGATTGGGGGGGTATAGAGGGGACAGTACCCAGCAGTGAGGATTGGGGGGGGGGGATAGTACCCAGCAGTGGGGATTGGGGGGAGTATAGGGTGGGATAGTACCCAGCAGTGGGGATTGGGGGGGGGGAGTATAGGGGGGATAGTACCCAGCAGTGGTGATTGGGGGGGGGAGTATAGGGGGATGGTACCCAGCAGTGGGGATTGGGGTGAGTATAGGGGGATGGTACCCAGCAGTGAAGATTGGGGGGAGTATAGGGGGGATAGTACCCAGCAGTGAGGATTGGGGGGAGTATAGGGGGGATGGTACCCAGCAGTGGTGATTGGGGGGGGGAGTATAGGGGGGATAGTACCCAGCAGTGAGGATTGGGGGGAGTATAGGGGGGATGGTACCCAGCAGTGGGGATTGGGGGGGTATAGGGAGGATAGTACCCAGCAGTGAAGATTGGGGGGAGTATAGGGGGTCAGTACCCAGCAGTGGTGATTGGGGGGGGGGGGGTGAGTATAGGGGGGATAGTACCCAGCAGTGAGGATTGGGGGGAGTATAGGGGGGATGGTACCCAGCAGTGGGGATTTGGGGGGTATAGGGAGGATAGTACCCAGCAGTGAAGATTGGGGGAGTATAGGGGGGATAGTACCCAGCAGTGGGGATTGGGGGTAGTATAGGGGGGATAGTACCCAGCAGTGGGGATTGGGGGGGAGTATAGGGGGGATAGTACCCAGCAGTGAGGATTGGGGGGGTATAGGGAGGATAGTACCCAGCAGTGGGGATTGGGGGAGTATAGGGGGGATAGTACCCAGCAGTGGGGATTGGGGGAGTATAGGGGGGATAGTACACAGCAGTAGGGATTGGGGGGAGTATAGGGGGGATAGTACCCAGCAGTGAGGATTGGGGGGGGTATAGAGAGGATAGTACCCAGCAGTGGGGATTGGGGGAGTATAGGGGGGATAGTACCCAGCAGTGGGGATTGGGGGGGGGTATAGGGGGGATGGTACCCAGCAGTGGGGATTGGGGGGAGTATAGGGGGGATAGTACCCAGCAGTGGGGATTGGGGGGAGTATAGGGGGGATGGTACCCAGCAGTGGGGATTGGGGGGGGTATAGGGGGGATGGTACCCAGCAGTGGGGATTGGGGGGAGTATAGGGGGGATAGTACCCAGCAGTGGGAATTGGGGGGAGTATTGGGGGGATAGTACCCAGCAGTGGGGATTGGGGGGAGTATAGGGGGGATAGTACCCAGCAGTGGGGATTGGGGGAGTATAGGAGGGATAGTACCCAGCAGTGGGGATTGGGGGAGTATAGGGGGGATAGTACCCAGCAGTGGGGATTGGGGGGGGGTATAGGGGGGATAGTACCCAGCAGTGGGGATTGGGGGGGTATAGAGGGGACAGTACCCAGCAGTGAGGATTGGGGGGGGGATAGTAGTACCCAGCAGTGGGAATTGGGGGGGGTATAGGGGGATAGTACCCAGCAGTGGGGATTGGGGGGAGTATAGGGTGGGATAGTACCCAGCAGTGGGGATTGGGGGGAGTATAGGGGGGATTGTACCCAGCAGTGGGGATTGGGGGGGGAGTATAGGGGGGATAGTACCCAGCAGTGAGGATTGGGGGGGTATAGGGAGGATAGTACCCAGCAGTGGGGATTGGGGGAGTATAGGGGGGATAGTACCCAGCAGTGGGGATTGGGGGAGTATAGGGGGGATAGTACACAGCAGTAGGGATTGGGGGGAGTATAGGGGGGATAGTACCCAGCAGTGAGGATTGGGGGGGGTATAGAGAGGATAGTACCCAGCAGTGGGGATTGGGGGAGTATAGGGGGGATAGTACCCAGCAGTGGGGATTGGTGGAAGTGTGGGGGGGATAGTACCCAGCAGTGGGGATTGGGGGGGAGTATAGGGGGGATAGTACCCAGCAGTGGGGATTGGGGGGGGGGGGTATAGGGGGGATAGTACCCAGCAGTGGGGATTGGGGGGGTATAGAGGGGACAGTACCCAGCAGTGAGGATGGGGGGGGGGGTAGTAGTACCCAGCAGTGGGAATTGGGGGGGTATAGGGGGATAGTACCCAGCAGTGGGGATTGGGGGGGGTATAGGGGGGATAGTACCCAGCAGTGGGGATTGGGGGGGTATAGGGGGGATGGTACCCAGCAGTGGGGATTGGGGGGAGTATAGGGGGGATAGTACCCAGCAGTGGGGATTGGGGGGGGTATAGGGGGGATGGTACCCAGCAGTGGGGATTGGGGGGAGTATAGGGGGGATAGTACCCAGCAGTGGGGATTGGGGGGAGTATAGGGGGGATAGTACCCAGCAGTGGGGATTGGGGGGGGTATAGGGGGGATAGTACCCAGCAGTGGGGATTGGGGGGGTATAGGGGGGATGGTACCCAGCAGTGGGGATTGGGGGGGGTATAGGGGGGATGGTACCCAGCAGTGGGGATTGGGGGGAGTATAGGGGGGATGGTACCCAGCAGTGGGGATTGGGGGGAGTATAGGGGGGATAGTACCCAGCAGTGGGGATTGGGGGGGGTATAGGGGGGATGGTACCCAGCAGTGGGGATTGGGGGAGTATAGGGGGGATAGTACCCAGCAGTGGGGATTGGGGGGAGTATAGGGGGTTAGTACCCAGCAGTGGGGATTGGGGGGAGTATAGGGGGGATAGTACCCAGCAGTGGGGATTGGGGGGAGTATAGGGGGGATAGTACACAGCAGTTAGGATTGGGGGGAGTATAGGGGGGATAGTACACAGCAGTGGGGATTGGGGGGAGTATAGGGGGGATAGTACACAGCAGTGTGGATTGGGGGGAGTATATGGGGATGGTACCCAGCAGTGGGGATTGGGGGGGGTATAGGGGGGATAGTACCCAGCAGTGGGGATTGGGGGGGGGTATAGGGGGGATAGTACCCAGCAGTGGGGATTGGGGGGAGTATAGGGGGGATAGTACCCAGCAGTGGTGATTGGGGGGAGTATAGGGGGGATAGTACACAGCAGTTTGGATTGGGGGGAGTATAGGGGGGATAGTACCCAGCAGTGGGGATTGGGGGGGTATAGGGGGGATGGTACCCAGCAGTGGGGATTGGGGGGAGTATAGGGGGGATAGTACCCAGCAGTGGGAATTGGGGGGAGTATTGGGGGGATAGTACCCAGCAGTGGGGATTGGGGGGAGTGTAGGGGGGATAGTACCCAGCAGTGGGGATTGGGGGGAGTATAGGGGGGATAGTACCCAGCAGTGGGGATTGGGGGCAGAATAGGGGGGATAGTACCCAGCAGTGGGGATTGGGGGAGTATAGGGGGGATAGTACCCAGCAGTGGGGATTGGGGGCAGTATAGGGGGGATAGTACCCAGCAGTGGGGATTGGGGGGGAGTATAGGGGGGATAGTACCCAGCAGTGGGGATTGGGGGGGGGTATAGGGGGGATAGTACCCAGCAGTGGGGATTGGGGGGAGTATAGGGGGGATGGTACCCAGCAGTGGGGATTGGGGGGGAGTATAGGGTGGGATAGTACCCAGCAGTGGGGATTGGGGGGAGTATAGGGGGGATAGTACACAGCAGTTAGGATTGGGGGGAGTATAGGGGGGATAGTACACAGCAGTGGGGATTGGGGGGAGTATAGGGGGGATAGTACCCAGCAGTGGTGATTGGGGGGATTGTAGGGGGGATAGTACCCAGCAGTGGGGATTGGGGGGAGTATAGGGGGATAGTACCCAGCAGTGTGGATTGGGGGGAGTATATGGGGATGGTACCCAGCAGTGGGGATTGGGGGGGTATAGGGGGGATAGTACCCAGCAGTGGGGATTGGGGGGAGTATAGGGGGGATAGTACCCAGCAGTGGGGATTGGGGGGAGTATAGGGGGGATAGTACACAGCAGTTAGGATTGGGGGGAGTATAGGGGGATAGTACCCAGCATTGGGATTTGGGGGGGGGGGGGTATAGGGGGGATGGTACCCAGCAGTGGGGATTGGGGGGAGTATAGGGGGGATAGTACCCAGCAGTGGGAATTGGGGGGAGTATTGGGGGGATAGTACCCAGCAGTGGGGATTGGGGGGAGTATAGGGGGGATAGTACCCAGCAGTGGGGATTGGGGGGAGTATAGGGGGGATAGTACCCAGCAGTGGGGATTGGGGGCAGAATAGGGGGGATAGTACCCAGCAGTGGGGATTGGGGGCAGAATAGGGGGGATAGTACCCAGCAGTGGGGATTGGGGGAGTATAGGGGGTATAGTACCCAGCAGTGGGGATTGGGGGCAGTATAGGGGGGATAGTACCCAGCAGTGGGGATTGGGGGGGAGTATAGGGGGGATAGTACCCAGCAGTGGGGATTGGGGGGGGGTATAGGGGGGATAGTACCCAGCAGTGGGGATTGGGGGGAGTATAGGGGGGATAGTACCCAGCAGTGGGGATTGGGGGGAGTATAGGGGGGATAGTACCCAGCAGTGGGGATTGGGGGGGTATAGAGGGGACAGTACCCAGCAGTGAGGATTGGGGGGGGGGACAGTACCCAGCAGTGGGAATTGGGGGGGTATAGGGGGATAGTACCCAGCAGTGTGGATTGGGGGGAGTATAGGGGGGATAGTACCCAGCAGTGGGGATTGGGGGGAGTATAGGGGGGATAGTACCCAGCAGTGGTGATTGGGGGGGGGGGGGAGTATAGGGGGGATAGTACCCAGCAGTGGTGATTGGGGGGGGGGGGAGTATAGGGGGATGGTACCCAGCAGTGGGGATTGGGGTGAGTATAGGGGGATGGTACCCAGCAGTGAAGATTGGGGGGAGTATAGGGGGGATAGTACCCAGCAGTGAGGATTGGGGGGAGTATAGGGGGGATGGTACCCAGCAGTGGGGATTGGGGGGGGTATAGGGAGGATAGTACCCAGCAGTGAAGATTGGGGGGAGTATAGGGAGTCAGTACCCAGCAGTGGTGATTGGGGGGGGGGGAGTATAGGGGGGATAGTACCCAGCAGTGAGGATTGGGGGGAGTATAGGGGGGATGGTACCCAGCAGTGGGGATTTGGGGGGTATAGGGAGGATAGTACCCAGCAGTGAAGATTGGGGGAGTATAGGGGGGATAGTACCCAGCAGTGGGGATTGGGGGGAGTATAGGGGGGATTGTACCCAGCAGTGGGGATTGGGGGGAGTATAGGGGGGATAGTACCCAGCAGTGAGGATTGGGGGGGTATAGGGAGGATAGTACCCAGCAGTGGGGATTGGGGGAGTATAGGGGGGATAGTACCCAGCAGTGGGGATTGGGGGAGTATAGGGGGGATAGTACACAGCAGTAGGGATTGGGGGGAGTATAGGGGGGATAGTACCCAGCAGTGAGGATTGGGGGGGGTATAGAGAGGATAGTACCCAGCAGTGGGGATTGGGGGAGTATAGGGGGGATAGTACCCAGCAGTGGGGATTGGTGGAAGTGTAGGGGGGATAGTACCCAGCAGTGGGGATTGGGGGGGAGTATAGGGGGGATGGTACCCAGCAGTGGGGATTGGGGGGAGTATAGGGTGGGATAGTACCCAGCAGTGGGGATTGGGGGGGAGTATAGGGGGGATAGTACCCAGCAGTGGGGATTGGGGGGGGAGTATAGGGGGGATAGTACTCAGCAGTGGTGATTGGGGGGAGTATAGGGGGGATGGTACCCAGCAGTGGGGATTGGGGGGGAGTATAGGGGGGATAGTACCCAGCAGTGGGGATTGGGGGGGTATAGAGGGGACAGTACCCAGCAGTGAGGATTGGGGGGGGGATAGTAGTACCCAGCAGTGGGAATTGGGGGGGGTATAGGGGGATAGTACCCAGCAGTGGGGATTGGGGGGAGTATAGGGTGGGATAGTACCCAGCAGTGGGGATTGGGGGGAGTATAGGGGGGATTGTACCCAGCAGTGGGGATTGGGGGGAGTATAGGGGGGATAGTACCCAGCAGTGAGGATTGGGGGGGTATAGGGAGGATAGTACCCAGCAGTGGGGATTGGGGGAGTATAGGGGGGATAGTACACAGCAGTGGGGATTGGGGGAGTATAGGGGGGATAGTACACAGCAGTAGGGATTGGGGGGAGTATAGGGGGGATAGTACCCAGCAGTGAGGATTGGGGGGGGTATAGAGAGGATAGTACCCAGCAGTGGGGATTGGGGGAGTATAGGGGGGATAGTACCCAGCAGTGGGGATTGGTGGAAGTGTGGGGGGGATAGTACCCAGCAGTGGGGATTGGGGGGGAGTATAGGGGGGATAGTACCCAGCAGTGGGGATTGGGGGGGGGTATAGGGGGGATAGTACCCAGCAGTGGGGATTGGGGGGGTATAGAGGGGACAGTACCCAGCAGTGAGGATTGGGGGGGGGGTAGTAGTACCCAGCAGTGGGAATTGGGGGGGTATAGGGGGATAGTACCCAGCAGTGGGGATTGGGGGGGGTATAGGGGGGATAGTACCCAGCAGTGGGGATTGGGGGGGTATAGGGGGGATGGTACCCAGCAGTGGGGATTGGGGGGAGTATAGGGGGGATAGTACCCAGCAGTGGGGATTGGGGGGGTATAGGGGGGATGGTACCCAGCAGTGGGGATTGGGGGGGAGTATAGGGGGGATAGTACCCAGCAGTGGGGATTGGGGGGAGTATAGGGGGGATAGCACCCAGCAGTGGGGATTGGGAGGAGTATAGGGGGGATAGTACCCAGCAGTGGGGATTGGGGGGGGTATAGGGGGGATGGTACCCAGCAGTGGGGATTGGGGGAGTATAGGGGGGATAGTACCCAGCAGTGGGGATTGGGGGGAGTATAGGGGGTTAGTACCCAGCAGTGGGGATTGGGGGGAGTATAGGGGGGATAGTACCCAGCAGTGGGGATTGGGGGGAGTATAGGGGGGATAGTACCCAGCAGTTAGGATTGGGGGGAGTATAGCTCAGGACCCCGGTGCTGCAGTGCTGGCAGGTCCCCATATCCTGATAAGTGCAGCCCCCTCCCCCATGTTTTGTACACAATTTAACTCTTTCCTCTCCTCTCTGCAGCTCAACAAAAACACAGAAGATTGGTGGGCAGTGATGTCACTCTGGTGCCGCAATATACCGGAGATGTCAAAGAGATAACCTGGAGGATAAATGAAATTCTAGCGGTGGAAATGGTGCTGGATCCTCTGGAAGAGATTACATTTCGTCTGCCTAGAGACAGAGTCACTATCAATGAAACCAACGGAGCACTGACCATAAGGAATCTGACTATAGCAGACTTCGGGTCCTACACGGCAGAGGTGCTGCTAAAGAATATTAATGTTGATAAAACATTCATAGCGCTCACTTTACAGGGTAAGTGTGTTACATGAAAACATCATAAAATTACACATGGTGTGTAATATCTCCTGTCCTTCTGCCCCTCTACTGCTACCCCCCTTATTTGGTTTAAATTTCTGGCTGTCAACAGGTGTAGAAGTTGATTTAGACCCCATTCAGACTAGCGCGACTTGTCAGGCGACTTGTCAACCTTGACAAGTCACGCTTGGTCGCTCGCCATTGATTAGCACAGGACCCATTCTAATAGGAGCGACACAAGTCGCTCCGACTTAGAAAAAGGGTCCTGTACTACTTTGGGGCGACCTCGGAGCGACTTGCATAGACTTCCATTATGTGAAGTCCCTGCAAGTCGCGCCGAAGTCGCGGGGCATGCTGTGCACTGCGACTTCACAGGTCACCCCTCGAAGTCGGATTGCCTCAGTGTGAACCGGCTCTAAGTCAAAAATTGACCGTTTAGCACATTGTTTAGAAACATAGAAACATAGAATGTGTCGGCAGATAAGAACCATTTGGCCCATCTAGTCTGCCCAATATATCTGAATCCTATGAATAGTCCCTGGCCCTATCTTATATGAAGGATAGCCTTATGCCTATCCCATGCATGCTTAAACTCCTTCACTGTATTTGCAGCTACCACTTCTGCAGGAAGGTTATTCCATGCATCCACTACTCTCTCAGTAAAGTAATACTTCCTCATATTACTTTTAAACCTTTGCCCCTCTAATTTAAAACTGTGTCCTCTTGTGGTAGTTTTTCTTCTTTTAAATATGCTCTCCTCCTTTACCGAGTTGATTCCCTTTATGTATTTAAAAGTTTCTATCATATCCCCTCTGTCTCTTCTTTCTTCCAAGCTATACATGTTAAGGTCCTTTAACCTTTCCTGGTAAGTTTTTTCCTGCAATCCATGTACTAGTTTAGTAGCTCTTCTCTGAACTCTCTCTAGAGTATCTATATCCTTCTGGAGATATGGCCTCCAGTACTGCGCACAATACTCCAAGTGAGGTCTCACCAGTGTTCTGTACATCGGCATAAGCACTTCTCTCTTTCTACTGCTTATACCTCTCCCTATACATCCAAGCATTCTGCTGGCATTTCGTGCTGCTCTATTACATTGTCTTCCCACCTTTAAGTCTTCTGAAATAATTACTCCTAAATCCCTTTCCTCAGATACTGAGGTCAGGACTGTGTCAAATATTCTATATTCTGCCCTTGGGTTTTTACGCCCCAGGTGCATTATCTTGCACTTATCCACATTAAATTTCAGTTGCCAGAGTTCTGACCATTCTTCTAGTTTTCCTAAATTCTTTTCCATTTGGCGTTTCCCTCCAGGAACATCAACCCTGTTACATATCTTTGTGTTATCAGCAAAAAGACAAACCTTACCATCGAGGCCTTTTGCAATATCACTTATGAAGATATTAAACAAAATTGGTCCCAGTACAGATCCCTGAGGTACCCCACTGGTAACATGACCTTGTTCTGAATGTTCTCCATTGACTACAACCCTCTGTTGTCTGTCACTCAGCCACTGCCTAATCCACTCAACAATATGGGAGTCCATGCTCAATGACTGCAGTTTATTGATAAGTCTTCTATGTGGGACAGTGTCAAAAGCCTTACTAAAATCTAGATATGCAATGTCTACTGCACCTCCACCGTCTATTATTTTAGTCACCCAGTCAAAAAAATCTATAAGATTTGTTTGACATGATCTCCCTGAAGTAAACCCATGTTGTTTTTCATCTTGCAATCCATGGGATTTAAGATGTTCCACAATCCTATCCTTTAATAGGGTTTCCATTAATTTGCCTACTATTGATGTCAGACTCACTGGTCTATAGTTGCTCGATTCCTCCCTACTACCTTTCTTGTGAATGGGCACGACATTTGCCAATTTCCAATCTTCCGGGACGACTCCTGTTACTAATGATTGGTTAAATAAATCTGTTAACCTCCCTGGCGGTATGATTATGTCAGGAATTACATACCAAAAGCGGTACAATTGTTTTCATGGAAATTTGGCGTTATGTATTATAGGCCTACAATTCTTACTAATTACTGACTTAAACCTGACCAAAACAAGAGTCTAGTAGACATCCCAGATGTGATAAATTTGAAACACAAACGCGTGAATTATAATCGAATCAATAATATTATTTTATTATTTATAATTATTTATAATATAATATATATAAAGTTATATTATTGATTAGATTATAATTCATGCATTATATATTATATATAGATATATGTGTGTGTGTGTGTATATATATATATATATATATATATATATATATATATATATATAATTATATAACGCATGAATTATAATCAAATCAATAATATAATTTTATACATATATATATATATATATATATATATATATCGGTGTATGTGTGTGTATGTATATATATATATAAAATGTGTTTTGTGCAACTTTTTTTTTTTTTTTGAATTTCCCTCCCTAGTTCGCTCCCATGCAGCATTGCTGCTGTAGGGAACGGAACTAGGAAGTGATCACACCGACGGAGGAGCGGCGGGACTCTCGGCTGGCGATCTCAGCAATGAGAGATCATTGCTGGATCGCCAGGAGAAGGTAAGAGAACACCGCTGCGCTCTCTGCACATCCACCCCGAGCGTGACTCGGGGTTACCGATCCTGCAATGAAAAATCCACCCCGAATCACGCTCGGGATTACCGCCAAGGTGGTTAATGGTTTTGCCAGCTCACCACTAAGCTCTTTTAATAACTTTGGGTGTATCTCATCAGGACCCTGTGACTTATTTGTCTTCACTTTAGACAGCAATCTTAGAACGTCTTCCTCTGTAAAGACACATGCATCAAACGATTCATTAGTCATCCTTTCAAGTGGAGGTCCTTCTCCTTCTTTTTCTTCTGTAAAAACTGAACAGAAGTATTCATTAAGGCAGTCGGCTAGCCCTTTATTCTCTTCTACATACCTTCCGTCCTTTGTTTTTAATTTAGTTATTCCTTGTTTTAATTTCCTTTTTTCATTTATATATCTGAAGAATGTCTTATCCCCCTTTTTCATAGACTGAGCTAGTTTTTCTTCTGCCTGCGCTTTAGAAGTTCTTATGACTTGCTTGGCCTCTTTCTGCCTAATCTTGTAGATTTCCTTATCTTCATTGCTCTGGGTTTTTTTATAATTACAAAATGCTAGCTTTTTATTTTTAATGATTTGGGCCACTTCTGCTGAGTACCACAGTGGTCTCTTCCTTTTTTTGCTTTTACTGACAAGTCTAATGCAATTTTCTGTTGCCTTCAATAATGCACCTTTTATGACTATATTCATTTTTGAAAAGTCTGTTTTTCTAAAATCTAAAACTTTTGTTTTTGTGTGGTGTGACTCTTTCACAGTTCTTATATTAAACCACACTGACTGGTGATCACTAGATCCCAAGGTTTCGCCTACAATGACATCATATACCGAATCCCCATTTGTGAATACCAAATCCAAAATGGCCTCCCTCCGGGTTGGCTCCTCAACCACTTGTTGCAGAGACAACCCCAGTAGGGAATTTAGAATATCTGTACTCCTGGTAGAACTTGCTATTTTGGTTTTCCAGTTTATATCTGGAAGATTGAAATCTCCCATAATGATAACTTCTCCTTTCATTGTCATTTTAGCTATTTTTTTTACCTAAACTGCGAGCATTTGTAGACTGGACTCTGAGCTTATCATTTCTTAACCTCTGTGCTTCTGACCTGTTCTGGCATTGTTTCGGGGGGCAATTGGACTCTTGTATTTCCACATTGAGCAGACAGGAGATAGAGAGACACAAAGTAACATTGTTTATCCAGTTAACAACTGGCGTATAGCAGATTTATACTGGGCAGAGTCGTGTCTCTATATATATATATATATATATATATATATATATATATATATATATATACATATATTAGGATGAATAGATATATATATATATATATATATATGTATATAGAGAGAGATATATAGATATGTGTGTGTATGTATGTATGTGTGTGTGTGTGTGTGTGTGTATATATATATATATATATATATATATATATATATATATATATATATAAAAACCCAATTCCAAAAAATTGGGGACACTACAAATTGTGAATAAAAACAGAATGCAATGATGTGGAAATTTCAATATTTTATTCAGAATACAACATAGATGACATATCAAATGTTTAAACTGAGAAAATGTATAATTTTAAGGGAAAAATAAGTTGATTTTAAATTTCATGGCATCAACACATCTCAAAGTTGGGACAAGGCCATGTTTACCACTGTGTGGCCTCCCCTCTTCTTTTTATAACAGTCTGCAAATGTCTGGGCACTGAGGAGACAAGTTGCTGAAGTTTAGGAATAGGAATGTTGTCCCATTCTTGTCTAATACAGGCTTCTAGTTGCTCTACTGTCTTAGGTCTTCTTTGTGGCCTCTTCCTCTTTATGATACGCCAAATGTTTTCTATGGGTGAAAGATCTGGACTGCAGGCTGACCATTTCAGTACCCGGATCCTTCTTCTACGCAGCCATGATGGTGTAATTGATGCAGTATGTGGTCTGGCATTGTCATGTTGGAAAATGCAAGGATATATGTAACCGGTCAAAATTTCGAGGTTTGTATACCAATGCCAGAAGCCTGGCTAACAAGATGGGAGAGCTGGAGCTGCTGATGTTTGAGGAGGACTTAGATTTTGTGGGGATAACTGAGACTTGGTTTGACAGCTCATGACTGCATGGCGACCATTCAGGGGTATTCCCTTTATCGCAGAGATAGAGAAGGCAAAAAAGGGTGAGGGGTATGTCTGTATATTAAGAACAGTATACAGGTAAATATGAGGAATGATATTAATAATGGAGCTATGGATGAGGCAGAATCCCTATGGGTAGAACTTCAAAGGGAAGGCACTGTGGGGAAGGTAATATTGGGCATATGCTATAGGCCCCCCAACCAGAGGGGGGAGGCGGACCTCCTTTTACAGATAGGATTGGCAGCAAGGATGGGAAATGTCATTATAATGGGGGACTTTAATTATCCAGATATAGACTGGGCAGAAGGAACCGCGCATTCAGCCAGGGCTCGGCAGTTCCTAAATGTTTTGCAGAACAATTTCATGGGTCAGATGGTGAATGCACCGACAAGAAACAATGCGGTACTTGACCTACTGATTACCAACAATACAGACCTGCTCACGGATATAGAAACACGGGGCAACTTAGGAAACAGTGACCATAGGTCAATTAGTTTCAGTATTAATCATAGTAATAGTAAACACGAGGGCAATATAAGGACACTGAATTTCAAAAGAGCCAATTTCCCAAAACTGCGCTCTTTGCTAGAAAATATCAAATGGGATAGAACCCTGGAATCAAAGAACACAGAGGGAAAATGGGAGTGCTTCAAGAGCATACTTAACAAGGGGATTGGCCAGTGCATTCCAAAGGGAAATAAATTTAAAAGAGCAAAACTAAACCCTGGGTGGCTAAACTCCAACATAAAAATGCATATTAATGCTAAAGAAAACGCCTTCAAAAAATACAAGTCTGAGGGGTCATTGGCAGCATTCAAGCATTACAAAGAGTGTAATAAGAAATGTAAAGACGAAATCAGGGCGGCTAAAATAGAACACAAGAGACATATAGCGGAAGAGAGTAAAAAGAACCCCAAGAAATTCTTTAAGTATATAAACAGTAAGAAAGCGCAGCCAGAACACATTGGCCCCATAAAAGACGATAAGGGAGTTTTGGCCACAGAGGACAGGGAAAAGGCAGTAGTGTTAAATAATTTCTTCTCTTCAGTTTTCACAAAAGAATTGGGGGGCTACACTAACCCAGCTTGTAAGGCCAAACTAAACAACACACCTCAGGAAGTGCTGCCATGGCTAACAGAAGATAGACTTGGAACTAAACTAGAGAAACTTAACATAAAAAAATCACCGGGACCGGATGGCTTGCACCCGAGGGTTCTTAAATTGCTCAGCCAGGTGATTGCCAGACCATTATTCTTGATCTTTAAGGATAGTTTACAGACATGTATGGTGCCAGCTGATTGGAAAAAAGCCAACGTAGTACCAATACTTAAAAAAGGGCCGAGATATATCCCGGGTAACTATAGGCTGGTCAGCATAACATCAGTAGTCTGCAAGATTTTGGAGGGGATGTTAAGGGACCACATACAAGACTTTAGTAATGAAAATGGTATTATTAGTAGTAATCAGCATGGATTCATGAAAAATCGTTCTTGCCAAACCAATCTATTAACCTTCTACGATGAAGTGAGCTGCCACCTAGATAAAGGAAGGCCTGTGGATGTGGTGTATCTGGACTTTGCAAAGGCCTTTGACACCGTTCCCCACAAACGCTTACTGTACAAACTAAGGAAGGTAGGTATGGACCATAAGGTGAGTACCTGGATAGAGAACTGGCTCCAGAGGAGGTTGCAAAGGGTGGTGATTAATGGGTAGAACTCAGATTGGGCGGGTGTGGAAAGCGGCGTCCCCCCAGGGTTCTGTCCTGGGGCCAATCCTATTTAATTTATTCATAAATGATCTAGAGGAGGGGATATCTAGTACAATCTCAGTATTTGCGGATGATACTAAACTAAGCAGGCCAATATCTTCTATGCAGGATGTGGAAACCTTACAAGCGGACCTGAACAAAATTATGGGGTGGGCAACTACATGGCAGATGAGGTTTAATGTTGAAAAATGTAAAGTAATGCACCTGGGTGCCAGAAACCAGAAAGCAAGCTACTCACTGGTGGGGAACCTCTGGGTGAGTCTAGGATGGAAAAGGACCTGGGGGTACTGGTAGACAACAGGCTTGGCAGTGGCATGCAATGCCAAGCAGCTGCAAGCAAAGCCAACAGAATACTGGGATGTATAAAAAAGGGGATTCACTCCAGAAATAGATTATTCTCCCACTCTACAAGACTCTGGTCCGGCCACATCTGGAGTAGGCTGTCCAGTTCTGGGCACCGGTCCTCAGGAAGGATGTGCTGGAATTGGAAAGAGTCCAGAGAAGGGCAACAAAAATAATTAGGGGAATGGAGGACATCAGCTATGAGGAAAGACTACAAGCACTGAACTTATTCTCTCTGGAGAAGAGACGATTGAGGGGGGATATATCAATGTACAAATACTGTACTGGCAACCCTAGCATAAGGAACAAACTATTCAGAGAAAGGAGATACAATAAGACACGTGGCCACTCACTAAAACTAGAGGAAAGGCGGTTTAACCTTAAGTACGTAGGGGGTTCTTCACTGTGTGAGCAGTAAGGATGTGGAATTCTCTTCCGCAAACAGTGGTATCAGCAGGGAGCATCGATAGTTTCAAAAAACTATTAGATGGGCACCTTTTAAAGACCACAACATACAGGGGTATACAATGTACAACATACAGGGGTATACAATGTACAACATACAGGGGTATACAATGTACAACATACAGGGGTATACAATGTACAACATACAGGGGTATACAATGTACAACATACAGGGGGTATACAATGTACAACATACAGGGGGTATACAATGTACAACATACAGGGGGTATACAATGTACAACATACAGGGGGTATACAATGTACAACATACAGGGGTATACAATGTACAACATACAGGGGGTATACAATGTACAACATACAGGGGTATACAATGTACAACATACAGGGGTATACAATGTACAACATACAGGGGTATACAATGTACAACATACAGGGGTATACAATGTACAACATACAGGGGTATACAATGTACAACATACAGGGGTATACAATGTACAACATACAGGGATATACCATGTACAACATACAGGGGTATACAATGTACAACATACAGGGGGTATACAATGTACAACATACAGGGGTATACAATGTACGGTTAAAAGCAAACACACACACACATCATAGGTTGAACTGGATGGACTGATGTCTTTTTTCAACCTCACTAACTATGTAACTATTTAAGGTCTTCCCTGAAAGAGACAACGTCTGGATGGGAGCATATGTTGTTCTAGAACTTGGATATACCTTTCAGCATTGATGGTGCCTTTCCAGATATGTAAGCTGCCCATGCCAATACGCACTCATGCAACCCCATACCATCAGAGATGCAGGCTTTTGAACTGAGCGCTGATAACAACTTGGGCTGTTCTTGTCCCCGTTAGTCCGGATGACATGGCGTCCCAGTTTTCCAAAAAGAACTTCAAATTTTGATTCGTCTGACCACAGAACAGTTTTCCACTTTGACACAGTCCATTTTAACCACTTTACCACCGGAGGATTTTGCTGTCTTCCGTCCAGGCCACTTTTTGCGATTCGGCACTGTGCGACTTTAACTGACAATTGCGCGGTCGTGCGACGCCGTACCCAAACGAAATTGACGTCCTTTTTTTCCCACAAACAGAGCTTTCTTTTGGTGGTATTTGATCACCTGTGCGATTTTTACTTTTTGCGCTATAAACAAAAAAAGAGCGTTTATTTTGAAAAAATAACAATATTTTTAACATTTTTTTTTATATGAAATTCCCCCCCAAAAAAATATAAAAATCAAAATTTTTTAAAATTTTTGGCCAATTTGTTTTCTGCTACATATGTTTGGTAAAAAAAATCGCAATAAGCGTATTTTGATTGGTTTGCGCAAAAGTTATTGCGTTTACTAACTAAGGGAAAGATTTCTGTCATTTTTGGTGTTTTTTTTTTTTTAACGAGTAATGGCGGCGATCTGCGATTTTTTTTTTTTTTTTTTTTTTTTTGCGGGACTGCGACATTGCGGCGGACAGATCGGACCCTTGACTGACATTTTTGACACTTTTGGGGGTACCAGTGACATTACTGCAGTAATCAGTGCTATATATATGCACTGTTACTGTAAAAATGACACTGGCAGGGAAGGGGTTAATTTTATTGGAGAGGGAGGGGTTAATGTATGCCTGGTGCTTACTGACGTGTGGGGGGGGAGGTGACTGTGTGACAGAAGGACAGATCGGATGTCCAGCTATGCTGAACACTCCGATCTGTCAGTCCCTGTCACTATGGAGATCCGCCCGCTGTGTTTACACAGGCGGGCGGATCTCCTCACTCGATTCCCCGACGATCGCCGCTGCTCCTCCCCTGGCCCGACTCCCGCTGTGACTGAACACAGCGGGAGCGAGCCTCCGGCGGCACGCGAGCGCCGCCCACAAGGGGCGGAGTCCAGCGACGTAGGTCTACGTCGCTGGACGGGATCGTGCCACATTGCCGCAGTAGCAGCAATGTGAGCAGGGCGGAAGTGGTTAAATGAGCCTTGGCCCAGAGAAAACGCCTGCGCTTCTGGATCATGTTTAGATTTGGCTTCTTTTTTGGCCTATAGAGTTTTAGCCGGCAATGGCGAATGGCACGGTGGATTGTGTTCACCGAAAATGTTTTCTGGAAGTATTCCTGAGCCCATGTTGTGATTTCTATTACAGTAGCATTCCTGTATGTGATGCAGTGCCGTCTAAGGGCCCGAAGATCACCGCCATCAAGTATGGTTTTTTGCGGCCTTTACCCTTATGCACAGAGATTGTTCCAGATTGTCTGAATCTTTGGATGATATTATGCACTGTAGATGATGATAACATCAAACTCTTTGCAATTTTTCTCTGAGGAATTCCTTTCTGATATTTCTCCACTATTTTTCGCCGCAGCATTGGGGGAATTGGTGATCCTCTGCCAATCCTGACTTCTGAGAGACACTGCCACCCTGAGAGGCTCTTTTTATACCCAATCATGTTGCCAATTTACCTAATAAGTTGCAAATTGGTCCTCCAGCTGTTCTTTATATGTACATTTAACTTTTCCGGCCTCTTATTGCTACCTGTCTCAACTTTTTTTGGAATGTGTAGCTCTCATGAAATCCAAAATCAGCCACTTTCAACAATTGATATGTTATCTATATTATATTGTGAATGAAATATAAGTTTATGAGATTTGTAAATTAGTCCATTCCTTTTTTACTCACAAATTGTACAGTGTCCCAACTTTTTTGGATTTGGAATTGTGTGTGATATATATATATATATAATCTTTTTTTTCCTCAGAAAATAGGTACAGGAACTCCATCACGACTCCCAAAAGCCCCCTCTGCCCCCACACACAAACCCTCCAAACCGCATTAAATAGTGGATGCAGTCAAAATTCACTAACAGTGGGAGGGTCTTAAAGGTGCAGTAAATATCAGGAGTGCATTACATACATAGTGCAGAGTTCAGGGGGGTGTAACACAGAGTGCAGAGTCTGGGGGTACACTATGTACATAGTGCAGAATAATTAAGGGGTGCACTTTACACAGTGCAGAGTTCAGCCTTCTTCTTCCACAGCTGCTTTACCTCTGCTCCCCCCATTCACATCTCACTTTCACCCCACTTCAGCTCTGACCTCTCCATGCAACCCCCCCCCCCCCCACTGCCCCCATCTTATCCCCACCTCCTTAAAAGCTCCATTATCTTCCACATGTCTTACTTCTGTTGCTGTATTAAGCTGAAGCACCCAGTTGGCTCTAGTACCTCCCTGCACACTGTAGGTGGCTGTGCCTCTTTCACCTGCTTGGAGCTCATCCAGTGGGGGTGTCGGCATCCATATTGCACCCCAGACACCTGCTTCTCCCTTGTCCCTATCCTGCACTCAGTGGGAGACACTCAGGAGATCAGATCTGTGGTGCTGTTAGTATACAAGCTGTCACTTGTAAGCACAGAACCCGGACTTTTGTGTTTACAAGTGATAAGCAGGGAGCAGAGGGCCTTAGCCAGAGGTGGTGGAACACACACACACACAACACACACACACATATATATAGCTCAAAATTTCAAGTCCTGAGCTGCTAGCCAGGCCTTAAGGGTTAATTGCCACCAGTTGCCCTACCTAACCCCTACCCTGCCCTGCCCCTAAATGCGCCCTCAAAAAATTATTTTATAAAAAGACCCTTTTAAATGTTTTTGCATGAATGCAGAAGTTGCACAAATAAATATTAATAACAGTGTGCTTGTATACGTTTTACCTGGATTTTAGGTGCACTTCTATTGAATTCTATTACTCTATGCATTTTCTGAAGCCGCATCAAAGATGCAGCATGCAGGACTTTAAAGCGCACTTTGCAATAGAAATGCACATAAAATCCAGGTAAAACGCACATACAATCACACTGGCCAAACCACAGTTCACCAGTTATTAGGTATAAGAGAGTGAATAGGGGGGGGGGGGGGATCTGGGTTGTAATAATATATGTTATATATGTTAATGAAGAGCAGAGTGAAGGACTGTAGAGAAGTGATAAGGCTGTATTTTGGGACAGGACAGGGTCAGATAAATGGCTGCTTGGAATGCTCAGATCTGGGACCAGAGGCTGCAGGACATTCAGTACAGATTTCTGGAGGGGACAGCTGAAAGATAGAAGTAGATAAAGGGTTAATGTGAACAGGAGAGAGGAGTACAAGAATCCCTGCTGACTTACAATTGTGCAGGGAAGATAAAGAGACATGCAAGGAGACAGACAGGGGGAGGGGAACTTGAAAGGAGAGAAGTGATCAACGGCTGCAGGAGAGATAAGTGGCTGGAACGGAGGAGTCCAGAAATCGTGCATTGTGCAATAACAGGAGGGAGAATGACATTCACTCCTGTCAGGCAGGTGAAGGCAGAAGCTCCTAGTGGGCCCCCCGCCTCATCACAGATATGGACACGGCCCACCCCTGCACGTACCGTACTGACAGTGTTCTGTCTCTTCCTCTCCTCTCTCGCCTTCAATCATTTTCCACTCGAGCAGGCGAGTGGAAAATTTGAGGGCTGTATATATATATATATATATATATATATATATATATATATATATATATATATATATATATATATATATATATATATATATATAGTACACCCCTCACATTTTTGCAAATATTTATTCTATCTTTTCATGTGACAACACTTAAGAAATGACACTTTGCTACAATGTAAAGTAATGAGTGTACAGCTTGTATAACATGTGACGGTACTCATAGATAGATAAGATTAGATAAGTAATGGTTTGGATTGCTTCAATATTTGTCAGCAAAATCTTCATATAGGAATATGAAGTTTTAATACCACCTTACACAATGTATTCCATGCTTGGCTGTGAGAGAGGCACAAACACTGTAATTCGCAGACTTCCCTATTTTTGTGTATTGGAAGGGAATGTGTATTGTGATAAAGTTTACCTGTCTGTTCCATTGTTAAATGTTAATGACCTCACATTGTTCTGTCCAAATGGCTAGATAATTAGTTTAGTCCCTGTATACACTTTCATCTGTATTTGCTACTGTAATCAGCCAAAGGGGAGGGATTGTGTACACTGTATGGGAGTGTAAAACTCTGTTCCTATTGGATTGTAAATGTTACGTCCAGTCTTCAACAAGGTCCACCTAGGTGGTAACCTTGTGGGTGAAAACTGTATATAAATCGGTTTCTTGTTCAATAAAGTTGTTCTAGAGTTACTTCAACCTCAATCTAGAGTCCTGTCTCTTATTGGGGGAATATGCTACAAGGGATTGCTATGGTCTTCCATAATCCCTTAGATAATCACTAAGCTCTTGTTGGAGCTTGTGTAAGAGCTTGTTCTGCTGCACTCTCTGGGGAAAGAGGTTCACCCACGGAAACCTGGAGCCTTGTCGTAGGTCCAGGGTGGGTAGGAGACGGCGAGACCCTAACCAAGCTGCGGCGGTTCGTGGGGTCTGAAGTGGTTACGGTGTCTAGTGGAGTGCTTGGAGCCCTCGGGAAGCACTAGGAGCATCTGTCAATGGAGGTACCCAGTCAGGGGTGTCCTGTTCCGTTACATTGGTGGCAAGCGGTGGGATGGCGTCCTAGTGCGAGGAGAAGCTGCTCTGAGACACCGGTAACGTTATGGAGCGAGTTAACACCCGTGCAGCGTCCCCATATGAGAAGGAGTTTCTCTGGAGGTTGCAGCAACACTTGTTTCAACAGGATGGGCCTTTATCAGAGGAAGCCATACTGGACTGGAGAGATTTCACTCCAAAGGAAATGTGTAATGAGGCCTTAGAGGATGTGCAGTGGAGGCGGAGAGAGAACCTTCCCAGCGAGAACAGCGGTTCCAGGTATACGTTGCCCTGCGGGTACCTTTCCTAGGAGAGCAACCCCTGGATGAGTGGGTGACTGAGCTGTGGGACCTGATTTGGAAGGAGTTGTGGCTGGATGAAGCTTACCGGGCACTAAAGTGGTATGCCACCCGGCACGACCACTGGATGGCTGACGACAATATGCCGGAAGGTGAGGACTATAGTGGCCCGGGCTTGCTGTAGGAGGCCTTTGAGGAGATGGGCTTTGGATGTCCAGCAGAGTTTCGGCGCTGGGAAATCCAGGACACCAGGGAAGCCCTACTGGGTCTCCCCAAAGCGGATGACCTGGGGTCAGACCTAATTAATCTGGTCAGAATGGAGCTGGAACTGGAGCAGGACTACCAACGCCTGCTCTGCTCCATTCCACCCCAATCTACCCTGCAAGCAGAGCCAGAGTCCTGGGTGGCAGATCCAGACCCACAACCTTTCAGCTGGAGAGACAGTACAAACTGGTGTTACTGTGAAGACCCACCGACGGCAGGTGGAGATGGGACCGAGGTCTCTCTACCGGCCCTACAGGGAGGCTGGGCAGCCGGCCCAGGTCCCCAGCTACAGCAGGAGTTACTGGGAATAGAGACGGTCGGTTCTACCCCCCAGCGGCAGACAGAGTTACAGGGAGCCGAAGGTGTCATCCTTCCCAGCAGCAGTGTACCTTCCAGGGAGAGGAGACAACTAATCCTTCTCCCCCCAACCACAGGGAGACAACAGCCCTGACCCCAATGGTGCAGATGGGACCGCGGTCTCTGCACCAGACCTACAGGGATGCTGGACGGCCAGTCCAGATCCCCAACCTACCCCGCAGGAATACCAGGAGGAGGAGGCAAGCGATCCCTCCTCTCTACAGCAGACCCCCAACCAGGTCCTCGGGGTAGTATTCGCCAACCCCTACTGAGCAGAAGAGCTGGCAACAGGGCAGAGTGCTACCAACCTCTGCCCAGCACCCACAAAAGCTACACTCTTCACTTGTACACACCAGGGATGCTGGACAGTCGGCCCAGATCCCCAACAGCCTGACGAAGTGAGCCCCACCACCCTGTCTTCTCTCCAGCGGCTGAAAGGACTCCCAGGAGAAGGGCCAGTCCACACTTATCCCCAGCAGAGGGTATGTTCTGCGAGAGAGGCAGAGGTTGGCTGGGTGAGTAACACTGTTTTCCTGACAATTTGTTTGGGGTACAGGGTGGGTGCAGACATTGGGAGGGCCCGTGGAATACAGCCTACCTTAGAGAGGTTGGAAAGTCCCTCTCAGCCTACTAGGCTCCTCCTTATGTCTAAGTCACCCTGTGTCTCTTAGGGACACCGGGTGCCCAAGAAGCCCAGTCTGGCCTGCCCAAACCAGACTTTCACAGACTGATTGGCTATGAGAGCTCCATGCGCCTTGCCAAGACAAACTTACAAATTATGTGGAACTTTGTCAAGGAAGCTGCCATGATGGATTGACTTGTTGGGACTTGTTACCTAACTAACTCAGGCACAGACCAGTTGGGGGTCTGGCACCTGGTTAGTCTACCTTTGGGGGAAGATATTTGACGGTACTCACCGTCACTATGAGTGAAAGACAGATAAGTAATGGTTTGGATTGCTTCAATATTTGTCAGCAAAATCTTCATATAGAAATATGAAGATTTATTACCACCTTACACAATGTATTCCATGCTTGGCTGTCAGAGACACACAGACTGTCATTCGCAGACTTCCCTATTTTTTGTGTATTCGGAGGGAATGTGTATTGTGATAAAGTTTACCTGTCTGTTCCATTGTTAAATGTTAATGACCTCACATTGTTCAGTCCAGATGGCTAGATAATTAGTTTAGTTCCTGTATACACTTTCATCTGTATATGCTACTGTAATCGGCCAGAGGGTAGGGATTGTGTACACTGTATGGGAGTGTAAAACTCTGTTCCTATTGGATTGTGAATGTTACATCCAGTCTTCAACAAGGTCCACCTGGTTGGTAACCTTGTGGGTGAAAACTATACAAGTCTGTTTCTTGTTCAATAAAGTTGTTCTAGAGTTACTTCACCCTCAGTCTAGAGTCCTGTCTCTTATTGGGGAATATGCTACAAGGGATTGCTATGGTCTTCCATACTCCCTTAGATAATCACTAAGCTCTTGTTAGGGCTTGTTCTGCTGCACTCTCTCTGGGGAAAGAGAGGTTCACCCACGGAAATCTGGAGCCTTGTCATAGGTCCAGGGTGGGTAGGAGATGGCGAGACCCTAACCAAGCTGCGGTGGTTCGTGGGGTCTGAAGTGGTTACGGTGTCTGGCAGAGTGCTTGGAGCCCTCGGGAAGCACTAGGAGCATCTGTCAACGGAGGTACCCAGTCAGGGGTGCCCTGTTCCGTTGCATAACAGTGTAAATTTGCTGTCCCCTCAAAATAACTCAACACACAGCCATTAATGTCTAAACTGCTGGCAACAAAAGTGAGTACACCCCTAAGTGGAAATGTCCAAATTGGGCCCAAAGTGTCAATATTTTGTGTGGTCACCATTATTTTCCAGCCCTGCCTTAACCCTCTTGGTCAAGGAGTTCACCAGAGCTTCACAGGTTGCCACTGGAGTCCTCTTCCCCTCCTCCATGATGACATCACAGAGCTGGTGGATGTTATAGACCTTGAGCTCCTCCACCTTCCGTTTTGAGGATGCCCCACAGATGCTCAATAGGGTTTAGGTCTGGAGACATGCTTGGCCAGTCAATCACCTTTACCCTCAGCTTCTTTAGCAAGGCAGTGTTCATCTTGGAGGTATTTGGGGTCGTTATCATGTTGGAATACTGCCCTGCGGCCCAGTCTCTGAAGGGAGGGGATCATGCTCTGCTTCAGTATGTCACAGTACATGTTGGCATTCATGGTTCCCTCAATGAAGTGTAGCTTCCCAGTGCTGGCAGCACTCATGCAGCCCCAGACCATGACACTCCCACCACCATGCTTGACTGTAGGGAAGACACACTTGTCTTTGTACTCCTCACCTGGTTGCGGCCACACACGCCTGACACCATCTGAACCAAGTAAGTTTATCTTGGTCTTATCAGCCCACAGGACATGGTTCCAGTAATCCATGTCCTTAGTCTTCTTGTCTTCAGCAAACTGTTTGCGGGCTTTCTTATGCATCATCTTTAGAAGAGGCTTCCTTCTGGGATGACAGCCTTGCAGACCAATGTAATGCAGTGTGCGGCGTATGGTCTGAGCACTGACAGGCTAACTCCCCCACCCCTTCATCCTCTGCAGCAATGCTGGCAGCACTCATATGTCTATTTCCCAAAGACAACCTCTGGATATGACGCTGAGCACGGCACTCAAACTTCTTTGGTGGACCATGGCGAGGCTTGTTCTGAGTGGAACCTGTCCTGTTAAACCACTGTATGGTCTTGGCCACCGTGCTGCAGCTCAGTTTCAGGGTCTTGGCAATCTTCTTATAGCCTAGGCCATCTTTATGTAGAGCAACAATTCTTTTTTCAGATCCCCAGAGAGTTCTTTGCCATGAGGTGCCATGTTGAACTTCCAGTGACCAGTATGAGAGAGTGAGAGCGATAACACCAAATTTACCACACTTGCTCCCCATTCACACCTGAGACCTTGTAACACTAACGAGTCACATGACACCGGGAGGGAAAATGGCTATTTGGGCCCAATTTGGACATTTTCACTTAGGGGTGTACTCACTTTTGTTGCCAGCGGTTTAGACATTAATGGCTGTGTTGAGTTATTTTGAGGGGACAGCAAATTTACACTGTTATACAAGCTGTACACTCACTACTTTACATTGTAGCAAAGTGTCATTTCTTCAGTGTTGTCACAGGAAAAGATAGAATAAAATATTTACAAAAATGTGAGGGGGTGTCAGCCAATGGATGTCTGCCGACTCCCGCTGATTGGCGAGGGGAGACACACAGGACGGAGCTCTGCATATGTAAACAATACAGTATTCCGTCCTGTCAGTGGGGATGTGATGGATTTTGTTTCCCTCCAAAGCACATCCCTTAGTAAGATCAGCACACAGACACTGACTAGGCACACGGTTAACCCTGTGATCGTCCCAGATGTTTAACCCCTTCCCAGTCAGTGTCATTAGTGCAGTATTGGGGAAACAATTGCATCTCATAAAATTAGAATATCATCAAAAAGTTAATTTATTTCAGTAATTCAATTCAAAAAGGTAAACTCAAATATTTTATAAAGATGTGTTACACACAGAGTGATATATTTCAAGCATTTCTTTAGTTTAATTTTGATGATTATGGCTTACAGTGAGTGACACCCCAAAATTCAGTATCTCAGAAAATTAGAATATTACATAAGACCAATCATAAAAAGATTTTTAATACAGAAATGTTGTCTTAGTGAAAAGTCTGTCCATGTACAGTATAGGATGCACTCCTTTTGCATGAATTACTGCATCAATGCGGCGTGGCATGGAGGCGATCAGCCTGTGGCACTGCCGATGTGTTATGGAAGCCCATTTTGCTTTGATAGCAGCCTTCAGCTCATCTGTATTGTTTGGTCTAGGTGTCTCTCATCTTCCTCTTGACAATACCCCACAGATTCTCTATGGGGTTTAGGTCAGGCTAGTTTGCTGGCCAATCGAGCACAATGATACCATGATCATGTGACCAGGTATTGGTAGATTTGGCAGTGTGGGCGGTGCCAAGTCCTGCTGGAAAATTAAATCAGCATCTCCATAAAGATGGTCAGCAGAGGGAAGCATGAAGTGCTCTAGAATTTCTTGCTAGAGGGCTGCGCTGACTTTGGACTTGATAGAACACAGTGGACCAACACCAGCAGATGGCATGGCTTTTCAAATCATTGGCCAAAGCCACTGCTGACCAAAGAGAGCACAAGGGCTTGTCTCACATTTGCCAAAAAACATCTGGGTTATCTCCAAGACTTGGTCAAATCTTCTGTGGACTGATGAGACAAAGGTGGAACTTTTTGGAAGGTGTTCAACCCATTATATCTGGAGTAAAACTAACACAGCATTTCATTAAAAGAACTTTATCCCAACAGTCAGACATGGTGGTAGTGCAATGGTCTGGGGCTGGATGACTTGCCATCATTAATGGAACCATAAATTGTATGCTGTACCAGAAAATCCTGAAGGAGAATGTGCACCCATCATTTCCTGGCCTCAAGCACACTTGGGTTATGCAGCAGGACAATGATCCGAAACGCACCAGCAAGTCCACCTCTAAATAGCTCAACAAAAAAAAAAAATTTAAGGTTTTGGAGTGGCCTAGTCAAAATCCTGGACTTCGGTCCCATTGAGATGCTGTGGCGTGACCTTAAACAGGCCCTTCATACTGAAAAATCCTCCTTTGTGACTGAATTAACCACATCCCTACCGGCGTATAGACAAATGACGTTGGCAGGGTGGCTTTCTAGATCTGGGCAGCGTGGCGATCGGGGGTGAGGCTCGTCCCTTGGACTGAGCCCAACCCCGATCAAGGTAAACAGACAATTGGCAGTTTACCACGTGATCGGCTGTGTCAATCACAGCCGATCACATGAGCGGCTCCAGCGCATACCGCTCGTTCCCTCCTCAATGCGCGCCCCCCGGGGCGATCGGGGACGAGGCTCATCCCTCAGACAGAGCCCATCCCCGATCTAGGTAAAGAGCCAATGAAATTGGCTTTTTACCACGTGACCAGCTGTGTCCAATCACAGCCGGTCACAAATGTCAACAGAGAACACGGTAACTAGCTGTCACCGTCTTCTCCTCACACACTGATCCTGTATGAGGAGGAGATTGCGGTAACAGCTAGTTACCAATTACAGTGCACCCCAAACACACTGCCCCCCCCCCCAATAAAGAGCACCTGTCACTAGCCCATCAAAGTACATGTCACTAGCCCATCAAAGTACCCGAGTACCTGTCACCAGCCTATCAGGTACTCTGATGGGCTGGTGACAGGTATTCGGATACTCTGATGATGGGTACTCTGATGATGGGTACTCTGGTACTCTGATGACAGGTACTCGGGGTACTCTGATGACAGGTACTTGGGTACTTTGAATACATGTCACCGGAGTATCCGAGTACCCATCATCGGAGTACCCGTCATCGGAGAACCCGAGTACCTGTCACCTACCCATCAGAGTACCCGAGTGACTGTCACCTACCCATCAGAGTATCAGAGTACCTGTCACCTACCCATCAGAGTATCCGAGTACCTGTCACCTACCCATCAGAGTACCCGAGGACCTTCCATCTGCTCATCAGAGTACCTGACGCCTGAAGTACCTGAGTACTTGCCGCCTGCTCATCAGTACCCATCGCTACTCATCAGTACCCATCATTACCTATCACCTATCAGTACTGATCATCAGTACCCATCAGTACAGTATCAGTATCACCTATCAGTATCAGTACTACTCATCAGTACCCATCAGTACCCATCAGTACCTATCACCTGCCCATCAGAGTACCCAAGTACCTGTCACCTGCCTGTCGAAGGACCCGATTACCTGCCACCTGCTCATCAGTACCAGAGTACCTGTCACCTGCCTGTCACCTGCCCAGCAAAGTACCCGAGTACCTGTCACTAGGGTTGAGCGAACACGGACTGTATTATTCGGGTCCGTACCAGATAATTGGATTTTTGTTACCCGGACATGGACACGAAAGCTTTACTGTATGTTCGGGTTTAAAATCTGTGTTCGGTAATTTTATTTCCTGTTTTGTATGTAATGGCGCGGTTTTAATGGTGCGGTTTCAACAGCCAATCAACAAGCGTTTAACTGGTGTGCCATAGAAGCCATCACAGCCATGCCTACTAATGGCATGGCTGTGATTGGCCAGCTGAAGCATGTGACCCAGGTCTTTATAAGCTAAAGACACAGCGCGGTGTGCGTCAGTCTGTTCTAGTGTAGGGAGAGAGCGCACACAACAGTGCTGGCTGCTGCTGATTAGGGACAGAGACAGGAAAAAAAAAACATTGTGGCTGAAAAGAATGTAGGGACAGATCGGAGTGTAGGCAGGGAAAGATAGAAAAGCATTTTAGGGACAGGCTGGAGAGAGCAGCCAGGGAGAGATTAGGAGACACAGGACAGAACAATCGTCTGTTAGCGATCTACATCGATTTTGCTGTGTGGGGGGTGGTGCAGTGAACGATCTTTTTGCCCTCACTTGAACCCACTGAGGAGGAGGAGGAGGGAGACAAAAATATTTTTATCAGTCTGTTGTGTGCAGCGTTCAGCTATATTTTACTACAGAGTGCTGTTCTAATCTGCTATTTAAAAATTACAAATTTAAAGGGGAATTTTTTTTTTTTTTCCCTTCATAGCCTGCTGCTGACCGTGACATAAAACATAAGACACTGCATGTGCTATTGAAAAATTACCAATTTTATATATTTTTTCTATTCCGCTATTCAATATACACCCTTTTGGGGTGAAAAAAATTTAATTGCGGCATAGTCTGTATCGGTACGTGTGAGATACACCTTTTTATATACTTTTTTCTATTCCGCTATTCAATATACACCCTTTTGGGGTGAAAAAAATTTAATTGCGGCATAGTCTGTATCGGTACGTGTGAGATACACCTTTTAAATTTGTTTGGCGCATCTCCTTCCACCGCCGAGGATTGCAGGGCGCTTCAGTTTGCCTCCTGTTCCGAACTCCTCCTACTCCTCTTCCTCATCCTGCCTTTAGGGTACAAAAAATTGTAATCGGGGCCTAGTCTGTGTTTGTACGTGTGAGATACAAATTTTTCTATCCTTTTTTCTATTCCGCTATTCGATATACACCCTTTTGGGGTGAAAAAAATTGAATTGCGGCATAGTCTGTATCGGTACGTGTGAGATACACCTTTTAAATTTGTTTGGCGCATCTCCTTCCACCGCCGAGGATTGCAGGGCGCTTCAGTTTGCCTCCTGTTCCGAACTCCTCCTACTCCTCTTCCTCATCCTGCCTTTAGGGTACAAAAAATTGTAATCGGGGCCTAGTCTGTGTTTGTACGTGTGAGATACCCCGTTTTATATCCTTTTTTCTATTCCGCTATTCAATATACACCCTTTTGGGGTGAAAAAAATTAAATTGCGGCATAGTCTGTATCGGTACGTGTGAGATACACCTTTTTATATACTTTTTTCTATTCACTATTCAATATACACCCTTTTGGGGTAAAAAAAAATAAATTGCGGCATAGTCTGTATCGGTACGTGTGAGATACACCTTTTTATATACTTTTTTTCTATTCCGCTATTCAATATACACCCTTTTGGGGTGAAAAAAATAAAATTGCGGCATAGTCTGTATCGGTACGTGTGAGATACACTTTTTAAATTTGTTTGGCGCATCTGCTTCCACCGCCGAGTATTGCAGGGCGCTTCAGTTTGCCTCCTGTTCCAAACTCCTCCTCCTCTTCCTCAGAGTCAGAGATGACTCTGTCAGCAGGGTTTCCCAGGGCCATCCACCTAGCCCTGCCCCAGAAGTGGAAGAGATTGAGTGCAGTGATGCCCAATCACTTATTTCTCAAGATGAGTACATGGAAGGACCATCGCAGCACATCTCCGATGATGACGAAATGCAGGTGCCAACTGCTGCTGCACTCAGAATTGTGGAGACCGACAAGGAGGGCAGGGGTGAAGACTGGGTGGAAGATGATGTGGAGGACGATGAGGTCCTCGACCCCGCATGGAATGAAGGTCATGCAGGTGACCTGAGTAGTTTGGAGGAATAGACGGTGGTCGCACAGAGCCACCAGCACAGCAGAAGAGGGAGCAGGGTGCAGAAGCGGAGCGGCCGTGCCCTAGACACTATGCCTGCTACTGACCAACGCAGCAAGGGACCGAGCGCACCAAAGTCTGCTCAAAGGAGTTCTCTAGCGTGGAAGTTCTTCAGACAATGTGCTGATGACAGGACACTAGTGGTTTGCACGCTGTGCAGTCAGAGCCTGAAGCGAGGCATAAACCTTCTCAACCTGAGCACAACCTGCATGATCAGGAATCTAAGTGCAAAGCAGGAGCTGCAGTGGAGTAGACACCTTCAAAACCAAGAAAGGTCTCTGGCTCCTCCTGCTTCCTCTTCTGCTGCAGTCTCGGCCTCTTCATCCACATCTGTAGTGATACAGGCACCAGCCACCCCGCAAACAGAGGATCTGTCAGCAACGCCACCACCTGGGTCACCAACCATCTCCACAATGTCCCGTGGAAGCGTTCAGCTTTCCATCTCCCAAACACTTGAGAGGAAGAGGAAGTACCTACCTACCCACCCGCGATCCCTGGCCCTGAATACCAGCATTTCAAAATTCTTGGCCTTTGAAATGCTGTCATTCCGTCTGGTGGAGACGCACAGTTTTAAAAGCCTTATGTCGGTGGCTGTCCCACAGTACGTCGTGCCCAGCCGCCACTACTTTTCCAGGCAAGCCATACCTTCCCTGCACAACCAAGTGGGGGAAAAAAATCAGGTGTGCACTGCGCAACGCCATCTGTGGCAAGGTCCACCTAACTACCGATACATGGACCAGTAAGCACGGTCAGGGGCGTTATATCTCCCGAACGGCACACTGGGTAAATGCAGTGGCGGCTGGGCCTGAGGCGGATAGCAATTTGGCACATGTCCTTCCACCACCGAGGATTGCAGGGTGCTTCAGTTTGCCTCCTGTTCCTAACTCCTCCTACTCCGCTTCCTCATCCTCTACCCCCTCCTCATCCGGTCAGCTTAACACCTTCACCACCAACTTCAGCACAGCCAGGGGTAAACGACAGCAAGCTGTTTTAAACCTTGCCTGTTTGGGGGAAAACCGCGCAGGAGTTGTGGAGGAGCATGGAACAGCAGACCGATGAGTGGTTGCTGCCAGCGAGCCTCAAGCCCGGCCTGGTGGTGTGCGATAACGGATGAAATCTCATAGCAGCTCTGGGCCTAGCCAGTTTGACGCACATCCCTTGCCTGGCTCATGTGCTGAATTTGGTGGTGCAGAGGTTCCTTAAAAATTACCCCGATATGTCAGAGCTGCTGCAGAAAGTGCGGGCCGTCTGTGCGTACTTTCGGCGTTCTCACCCTGCTGCTGCTCGCCTGTCAGCACTGCAGCGTAACTTCGGCCTTCCCGCTCACCGCCTCACATGTGACGTGCCCACAAGGTGGAACTCCACCTTGCACATGCTGGAAAGACTGTGCGAGCAGCAGCAGGCATTAGTGGAGTGTCAGCTGCAGCACGCACGCGTCAGTCGCTCTGCGGAACAGCACCACTTCACCACCAATAACTGGGCCTCCATGCGAGACATGTGTGCCTTGTTGCGCTGTTTTGAGTACTCCACCAACATGGCCAGTGCCGATGGCGCCGTTGTCAGCTTAACTATCCCACTTCTATGCCTCCTTCAAAAAACGATTCGGGCGATGATGGAAGAGGATGTGGCACAGGAGGAGGAAGAAGAGGGATCATTTCCAAGGCTTTCAGGGCAGTCATTCACAAGTGGCTCAGAGGGTGGGTTCCTGCAACCACAAACGCCAGGGACACAATTGTCCAGCAGGGGCACAGTTCTGGAGGATGAGGAGGAGGAGATGGAACCATGTTCACAGCAGGGTGGCACCCAGGCCAGCTCATGGCCATCACTGGTGTGTGGCTGGGGGGATACAAAGGACACAGACGATACACCTCCCACAGAGGACAGCCTTTCGTTGCCTCTGGGCAGCCTGGCACACATGAGCGATTACATGCTGCAGTGTCTCCACAATGACCACCGAGTTGCCCACATTCTAACTTGTGCTGATTACTGGGTGGCCACGCTGCTGGTTCCCCGTTACAAGGACAACATAACGTCCTTAATTCACTCATTGGAGCGCGATCGCAAGATGCGCGAGTACAAGCGCACGCTGGTAGACGCGATGCTGCTGGCATTCCCATCTGACAGCGGGGCCACAGTGGAAGCACAAGGCCAAGGCGGAGGAGGAAGAGGTCGCCAAAGCAACCAGGGCACCGCCAGCACCTCAGAAGGCAGGGTTAGCATGGCCGAAATGTGGAAAAGCTTTGTCAGCACGCCACAACAAACAGCAGCACCAGCAGCTCATATGGAACGTCTAAGCAGGAGGCAGCATTTCACCAACATGGTGGAACAGTATGTGTGCACACGCCTACATGTAGTGAATGACGGGTCTGCCCCCTTCAACTTCTGGGTCTCCAAATTGGGCACATGGCCTGAGCTTGCCCTTTTTGCCTTGGAGGTGCTGGCGTGCCCTGCAGCCAGTGTATTATCTGAACGTGTATTTAGCATGGCTGGGGGCGTTATCACAGACAAGCGCAGCCGCCTGTCCAGAGACAATGTGGACAAGCTCACATTCATTAAAATGAACCAGGCATGGATCCCACAGGACTTGTCCGTACCTTGTGCAGAATAGAGATGGATACCGGCCTTACCCAGCCATTGTTATATTTTTGATCTTTCTCACTCTTTTGGGGTGTACCCTAATTTAAAATGACTAAGAAAAAGCAGTGTTGGCTACCTCGTCCCCCTCCACCGCCGCTTCCACCTACACCGCCACATCCACCGCCACCTCAACCTCCCTCCTACTCCATATGGGCTTCGTCCTTCACAGATGAAGAAAATTGTTTTATTTTTCTGTTTTTTTTGGTTGTTTTAAGTTATTTCCCTATCCACATTTGTTTGCAGTGCACTTGCCATGCTCTTCACTACATTTTGCTGCCATTTGCAGCACTCTAGCCCTTTCCATTGTTTTTTTAGAGCCATTTTAGTGCCTGAAAGTTCGGGTCCCCATTGACTTCAATGGGGTTCGGTGTCCGGGTCAAGTTTGGAAAAAGTCCGGGTCACGGACCCGGACTTTTTTTTTTCAAGTTCGGCCAGACCCACCGAACACGGACATCCAGGTGTCCGCTCAACTCTACTGATGACCTTTTAAGTGTTCAAACACATAGGAACGGTCACTTAAAGATCCTTCCCCATCATCTTAGTAAGAAAGAGCTTAAAGGTTTAAACCTGTTTGCATGCGGTAGCATTTAATGAATTCCTCCTACCAGGAGAAAAATGCCTAACTTGCCCTCCTTCTACTTTTTCTATCTAAAAACTGCCTTGGGGATTTAGCCACAATAGAAGTATCATTAGACTGTGCAACGGATCAACCGGCACCCCTGCTGGGTACCTCCGTTGACGGATGCTCCTAGTGCTTCCCAAAGGGCTCCAAGCACTCCACCAGACACCATAACCACCTAAAACCCCACAAACCCCTGCAGCTTGGTTGTGGTCTCGCCGTCCTCTACCCACCCTGGACCTACGACAAGGCTCCAGGTTCCCGTGGATGAACCTCTCTTTCCCCAGAGAGTGAAGCAGGAACAAGCTCTTATAAGAGCTTAGTGATTAGCCAAGGGAGTATGAAGAGCATAGCAATCCCTTGTAGCAGGTTCCCCCAAACATGAGTCGAGACATCATGAAGGGGTAAAAACAGACTGTTTATTGAACAGACACACACTCAATTTATACACACATGAGCCCATCCCCCTCCTCAACAAATTATTACACACAGGTCAAGGGTTGAATGATTACATTATCATATGCAAATGAAATTGTATACAGAAACAGAATTAACCTGTACTAATTATTTAGCCATCTGGACAGAACAATGTGGGGTCATTAACATTTAACAATGGGACAGGTAGACATTAACACAATACACATTCCATCTCAAAACAGACAATAGGACAAGCCTGCCAAGAACAGTCGGTGTGTCTCCTTCCTTGAAATACATGGAATACACAGTGTAAAGTGGGATTAAATCTTCATATTCAGGAGAGAGATTGCTGACAAATATTACTGTCCCACTTGAAGCAATCCAAACCATTAAGTATCTGTCTTTTACTCATAGTGACGGTTAGTGCCGTCACAGACTGGTTAAAAACGTCATCCTCCATAATAACTGTTACATCCTTTTCATGCTATTTATATACCTTATTGTTCTTTTAATCAGGTCCCATAAGTTTTTTTTTTTTTTTGCCTTTGGGGTGCAAAGGTGTGAGGGTCCTCCTCACCGGGGTGTGGGGTTGGTATAGGGATCCTTCTACTGGGCAGCAGGGCCAGGGTGAGTATAGAGGTGATACCGCCCAGCAGAGGAGCCTAGGGTGATAGTACCCAGCAGCGAGGTCACGGGTGAGTATAGGGTTCATAGTACCCAGCAGCAGGGTCAGGGGTGAGCAGAGTTGTATAAAGTACACAAAACCCATACTTGAGTAAAAGTACAAGTGCTTCGATCAAAAAGTGACTTGAGTAGAAGTACTAAAGTATTCAACATTTTTTTGTTCTTAAGTATTGCAAGTAGTTTTTTTAAAAAATTTCGCTACTCAAGTACTGAAAGTAAAAGTACCAGTAGTTTTGAAAAAAAAAAGTTGCTACTCAAGTACTGAAAGTAAAAGTACAAATACTGTGTTATGTAGTTATTAAAGAAAGAAGTCAAAAGCTTGAACATCATATTGTTTTTTATTATTTCAAATGCAGCTTTTGTTCATACAGTAGCATTTATTTTCGTATGCGCTGATAATACACAATGTTTTGAGCTTCATGAAACCTGCCATCTACTGTTCTGGCAGTGGTAATTTTTATAATTGTAACGAGTAACTATGCAGCACAAAAAAAAAATATCGGAGTAGAAGTATTGAAATCATTGAAAAAATGTAGTGAAGTAAAAGTGGAAGTAGGAAAAAAAAAATTCTACTCCAGGAAAGTACAGATACCGCCTTTCGGTACTTAAAGCGGAGTTCCGGGCACAGGAGTCATTTTTTACTAAACATACCCCCGGGACAGTCAGGGCTAGCACATTCCACAATGGCTAGCCTCTGATCTGTCCCGGTTCGCACTTACCTTTTAGAAGAAATACTTACTTATAAAATTTCTTCCACAGCGTTTCCATCTCTCTTGTGGGCAGCTGAAGTCGGCGCGGTCCTCTTCTGTGTCTTCTTCCGCGTCTTCTTGTCCCAGAATGCGCCTGCACCGTCCCCTCTCGTCACTTCCGGTCCGGCGCCGCATTCCTCCACAGCTTCTGGGCATGCCCAGAAGCTGTTTAGCAGGGGAATGCTGCGTGGCCCGGAAATGACGAGCGGGGCCGGTGCCGTCGCATTGATTCCTGGGAGCTGTGACGTTCAGCTCCCAGGAATCATAGCGAGACAGGAAGTGACGGGGTGAGCCGCGGCTCCGAGGGAGGAAGTACCCTGAGGTGAGTATCTTCGATCTTCAATTGCAAGGTAAGGAAACAAAAAAAAAAAAAAATAACTATCCAATTCCTTTTCAGCTGAGGCATACATAGCGGAGGGGCACAAAAAAAAAATGTCGTTTTTGTGCCCGGAACTCCGCTTTAAGTACAGTAGTGAAGTAGTTCTACTTAGTTACTATACATCTCTTGGGGTGAGTATAGGGTTCATAGTACCCAGCAGCAGCTTTTTTTTATTTTGGCTATGGAATCCCAGGACAGCAACCTACCCTGACTAATTTGTCTACTGTTGTGTGCAACTTTGGTGTCAAAAATGGATGTGCTGATGACTGAACGTGCTGCTAGAAAAAGACCTAGGATTTCTTTTTCTTCTGATTCTGATTCTGAATGTGATATGGTTGCTGTAGATAGCGTTTCCCTTTTGGAGTCTCGCTCTTCTCAGGATCCGCAAGAGTCTGAGGGGGAGGCGGAGGTTGCAGGGGTGGATAATTCCCCCCCTGGGTCGCCCGAGGAACGCGCAGCTATGGATGCGTTGATTCTTGCCGTAAAGGAAACACTACATTTGGAGGATGAGCCCACTCCTCCGGGCATTGTGTCCTCTTATGGTACACATAGGACCCGCAAGACAGCGCAGGTTTTTCCTTGCCCCGCAGAGTTTCACCATAAGGTGAATGAGCTTTGGCGTAATTTGAAACACACCTTCGTGGTGCCTAAGAAGTTTCAACTCCTCTACCCTTTTGCGGCTACTACGGTGGCGCGCTGGTGTGTGCCTCCTCAAGTGGATCACACAGTAGCCAGGTTGAACAAGGCTACTCTGGTCCCCACCGAAGACTCTCTGGTGTTTAGGGACCCTACTGATAGGAGGCTAGAATCTCTTGCCTGACATTCCTACATGCTGGCGGGTTCCATGCTCAAGCCTATTTTTGCCTCTGTAATGGTGGCTCAGGCTGTGGCGGATTGGACCAAGGTGCTCAAACGCACCCTCGTGGCTGATTCTGCCCCCCCCCCACTACCGTGGAGAGGGTGGATCAGATTTATCAAGGGGTCATGTATTTGTGCGATGCGGCCTTAAATGAGGCCCCTTTAGCTGTGTGCCTGTCCAGTGTCGCAGTAATTAACCGTTGACTAATCTGGTTAAAAAGCTGGTCGGCTGACCAGAAATCCAGGAAGACGGTGGCTAATATCCCCTATGCGGAGTCTCGCCTTTTTGGGGAATCCCTGCATGAATTGGTTAAAGGTGTCACTGGGGGTAAGAGCACTCTGCTGCCCCAGAACCCTAAGGGTAAGTTTTTCCGCGGCAAGTGGGGCTCCTCCTTTAAACCTAATCAGGAGTCTGTCATGGACATGCAATAATGTCTGGTAGTTTACCTGTTCCTCATGTCTGCATTAAGGGCCAGACTCTTCCTTCTGGCTGCTTCTATCATGTCTCTTCCCTGTTTGGCTCCACTCCAGGCCATTCCAGGAAGTCTATATTAACCAGTGCACTGCAGGTCTGCTTTGCTGTTCAACAGTGCTAGTTTCCCGTTTCCTGTTTGCCGTGTGCTTGATCTACTGTTCTGTGTACCGACTTTGGCTTGTCTCTGACTATTCCTGTTTGCCTGTTACCCTGACCTTTGGCCTGTCCCTTAACTACCCTTGTCTGCCTGTTACCCTGACCTCGGCTTACCCATCACCATTCTGTGTATCCTGAGCGGCTGCTTCCCTTCTCTCCCTGCGGAGCGTGACCTGGGGGACCCCAGGGGCCGTGACCTGGGCCCAGCTGCAGCGAAGTCCATCCTCACCACTAGAGGCTCTGGTGAACACCTGCTGGGTCTTAGACTCCGCGCCCTGGGGAATCTTGGGCTCACGTTCCGGTCCATCCGCAGCAGTCTGCTATTGGGTTCACTACCTTGCGCTGCACCCCTGCCTCCAACAGGGTGCAGTTGTCACCTGGCCACAGGTGACCTGACAGGGTCCTTTTGTGCCTTCAAGGCGCAGAACAAGGGAAAACCCTTCAATGGCCAAGGTGGCCAGAAAAAGCACTGGTTCGGCAAACAAAAATCCGGCCAAGCCGGGACGGCGGCTCAGTCTGCCTCTGCCTGAAGGGGCGCCCTCACCCGTTTCAGGGGCGGGGGGACGTTTGCGTGGTTTCCTTCAACCTTGGCTGCTCCCAATCACAGACAGGTGGGTTCAGGAAATCATTTGATCGGGGTACAAGATCGAATTTCTTTCACGGCCGCCAGACAGATTCTTTCCCTCAAATCTTCATTTGACCCCAGGGCGGTTACAAGACCTGCATCAAGCGGTACAGGATCTCCTCGCCCAGGGGGTGATCGTCCCGGTGCCTCATCGGGACAGGTTTCGGGGATTTTATTCAAATCTGTTCACTGTGCCCAGAAAGGAGGGCAAAGTGCGTCCGATTCTGGACTTAAAAGCTCTGAACCGCTTCGTGCGCGTTCGAAAATCCGCATGGAATCGCTCCGCTCAGTGGTAGCCTCCCTGAATCTGGGAGAATTCCTGGCCTCTATCGACCTGAAGGATGTGTATCTGCACATCCCCATTTTTGAGGGTCATCAGAGGTACCTCAGATTCGCTATCGCGGAGGATCATTACCAGTTTGTAGCGTTTACCTTTCGGTCTCGCTTCGGCTCCGAGGGTCTTTACCAAAGTGTTGGTGCCTGTTCTGGGCTTTTGCGGGCACAGGGCATTGCGGTCTTGGGTTATCTGGACGATCTCCTGTTAAGATCGAGTACCAGTCAGAGCCTGTTGCGCGATCTGTCCACTACGGTCCAGACGCTCCAGGAGTTCGGTGGGACGATCAACATTCAGAAGTCGACCTTGTCGCCTTCGGTTCGTCTCCCGTATCTGGGAATGGTCCTGGACTCTGCTCAAGCAAAGGTGTTCTTACCGGAGGACAAGCTCCGGACCCTACAGGACGAGGTCAGGTCCCTCAGGGACAACGAATCCTCATCACTCCGGACCTGTATGCAGTCCCTGGGATTGATGGTGTCGGCCTTCAAGGCGATACCGTTTGCACAGTTTCACATGGGAGCTCTCCAAGCAGAGATCCTCGCCCGGTGGGACAGACTGCCTCAGTCTTTGGACCTGAGGGTGTCTCTGAGTCGCCAGACCAGAATGGATCTCTTGTGGTGGCTTCAGTCCCCGGCTGTGTCGGACGGAAAATCCTTCCGGCCGATTCTGTGGACGGTGATTGCCACGGATACCAGCCTGTCGGGCTGGGGTGGAGTTCTGGGCAACCTGTCTGCCCAGGGCATTTGGTTGGAGGAGGAATCCTCCCTTCCGGTAAACATTTTGGAATTGAGAGCGATCAGGCTGTGCCTGATCCATTGGTCGGATCGTCTTCAGGGCCGCCCTGTACGGGTGCAGACGGGCAATGCCACTGTGGTGGCTTACATCAATCACCAAGGGGCACCAGGAGTGCCCAAGCAGCCCAGGAGGTGACCGGTATTCTGTCTTGGGCCGAGACTCATGTCCCAGCGATATCGGCAGTTCACATTCCGGGTGTGGAGAATTGGCAGGCCGACTATCTGAGCCGTCAGACCCTGGACCAGGGGGAATGGTCCCTACACCCGGAGGTGTTTCAGATGCTGTGTGCGAAGTGGGGATCCCCGGATGTGGATCTGTTCGCGTCTCGGCTAAACCACAAGGTGGGAAGGTTCGTGGCAAGAACGCGCGATCCTCTGGCAGACGCCTCGGATGCGCTGGTGGTGCCTTGGCGTCAGTATAAGCTGATATATGCCTTTCCGCCAATTCATTTGTTGTCCAGGTTCCTTCGCAGGTTGGCCTCGGAACCATCACTGGTGATTCTGGTAGTGCCGGACTGGCCTCGCCGGTCCTGGTACGCGGACATCGTTCACCTGGCCGTGGAGCCTCCGTGGCGGCTGCCAATGCGAGAAGATCTACTGTCTCAGGGACCGATCTTCCATCCTGCTTCACAGTCGCTGGCTTTAAAGGCCTGGCTGTTGAAAGCCAGGTCCTGAGAGACAGGGGTCTCTCCTCAGAGGTCATTCCTACTTTGATCAAGGCTAGAAAAGCCTCTTCTGGTAAGATTTATTACCGTACATGGAAAGCTTATTTTGCCTGGTGTGAGTCCAGGGGTTTCTCTCCTCATTCCTACTCGGTGATGAGGGTGTTGGCTTTCCTCCAGACTGGTGTGGACCAGCACCTTGCGTTGGCCATGATTAAGGGCCAGGTATCTGCACTGGCTGTTCTTTTCCAGCGCCCTGTGGCATCTCATTCCTTGATTCGCACCTTTATTCAAGGTGTGCGTCACTTGGCCCCTCCTAGAAGGGAGCCCTTACCTCCATGGGACTTGAACTTGGTTCTGTCTGTGTTGCAGCGTTCCCCGTTTGAAAACATCAGGGAAATTTTGTTGCCTATGCTATCAAAAAAGGTGGCTTTCTTGGTAGCGATCACATCTGCTCGCAGAGTGTCGGAGTTGGCGGCGTTGTCTTGCCGTTGCCCTTACCTGGTGGTTCATAGGGATAAGGTGGTCTTGCGACCTAACCCGTCCTTTCTGCCGAAAGTGGTTTCGGATTTTTACCTGAATGAGGACATTGTTTTACCTTCGCTTTGTGCGAACCCTAAGCATCCAAAAGAGGTTGCCTTGCATTCTTTGGATGTTGTCAGGGCGATCAGGGTTTACCTGTCGTCGACTGAATCCTTTCGGAAATCGGATTCTCTCTTTGTCCTTCCTGAGGGACCTCGGAAGGGTATAGCTGCGTCTGCGGCGACCATTGCCAAATGGATCAGACAGACCATTGTACAGGCTTATTCGTTGCGGGAACGAGTTCCTCCCTTCCCTGTCAAGGCGCATTCTACCAGGTCAGTGAGTACGTCCTGGGCCTTACGGCATCAGGCTTCGGTGGCCCAGGTGTGCAAGGCTGTGACTTGGTCGTCAGTGCACACCTTCTCAAAATTCTACAAAGTTGATGTTCTGGCATTAGCTGATGCATCCTTTTGCCGCAAAGTTCTCTGTGCGGCAGTGCCATAGGGAACCCTGGTTTTGTACGGGTCCCTAGCTGTTGGGGTTGTTTTTCCCCCTTGGGTATTTGTTTTCCTGGGTTGTTGCTCCTGTTGAGCCCCCTTTTTTTTTTTTTTTTTACCCAGAAGGTTACTTTTCTGCTCATGTAAGGTTCCTTTCTCTGATGTGGGTACTGCGTTGCCTTTCTGACGGTTGTGTTGCCCACCCCTCATGTCTACACTGCTTTGGGACATCCCCATTAGTGAAGACTGTGTGAATGGGCGGCGACTGTCGGAGGACGTAAGAGAAAACGGGATTTTTGTAAAATTCCTTTCTCTGAGTCCTCTGACAGTCACCGCCCCCACCCCTCTTTTGGGGTTTTTTTCTACACTTTCACTGCTTGCGACCAAACTGAGTTGGGATGGCTATTGCAGGGGGGTATTGAACTAGAAGGACAGCCCCCATGGGTGTGACTATGTAGATGAATTGTTCTTTTACAAGTCTTTTGCCTAGAAACTCCTGCGGAGAGGAAGCAATACCCCATTAGTGAAGACTGTGTGGATGGGCGGCGACTGTCGAAGGACTCAGAGAAAGGAATTTTACGATAAGCTTTTACAAAAATTCAGTTTTTATATTTGCAATGTGTTCCTTTATGCACACTTGAAATGCGCGCACCGTACGGCCAATATAATGTAGGCCGCAGGGACAAGTAATTACATACACAACATTTTTTGTAGTGCAAGTAAGCAATTGATCAATGTCATAATTTTTTAAGGTGACATTGGATTGAAAAGAAGTGTATTTCCAGTTCTTAAGGGAATTTATAGAACACACTGCACATCTTTTACAGGGATAAAAAACCTTAAGTTGAGTAAAAAATGTTGGTGTTTTTGGTGGAGTGACAATAGGGCTGAACGATAGTCGAAATGATATCGACTATCATTCTGCGGGCGTGGGCGATATTCATATCGCCGAAGACGCAATATTTACCATGAGGCAGGGAGAAGTCGGGACTCGGGGGGGGGGGGGGGAGGAGGAGGACTCACAGTGCTGGCAGCCGTCCCACACGTTCAGCGGTGAGCAGCGCGCCGTAAGCAGCTGCACAGCTAACCAATCACACGTGCCTGCACATCTGATTGGTTCCCTGTGCCGCTACCACGTGATTGGTTCGCTGTGCCGCGCTCACCGCTCCGTCAAGAGAACTAGCTCCAGGGCGGCAGAGGGAACGTGTGGGACAGATGTCCTGTCGGGCTGTGTTTTTCTACCTCCTACCACAACTGTGAGTCCCGACTCTGCCTAATCCGTCTTCTGCATTAACCCTCCTCTTGTGTTAGGGTCAAAACTGACCCGTTTTCAGGTTTTGAGTGTCTATAAGTATCACATAAATTTGTTTATTGCATCAAGATTTTTTTACTTTGTCAGGAACCTCTATTTAAACAATGTAATAGAAAAATAATCCTTTTCACTAAATTATAAAATACTGTGGTGAAAATTAAGACGTTCATGGTGTTAGGGTCAATTCTGACCCAGTTATAATATAGGATTTTAGGACACTAATAAGTGCCAAAACTGAAACCATAAACACTCTCTCTGCTTAGTAAAAGTGACAGCCAATCCCCTCTCAACCCTGTGAGCTGTAGTTAGGGAGGGGCATATCTCTTTTCCTGCTTGTCTGCTTCTCTAAATAAAGTGAAGAAACATAGGACAAATTCATTTCAGAGTTGCTGACTTTATTTTACCATTTTTTCAATTTGACAATGAGAGGTATGCTATCAAAAGAAAGGTCTAGGGGTCACACCAAAAATATTAAAACCAATCTTTTCAAGGATAAAGAAGCCTAACAAGGTAACCAAGAGGTAAGAAACAAATTTGATGATAAATAATTATTCAGAGGGTATTTTATGGCTGATTTAAAACACGGGTCAAAACTGACCCTAACATCATGGATAGTAACGGAATTCTAACATAAGAGGAGGGTTAAACAAAGAGAAATATCGCTGAAAACGAAATATCGCAATGTTCTTTTTTGCCCAATATCGTGCAGCCCTAAGTGACAATGTTAGGGGCAATTTGCAATTGGACCGGGGGAACTCCTCTGAAAGTGACCTGGGGCCTCTCAGGTAATAGAGGTCCCAGGACTCTATTATTCCTGAGTATATCCCAATGTTTCCTCATGATGTTCTTGATAGCATAGTGTTGAGTAGAAAATGAAGTAAAGAAGGAAAACTTAGAGGAAAAACTTTCAGAGGTCCCATCAGTGGTTTTAGGCCATGGGGCCAGCAGTTCACTCCTGTCTCTCCCATCAACTTAATGCATGGTCAAATTCAGAGACTCAGGGGAATAACCCTTTTCCAAAAATCTGGATTTAAGTACATCAGCTTCTCTCAGGAAGTCCTCCCTAAGGGTGCAATTCCGCTTTAAACGCTAAAATTGGCTCTTAGGGATGGCATTCAGCCTGGGGCTGTAACGACAGCTAGAGGTGCTAATGAATCCATTTCGATCACAGTCTTTGAAAAAAGTACTAGTAATCAGTCGTCCACCAGCAACCTTCATGTTGAGATCTAAAAAGTGGATCTGTGTCTTACTAGACTCATGTTGCAACAAAATACCACAGTCATTGGCATTGAGCTATTTTATGTAATCATCCAATGAGGAGACATCTCCATGCCAGAGGAGGAGGATGTCATCTATATAGCGCCTCCAGAGGACCAATTCAGGTCTCCTCTTGGCATAGATGATGTCCTCCTCCCACTTGGCCAAGAAGAGATTGGCCATAATGGCCGCAAATTTTGCGCCCATTGCGACCCCTCGGCTTTGTAAATAATAGTTACCCTGAAACCAAAAATAAATGTGTTTCATGGCGAAGTCGAGTAGGTCAAGGATACAATTCTGCTGTACCAAAGGGAGGGTGGAGTCTTTGTCCAGATATTATTGGACATCCTCATACCCATGCTCGTGTGAGATTATGGTATACAGAGATGATACATCTGCTGTGGCCAGTATGTAATCATCTCTCCACTTGATTCCTTGAATTAAATGAATGACCTGGGTGGAGTCTTTAAGGTAGGAAGGGGATTTCACTACCAGAGGTTGCAGACATTTATCAATGTACTTTCCGGCCCTTGATGTAACTGAATTAATGCCGCTGATGATTGGACGGCCCGGGGGACAAACAGGATCTTTGTGCGCTTTCGGCAAATAATAAATAACTGGGATTCTCGGAGCTGAGGGGATCAAAAAATGCTTTTCTTTTTTAGTCAAAATAGATGATTGATATCCAACATTAACTAAATGAGATAACTCATTTTTATACACAGAACTGGGGTTACAGGAGAGAGGAGTATAAATAGATACATCCAAGAGGATTTTATGCATCTCATCCAAATAAGATTGCGTGTTCAAAATGACGATACTTCCCCCCTTATCCGCCGGACAGACTATGATGTCTTTCCGTTGTTTTAAGGACTCCAGGCCTTTTTTATATGTTTGATCCAATTTGAGGTTTCCTAATTTTCAAGGCATCCAAGTCCTTCAACACTAAATCCCTGAAAACACCCACTGAGGGAGCGATATTTCTTGGGGGGTTGAAGAGGGATGCATTTGACAAATTGGAGTGTGTGATATGGTCACTTGAATTCAGACTACCCCTTATGGGGTTTGTGACTAAATATCTTTGAATATTAAGCTTGCGCACGTACTTTTGAATGTCGACAAAGACACCAAAATTACTGAGTGGACGGGGGGTACAAACTTAAGACCCTGATTCAGCACATACTTCTCCTCTACGGAGAGAGTAGTGCCGCTCAGGTTAAATAACCCTGAATCATTTACGTTCTTCTCCTTTTTTGTGCAGATGCTCCTCCCGCTTCTACACCCCCGCCTTGTTCGCCATTTCTTTTGGATTTTGAACCTCCCCTGGGGAAAAAAAGGTTGGTGGTTTGAGGATCCAGAAGGGGAGGAGGGGGATTAGTTCCCTGTTAGTAAGAAGGGTATCTATTGGCCTCATATCCGTTGCGATTCAGGTTTAGATTCGCATATGGTGGATCGTTTCGAAATGGCCTATAAGAAGCCTCTTGTGGGTGCTGAATAATATATCTATTATCACCCCAATCATCATACTGTCCATCTAATGAGGCATAACTGTTATAAACAGGAATAGCATTATTCCTGTTTTGATGGTTATTGCCCCCCCTTCTACCTCTCCGGTTGTTGGGGACACCTCTCCAACCGCCAGCCCTTCTCGTGGATTGGTTTCTATAAGCAATATTCTCGGAGGGTAAACAAGGTCTATGGGGAGGTTTTGGGGCATGAGAAGGAGTTTGGGGTATAAGGTTCGAGTTATTTGCAATAGTGGCTTCCACAGAGACAGTTTTGGTTTGCCATTTAAAAGTCATACTCTGTTTGTAATCACTAGTGTCTCTCAAATATTTGTTTCTTTTCTTTAACTTTTGATCAGTATCCTCTTTCTCAAGGTGTTTTCTCAGAGAATCTGATTTTTTATTATAATCCTCCTGTCCTTTAAATTTTTCCAGTGCTTCTTTGAGGTCGCTGATTTCATCATCAATAGCAACCAACTTCATTTTCTTCTTCTTAATAAGGAAATTAATAAGAAAAAGGCCGGCCTCATTGAAAAACTGGAACCACTCCGTGGTATCAGGATCCTGTTTACGAGGGGCATAATCCCATCGGAGACTCCTGGGAACAATTTTTTCCACAAAATACCTTTCTAGAAATGCAATATCATATTTCAAGTGCAATTCAGTAGTTAATAGGTTTTAGCTAACTAACTGGAAGCCACTATTGCAGCTAACTCGAACCTTATACCCCAAACTCCTTCTCATGCCCCAAAACCTCCCCTTAGACCTTGTTTACCCTCCGAGAATATTGCTTATAGAAACCAATCCCCGAGAGGGGCTGGCGGTTGGAGAGTTGTCCCCAACAATCGGAGAGCTAGAAGGGGGGGGGGCAATAACCATCAAAACAGAAATAATGCTATTCCTGTTTATAACAGTTATGCACCATTAGATGGACAGTATGATGATTGGGGTGATAATAGATATATTATTCAGCATCCACAAGAGGCTACCCGAATCAGCACCCAAATCGCAATGGATATGAGGCCAATAGATACCCTGCTTACCAACAAGGAACTAATCCCCCTCCTCCCCTTCTGGATCCTCAAACCACCCACCGTTTCTTTCCCAGGGGAGGTTCAAAATCCAAAAGAAATGGCGAACAAGGCGGGGGTGTAGAAGCAGGAGGAGGATCCGCACAAAAAAGAAGAACATAAATGATTCAGGGTTATTTAACCTGAGCGGCACTACTCTCTCCCTAGAGTAGAAGTATGTGCTGAATCAGGGTCCTAAGTTTGCACCCATCTGTCCACTCAGTAAATTTGGTGTCTTTGTCGACATTCAAAAGTATGTGTGCAAGCTTAATATTCAAAGATATTTAGTCACAAACCCCATGAGGAGTATTCTGAATTCAAGTGACCATATCACACACTCTAATTTGTCAAATGCATCCCTCTTCAACCCCCCATGGAATATCGCTCCCTCAGTGGGTGTTTTCAGGGATTTAGTGTTGAAGGACTTGGATGCCTTGAAAATTAAGAAACCTCAATCGGATCAAACATTTAAAAAAGGCCTGGAGTCCTTAAAACAACGGAAAGACATCATAGTCTGCCCGACGGATAAGGGGGGAGGTATCGTCATTTTGAACACGCAATCTTATTTGGATGAGATGCATAAAATCTACTTGGATGTATCTACTTATACTCCTCTCTCCTGTAACCCCAGTTCTGTGTATAAAAAGGAGTTATCTCATTTAGTTAATGTTGGATATCAATCATCTATTTTGACTAAAAAAGAAAAGCATTTTTTGATCCCCTCAGCTCCGAGAATCCCAGTTATTTATTATTTGCCGAAAGTGCACAAAGATCCTGTTTGTCCCCCGGGCCGTCCAATCATCAGCGGCATTAATTCAGTTACATCAATGGCCGGACAGTACATCGATAAATTTCTGCAACCTCTGGTAGTGAAATCCCCTTCCTACCTTAAAGACTCCACCCGGGTCATAAGTGGAGAGATGATTACATACTGGCCACAGCAGATGTATCATCTCTGTATACCATAATCTCACACGAGCATGGGTATGAGGCTGTCCAATACTATCTGGACAAAGACTAAAGACTCCACCCTCCCTTTGGTACAGCAAAATTTTTTCCTTGACCTACTCGACTTCGCCATGAAACACAATTTTCTCTTACGTCCTCCGACAGTCGCCACCCATTCACACAGTCTTCAGTTATGGGTATTGACTTCATCTCCACAGGAGTTTCTAGGCATAAGACTTGTAAAAGAACAATAAATCTACATAGTCACACCCATGGGGGCTGTCCTTCTAGTCCAATACCCCCCTGCGATAGCCATCCCAATTCAGTTTGTCTTCTGCCTTGCTTCAGGAGTGGATAGGCTTCCCTGTGCTGAGGCTACAGTCTCAGCCTTTCTTCTTTTATGATTTATTTTCAAAAGCTGTCAAAAGCTGTAATTTTTTCTTTACTGCTAGCTGTTTATTTTATCAGCATTAGTTAGTGGATCTTCGGATGAAGACGGCATCTGCGGAGACGGGAATCGGACTGACCGTCCTAGTTCTCCAGGACAGAAGGTCTGATTGAATCCCTCAGATGTGCAATGGAATCCTGATGTAACAGATCAAATGGAGCCAAGTGCAGATAGTAAGAGATACTTCACACAGCCCTCCACCTTCCAAAGTGGCCTCTCACCTTAGATCAGTATATACAGGCAAGAGGATAATCACATTCCTCAGGTGGAAGGCAAACCTCTGGGACCAAGACTTATGAGCCTAAAAACACTTCCGGGCTAGATCTCCTCCATAGGTGATGGGAAGCATGAGAGACAAAATAGCCCAATAGTGTAAACCTGATAGACTTTATTAAATCATATAAACAAAAAACAGATTGGCCTCTTACTCTTAAGATGCAAGAAATCAACGTAGTAGCAGTAGATAACTTCGGCGGGAGCAACGAGACCGGCTCGGTCCTCGCCGTGATCCTCCGTATCAGCGGGTGACGTCAGATGCTTCCTCCTCCCCCCGCACGCGTATCACCTCTGTGGGTGGAGGCTTCCTCAGCGGTAATGGGGATTGGCCGAACGTCACCAAGCTACATAGCCACCAGTATCCACTGATTGGCTGATCACTGAACAGGTTCCCATAGCTACACAGACGCCGGAACCCGGAAGTATTAGGGATACGGCTGCAGCTAGAATGGGAAAGAGACTACCACAGTGATTATTGAAGAGGCGAAACCTCTAATAAAAAAAGGGGGCAAATATTATGCCTCTAATCAAATCATAATGGTGTATAAACACCTATTTAAAAGTGGAATAAATCCTTCTGCAGTTAATATATATAAAGATAAAACTATTGTACATATAAAAAACAGGAGGAGCGTGAAGACGCTATAAACCCGCTGACACTTCGGATCTCATTATCAATAAATCTACATTGCATAAAACATAATGATAAATATAAATAGGTATAAAATCATCATAAAATAGTGAATGGCTAACAATTATCATAAAATTGAGTACATAACAGAATACAGTAAAACCTTGGTTTGAGAGTAACTTGGTTTAAGAGCGCTTTGCAAGACAAGCAAAATTTTCAAATAAATTTTGACTTGATATACAAGCGATGTCTTGATATACAAGTAGCCTCAAGTCACAGCTGAGTATAAAACAGAAGAGAGGCGCCTCTAAGTGTAGCAATATGGTTAAATTTAATGAAGGTACAACATTTAGCAACTGACATGGTTGATTGGAACAGGCACATCTAAGGATGCAGGCATCCAGGCTAAAGCTGTCCACATAGACCATCCTCCACACCGCCATCTACGTCATCCCTTCCATGCTGCCCCTCGCTTTCAGATCGCTTTACTGCAGGGTGGTCTTCCCGGTCAGGATTACAGACTGGCAGCCAGCGGTGCAGAAGATGGTCTATGTGGACAGCTTTACCCCGGATGCCTGCATACTTAGATGTGCCTGTTTTATTCATCAACCATGTGAGATGCTAAATGTTGAACCTTCATTAAATGGAACCATATTGCTACACTTATGCCTCGTTTCCACTGAGCGGAACGGTTCGGATCGGGACAGATCGGCAGGCTGATAATGGTCCGGTCTATTCAGTTGAGCGTTTCCACTGGAAGTCGGACCTCTAGGGTCCATGCGGGGCGTACACCAAATGCCTAGCGTTGCGGCGTGGCGTCACACTAGTGCGACAACAGACGTGACGCTACAACAACAACAACAATGGAGGTCATCCAGCAGCTCGTCTTTGCTCTACTTGGCTTTTGGTTCTTAGTAATCAAAATACATGCCACACAGTGTGAGAGAAGGTTACGAGCGGCAAAGCGAAACACAGCAGAAAAGAGAAGAAAACTTTTGGCTTGGGTCTTGAGTCAGGAGGAGAAGTACACCTTTGTGCGGCAAAGACAAAGACGGCAGCGTTATAGGGTAAGCAACATTATGCCAATTGTCATTTATTTCTACCCGTATTAAAAAGTAAAATAATACAGAATATGACAAAATCTAATATAAGATGGGAAGGATATACAGTACATATGTACTTAACAACATTCATGTTGCACACGTATGTAAACATGCACATTTGAAGTATTAAATCAAATGCATAACAAATCATTAGTAGTATAATGAGTATTTATGTATAAGGTGTAATACTTCAAATGTGCATGTTTACATACGTGTGCAACATGTATGTTGTTGAATACATAATGTACTGTATATCCTTCCCATCTTATATTACATCTTTGCAGATTCTGTATTTTTTTATTTATGTATAAGGTGTAATACTTGCAATGTGTACTCATTGCTCACTTTTATACATGATGCTATCTGACCTTGTAAAATATAGTATGTTGTATTAATATGTTTTTATTATTTGTGATATGGTAACATCTGCGTTTTCTTCTTTTAAAGATGCTTCTCCTTTTGTCAAAGCAGCGCCGCCGACCAGTCATTTGGGCTCTCCCCCGTGCCAATGAGTGGTGGGATGTGACCGTCCCAGGATTCACACACACACAGTGGGTGCACAATTTCCGAATGTCGGAGGAAACCTTTTCATACCTTTGTGCAAGGCTACGTCCAGCGATGGAGAAGCAAAGCACAAACTTCCGAGCCAGTTTGCCAGTGAGGAAAAGAGTAGCCATTGCACTGTGGAAGCTGGCTACCAACAGTGAATACAGAAGTATAGGTCATCTTTTTGGTGTCAGTAAATCATCAGTGTGCCGTTGTGTGCAGGACTTCTGTAAGGCTGTCTGCACATCGCTAGCTCCTGAAATTGTTCATTTTCCAGACAGGGAAAAGCTTAAAGACATGGCTGACTACTTTGAAAACAGGTGGGGTCTTCCACAGTGTGTTGGTGCTATTGATGGGTCACACATACCAATAATAGCACCACAAGAATACCACACTGACTACTTCAACAGAAAGGGCTGGCATTCCATCATCCTCCAGGGAGTGGTGGATGGAAAAGGACTATTCTGGAGTGTGAATGTTGGAAAACCTGGGAGTTTGCATGATGCTCGGGTTCTACGATTGTCCACATTTTGGGATTGGGTTGGGCAGGGAGGGCTGTACCCTCTTTCCACTAAGAACATTTGGGGGGTGAATGTTGGCTATTATGTGCTCGGGGACTCTGCCTACCCTTTACAAAATTGGCTCCTGAAACCATTTCCTGACAATGGCCGCCTGACACCAGAACAACAAACCTACAACAAGAAAACATCCAGGGCACGGGTCGTAGTTGAAAATGCTTTTGGAAGACTTAAAGGTAGGTGGCGGTGTCTTATGAAGAGGAATGACAGTGACATTCAACTTGTCAAATCCATGGTGCTTACTTGCTGTGCTCTTCACAATCTTTGTGAAAGTCATGGAGAAGACTTCCACCAGGATTGGAATACGTCTGCAGAAGAGCCAGTAAGGGTAATAGCACAGGATATTGAAGATGAGTGCAATGAAATACGTCAGGCTCTGATGCGTCACCTCAACACCTAATTTTTTACCATGATTGTTTTAAAGTTTTAATAAAGTTTTACATTAATGAATCAGACACACCCAAAGTCTCTTATAAAATCTCTTTTATTCAGCAACAAAAATATTCTTTCTATATTTTCTTACAAGTAAGAATTCAAAAAAATAAAACATTTTTACAAAACAAAACTGAAAAATTACCAAAAAACAAAGGGTACAGGTCCTGTGCTGGCTGACAGGCACTATTGCCTTGGCGGTGGCCTGGGATCACGACTGGCTCCCAGCACTTGAACAAGCTGCCCTAGGACACCAAGGAAGGCCTGGTTGAAGGTAGACAACTGCTCCATCTGCTGCCGGGCAATCTCAGCCTCCTGGCGCATAGCTTCCTGGGCATCCTGACGCAGTGCCTGAAACCACCGCTCAGAAAGGGTCTCCATCCTTTCCTGTTGTCTTTCCTCTACTGCCCTCATATCATCAATAACTGTGCGCAGATCCAGCTGCAACCGTCTCCTTTCACCTGGAATATACAAAATACCAGAATATTGATTTAAGAAAATGCACAATTATAACTTTCACTCTGATCATAATGTCTTACCTGTGTGACGTGGTGCATTTGGCGTACTCTGTGGTAGGCTTGGTGTTGACACAATCGTACTGGTGCTGCTGAAAGATGTCGATGGACCATCGTCTGAAAAGTTAGAGGTATCATTGGAGAGTCCATCCACAGTATCTGAAAATGCACATATCAAGGGTTTTATACACAAACGAGAAGAAGACACAGTGTACTATCTTATGGCAGTTATCATCAGGTAGTACACAATGGGATGCAGAGTGGGTAAAAAAATGAGATGCCTATACTCTTCTGTACAGGTATTTAAATAAAAAATAATGGAACTATATCAGTTTAAAGGCTAAGGTACAATGAGAGCATCAGAAATCTCCATTATCTTTTCTACAGTTGTCTTTTTTCTCAAAAATAGGGGCTGGTTTATACAGACAGTACATTTCCCTATCCATTCTGAGATTAACTTTACTTGGTTAAAGTGCACTGTGGCTGCTTGAAATCATGCATGATAGCCTTTAATAGTATTTTTATGCATATTCAGCCCCCATTGATATTATCAAGCCCATACTAATTAAGCAAAACACCAGTCACGCATTTTTCATTAATTATACAAAACAGTGCAGCGCTACTCCCTACCATTTTCTTTCAGTCCACTGCACAAATACAATTACATTTTTGGTGCAGAGTTAATGGTTTTGTGCAGTTATTTTTTTTAAATGGTTAGCATAGGGAAAGCCAATGCCAAGCAGGAAAAAAAATAAAACTTACCAACAGGATCTATCATGGATTCGAGAAGTGCAGATGCAGATGAAGATGCAGAGTCCAGACCTCCTTCCCTGCCTTGGTTTGCTGGCCTATGCCCGTAAATGGCGTCCATGGCATCGTACCACTTCCAAGTACTTCGACTGTTTCCACTACAGCTGTTGGCATCCTTAATTTTTTTATATTGGCCTTTAAGCTTCTTAAGCTTTGCCCTACACTGACCCGACGTCCGTTCAAATCCCTCGGCTGCCATCCGCTGGGAAATATCTTTATACACCTTTTCATTCCTCACTGATCCATCAAGCTCACTCTGAATAACACTGTCCGCAATTATAGTAAGGAAAGTGGATAGTTCCTGAGTTGACCAGACCCTGCTGTTATTTGCAGGCATCCTTCTCCTATATCTGGACTGAGCTGCGCTTCCGTTTGACGACAGCAGTGACGTTTTCCTGTCCACCAATCAGTGGAATGTATCGTGTGACACCAGTAGCTCCGCCCTAACCGTACCGTACCATTTCCTATGGCCCTACATCTGAAGGAGGACCACGAATGGTGCGGTTTGGTTCGGTTGTATGGGCCACTTTCATAATGGAAACACCAAAAATAGCGTACCGTACCGAACCGATCCGAACCGTTCCGCTCAGTGGAAACGAGGCATTAGAGGCACCTCTCTTTGATACTCTGTAGCTTCTGCTGGATTTTGCTTCTAATCCCCTTGTGGAAGCGGCTATTTGTGGATGGACATTTTATGGTTATATAACCTATCGCAATGCTATAATCTTTTTATATGGACTATAAACTGAAGGACTTATGCATAAATGGTTGTGGAACGAATCATCTGAGTTTCCATTATTTCTTATGGGGAAATTCGCTTTGATATAAGAGTGCTTTGGATTACAAGCATGTTTCCGGAACGAATTATGCTCGCAGTCCAAGGTTTTACTGTAGAGGACATTCATAAATACATTAATAAATACATTACAACAATCAACGATCTGATATGAAGCAATTTAGGTCAAAATCGGTATTTAACCCACGGGGGACGGCAACCTTAGTTTCAAAGATCCAAAAAGATTCTCTTTTACTCAATTGACGAATAAAGTTGCCTCCCCTCCAATGTTCTGTTATGTACTCAATTTTATGATAATTGTTAGCCATTCACTATTTTATGATGATTTTATACCTATTTATATTTATCGTTCTGTTTTATGCAATGTAGATTTATTTATTGATAATGAGATCCAAAGTGTCAGCGGGTTTATAGCATCTTCACGCTCCTCCTGTTTTTTATATGTACAATAGTTTTATCTTTATATATGTATATTAACTGCAGAAGGATTTATTCCGCTTTTAAATAGGTGTTTATACACCATTATGATTTGATTAGAGGCATAATATTTGCCCCCTTTTTTTATTAGAGGTTTCGCCTCTTCAATAATCACTATGGTAGTCTCTTTCCCATTCTAGCTGCAGCCGTATCCCTAATACTTCCGGGTTCCGGCGTCTGTGTAGCTATGGGAAACTGTTCAGTGATCAGCCAATCAGTGGATACTGGTGGCTATGTAGCTTGGTGACGTTCGGCCAATCCCCATTACCGCTGAGGAAGCCTCCACCCACGGAGACGATACGCGTGCGGGGGGAGGAGGAAGCGTCTGACGTCACCCGCTGATACTGAGGATCCCGGCGAGGACCGAGCCGGTCTCGTTGCTCCCGCCGGAGTTATCTACTGCTACTATGCTGATTTCTTGCATCTTAAGAGTAAGAGGCCAATCTGTTTTTTGTTTATATGATTTAATAAAGTCTATCAGGTTTACACTATTGGGCTATTTTGTCTCTCATGCTTCCCATCACCTATGGAGGAGATCTAGCCCGGAAGTGTTTTTAGGCTCATGAGTCTTGGTCCCAGAGGTTTGCCTTCCATCTGAGGAATGTGATTATCCTGTTGCCTGTATATACTGATCTAAGGTGAGAGGCCACTTTGGAAGGTGGAGGGCTGTGTGAAGTATCTCTTACTATCTGCACTTGGCTCCATTTGATCTGTTACATCAGGATTCCATTGCACATCTGAGGGCTGTCTGTTTGGACCTTTACCTGATCTATGAACTTTATAATGGACTATTTTATCCATTTTATATGAGATTTTTATGAGGGTTTATTTTAGCGCTACACTGCTTTCTTTCATTTATGTTATTTATGGGTTTTGTATCTTAACATGAGTGTCTAGCTGCTTCTAGTTGGGTTTTAGGTTTGATAGCTGATATCTTTCCACATTTTACTTCTGTTTACCCAGTTACTTATATCTAGCTGCTTAGTATGGACATATTTAGTTATTTAGAAAAAAGAGAAATCAATCTCGGAGACATTTTTTCCAATGTCCCAGTCCCTAATGTAGAAGGTGATGTGACATCTCTATTTAAGAAGCTGGGGTATGCATTGGAAAAGAAAGTCAAACTCTGGTGGGACATTACAACCTTTGAGTATTATGTAAAAGCAAAGCTCATCCCGAGACGTCTCAGGTGGGATGTACCGCCCAATGACGGATTGCTGGATGAGGAATCCCTTAGTGAATGGAGGGAATTTTTCTTGAAGAAGGGATTAGAGCTAATAGAGTTCTTGTAATCGAGGAAACGTCGCAAATTAAAAGTGATTGATGCCCAAATTAAAGAGATTCAGTCAGCCCTTGAACCTTTTAAAGATAAGGATGAGTTTATTAAGTGTTCAGGGACTTTACAGAGTAGACTGATGAAATGGGACAATGAGACCCAAAATAAAAAGAAGAAAAAATTCTTAAGGGATTTGGATGATTTTCAAAATAATAATTTCTCTTACGTCCTCTGACAGTCGCCGCCCCCTCCAAGTCTTCATCAATGGGTATTGACCTTTGCTCTGTAGGAGTAGCTAGGCAACAAGAATTGTTAATACAAAACCTTTTAACATAGACACACCCCTAGGGGCTGTCCCCTCAGTCAATACCTCCCTGCACCAGCATTCCCAACTCCGCTTTTCTCTTGCCTAGCTTAGGAGTGGCTGGCTTTCCTGTGCTGGGGCTCAGTCTCAGCCTTCTACCCTTTTTTCTTTTTGATTTTATTTCAAAGTGTTTTCTCTTTTCTTTACTAGCTGTTATTTTGTCAGCTTTAGTTTTAGGGATCTTCGGATGAAGAATCGTCATGCGGAGCTGGGTCTCGGACTGGCCGCCCTGGATCCCAGGGCTGAGAGCCAGATGGATCCCCAGCCTGCCATCGAGCGTTCAGCTTAGGTTTTTGCCCTGGCACATTGAACGACCCATCCCTGTTCGCTGCAGGGATGCTGCCTGTGAGGTGGCTACCTCACTAGACGCCATGCTGCGGCCTATGGCTGCGATCCACAAGCGTCCTGGCTGCGGCACTCCCTGTCTGCCTTGATAGCGGTTTGCCGCTGGAGACGGCTCCCCACGCAATCTGGTACGGTAAGCACCTTCTATGTGGAGACCTTCTATGTGGGTGTCAGTCTGACTGTGTAGTACCCCCCATGTCTGTGTAACTGCGGGCTCCCTGTCCGATCCCTGTGTGGCTGCACTGTCTGTGGGCTGCGAGGGGGGGCCATCCTGCTCTGCTGTGATTTATGATCTGAGTGCAGTTTGTGTGCAGACATGTGTGTGTGCGGCGATCACTGCGGCGATCCGCCATCCTTTTTGGGCAGAATACTGTGACCGGCCCTGCCCCTGTGCAGCGCCGTGTTTTTGGAGCCAATCGCCGCCATTTTGGCGGGCGGTGCTCGTCCGAGCACATGTCGGCGCCATTTTCTTGTGGCCTTCTCCCCCAGCCGAGCGGGCATTTTCCCGGAGCCTTCATAGGCTATATCAGTTCAGCCAGCATTGCATCACTTCCTCTTTCTCCGGGAACAGCGATCGGTGGCAGCAGTCTGTGGAACTCTCTCCAGGTTTTTGCCTGTTTGTCCTGTCATTCCTTGCTCAGTGTTGTCTATCCCTGCGGGGGTCGGTGCATGCAGTAGTGTGCGGTGGGCTGCGCTCGCCGTGGTATTAAAAGGCTAGTACCTTTTATTACTTCTCAGTGCTGGGGCATGGATTCTCAGGATACCAAGTTTCCCCCCGCCCTGATGGGGGACCAGGGGGCTACTGCACCCCCCGAGGGGGCCGATCTGACCGCTGTAGTGGCTTCCTTAGTGTCACAGGTGCAGATGCTGATGGCTGAACGATCCGCAAAAAGGGCCAGGGTGTCCGTTTCCTCTGATTCAGAGGGCGATGTGGCTGCTGTGGCTGGCGTACCCTTCTCGGGGTCCCGCTCATCTCTGGACCTTCTGGGGTCCGAGGGGGAGACAGAGGTGGAGGGGGTTGATGTTTCTCCCCCTGGCTCGCCTGAAGAGCTTGCACTCATGAATGAGCTGATTGCGTCCATTAAAGATACCTTGCACCTGGAGGATGAGCCTACTCCTCCTGCCAGGGTGTCCTCCTTTGGAACGCAGAGAACTCGCAAATCAGCGCAGGTTTTTCCCTGTCCTGCTGAATTTCACCATACGATTAATGAACAGTGGTGCAATTTAAAGAAGCCCTTTACTGTGCCGAATAAGTTTCAACTGCTTTATCCGTTTGCACCCTCCACCGACGAGCGTTGGTGTGTGGCGCCTCAGGTGGATCACGCGGTGGCCGTTTTGAACAAGGCGACTGCGGTCCCTTCTGAGGATACCCCGGTTTTCCGGGACCCTACGGACAGGAGAATGGAGTCTCTTGCCCGTCATGCCTATATGGTTGCTGGTTCTATGCTGAAGCCTATTTTTGCTTCAGTTATGGCGGCACAGGCGATTGCAGAATGGACTAAGATGCTCAGGCGCACCTTGGTGGCGGATTCGGCTTCGCCTGCCACGTTGGCTATGGTGGACCAGATCCATCAGGGTGTCATGTACCTGTGCGATGCGGACTTGCATTTGGCTCCCTTGGCTGCGCGCCTGTCCAGCGCGGCGATACTGAACCGTCGTCTGATTTGGCTGAAAAATTGGTCGGTCGACCAATCTTCTTGCAAGACGCTGGCGGATTTTCCCTACGCGGGATCTCGCCTTTTTGGCGAGGCTTTGGCTACCCTGATAAAAGGGGTTACGGGGGGCAAGAGTACTCTCCTGCCCCAGTCCCACAAGCATAAGTCTTTCCGGGGAAAACGCAATCCTTCGTTTCGGCCCTCTCAGGGGTCCTTTCGTGCCTTTCGGTCACAATCCAAGGGCAAGCCCTTCAAAGGCCAAGGTTCCCAGAAGAAGCCGTGGGCAGGGAAGCAGAAGTCCGGCCAGTCTGGTTCATCTTCCCATACCACTTCCGCCTGAAGGGGCGCCCTCACCCGTTTCTGGGGTGGGGGGACGTCTGCGCGGTTTCCTACAACCTTGGCTGGCCCGCATTCGGGACAAATGGGTTCAGGAAATCGTTCGATCGGGTTACAAGATCGAATTTCTCTCTCGGCCGGCGGGCAGATTTTTTACCTCAAATCTTCAGCTGTCTCCGGAGTGCTTGCAGGATCTGGCGGTGCGGGACCTGCGGGCCCAGGGGGTGGTGGTTCCGGTGCCTCATCGGGACAGATTTCGGGGGTTTTACTCCAATCTGTTCACTGTGCCCAGAAAGGAGGGCAAGGTGCGTCTGATTCTGGACTTGAAAGCTCTGAACCGCTTTGTGCGGGTTCGCAAGTTCCACATGGAATCCCTGCGCTCGGTGGTGGCTGCCCTGAGTCCGGGGGAATTCATGGCCTCCATCGACCTGAAGGATGCGTACCTACACATCCCCATTTTCGAGGGTCACCAGAGGTACCTTCGTTTTGCCATTGCGGAAGATCATTACCAATTTGTGGCGTTACCTTTCGGTCTCGCTTCGGCTCCGCGGGTTTTTACCAAGGTCCTGGCGCCGGTTCTGGCCCTGTTGCGTACACAGGGCATTGCTGTCTTGGGGTATCTGGACGATATCCTGATACGGTCCAACGCCAGTCAGAGCCTGGTGGCCGACCTGTCCACCACGGTGCGGACTCTGCAGGAGTTCGGTTGGACTATAAACATTCCGAAGTCAACTCTGTGTCCTTCGGTTCGTCTTCCCTACTTGGGAATGATTCTGGACTCTGTCCAAGCGAAGGTTTTCCTGCCGGAAGACAAGCTTCGGATTCTTCAGGACGAGGTCAGGTCCCTCAGGGACAACCGGCACTCGTCTCTCCGGACATGCATGAGATGTCTGGGGTTGATGTTCTTGGCCTTCGAGGCGATTCCCGTTGCCCAGTTTCACACACGGGGTCTCCAAGCGGAGATTCTTGCCGAGTGGGATGGGCGACCGCAATCCCTGGATCTGCGGATCTCGTTGAGCCACTGCACAAGGAGGGATCTTCTGTGGTGGCTCCAGTCCCCGGCGGTGTCGAGGGGCAAGTATTTTCGTCCGTTAATATGGACGGTGATCACCACGGATGCCAGTCTGTCGGGCTGGGGTGGTGTTCTGGGCGTTTTGTCCACCCAGGGAACTTGGTTGGAGGAGGAGTCTTCTCTTCCGATCAACATTCTGGAATTGCGAGCGATAAAACTTTGCCTTCTACGGTGGACGGACCGGCTTCGGGGACGTCCAGTCCGTGTTCAGACGGACAATGCCACCGCGGTGGCCTATGTCAACCATCAAGGGGGCACCAGGAGTGCTCGAGCGGCTCGGGAAGTAGCCGACATTCTGTCTTGGGCCGAGACGCGCGTCCCGGCTATAACGGCAGTTCACATTCCGGGGGTGGAGAACTGGCAGGCGGACTATCTGAGTCACCAGACTCTGGACCAGGGGGAATGGTCCCTTCACCCGGAGGTCTTCCAGATGTTGTGCGCGAAGTGGGGTTTCCCGGATGTGGACCTGTTCGCGTCTCGTCTGAACAACAAGGTGGAAAGGTTTGTGGCAAGGACGCGCGATTCTCGGGCAGACGCCTCAGATGCATTAGTGGCGCCCTGCCATCAGTATCATCTGATGTATGCCTTTCCTCCGATTCAGCTGCTGTCCAGGCTCCTTCGCAGGTTAGCCTTGGAACCACACACGGTGATTCTGGTGGCACCGGACTGGCCTCGCCGGTCTTGGTACGCAGACCTCGTAAATCTGGCAGCCGACGCTCCGTGGCGTCTGCCAATTCGAGAAGACCTTCTGTCTCAAGGGCCGATATTCCATCCTGCTTTTCAGTCGCTGGCTTTAACGGCCTGGCTGTTGAAAGCCAGGTCCTGAAGTATAGGGGTCTCTCCCCTGAGGTCATTCCCACTTTGATCAAGGCTAGAAAAGCCTCTTCGGGTAAAATTTACTACCGTACTTGGAAAGCGTATTTTGCCTGGTGTGAGTCCAGGGGGCATTCTCCTCGCTCTTACTCGGTGTCTAGAGTGTTGGCTTTCCTTCAAACTGGAGTGGACCAGCGTTTGGCGTTGGCCACGATTAAGAGTCAGATTTCTGTGCTGGCCGTTCTCTTTCAACATCCTGTGGCGTCTAATTCTTTGGTTAGCACCTTTCTTCAGGGGGTGCGACATTTGGCCCCTCCCAGGAGGGAGCCTTTACCTCCGTGGGACTTGAACTTGGTTCTGTCCGTGTTACAACAGGCTCCTTTTGAAAACATCAGGAAGATTTCGTTGCCTCTGCTCTCCAAGAAGGTTGCTTTTTTGGTGGCGATCACTTCAGCTCGCAGGGTGTCGGAGCTGGCGGCTTTGTCCTGCAGCTCTCCTTACCTGGTGATTCACAAGGATAAGGTGGTCTTGCGACCTAACCCATCTTTTCTTCCGAAAAGGATCTCGGATTTTCACCTCAATGAAGACATTGTTTTGCTTTCGCTCTGCGCGAAGCCTAAGCATCCAAAGGAGGTTGCCTTACATTCCTTGGATGTTGTCCGGGCGATCAGGGTTTACCTATCGTCCACTAAATCTTTTCGCAAGTCAGATTCCCTCTTTGTCCTTCCTGAGGGACCTCGGATGGGCATGGCGGCGTCGGCTGCGACCATCGCCAAATGGATCAGGCAGGTCATTGAACAAGCCTATGCCTTGAAGGGGAAGGTTCCTCCTTTTCCTGTGAAGGCGCACTCTACCAGGTCTTTGAGTACGTCTTGGGCTTACCGTCATCAGGCTTCTGTGGTCCAGGTATGTAAGGCGGCGACTTGGTCGTCCGTTCACACTTTCTCAAAATTCTATAAGGTGGATGTTCAGGCATCGGCTGATGCATCCTTTGGCCGCAAAGTTCTCAGTGCGGCAGTTTCTTAGGGACCCATGTTTTGTGGGCCCTTGGTTGTTGGGGTGTTTTACCCCTGGGTTACTTGTTTTCCTGGGTTGTTGCTCCTGTTGAGCACTTTTTTTTCCTGTTGCCCAGTTGGTTCTCTTACTGTGGTAAGGTTCCTTTCTCTGATGTGGGTACTGCGTTGCCTTTTCTACGGTTGCGTCTCCCACCCCTCATGTCTACCACTGCTTTGGGAATTCCCATTGGTGAAGACTTGGAGGGGGCGCCGACTGTCAGGGGACGTAAGAGAAAACGGAATTTTTGTAAAATCTTACCGTAAAAATTCCTTTCTCTGAGTCCTCCGACAGTCGCCGTCCCCCGCCCCTCTTTTGGGATTTTTATGTACTCTTACTGCTATACTACCGAAACTGAGTTGGGAATGCTGGTGCAGGGAGGTATTGACTGAGGGGACAGCCCCTAGGGGTGTGTCTATGTTAAAAGCTTTTGTATTAACAATTCTTGTTGCCTAGCTACTCCTACGGAGCAAAGGTCAATACCCATTGGTGAAGACTTGGAGGGGGCGGCGACTGTCGGAGGACTCAGAGAAAGGAATTTTACGGTAAGATTTTACAAAAATTCCGTTATTTTTAGATGGCAGAAGAATCTTAACACGAACGTCTTAAATGATGAAGAGGGGAATAGTCAACAGGATCCTCTCCCCCCTACTCCAGCCCCAGTAATTAGAAATGCCCCTGTTGAGAATTGGAGGGCACCCTCTACCCCAGTTTACCATTACGATAACCAGTATGAATTTGTGAACAGGGGGAAGAAGAGGGGAGGTAAGGGGGGCAGGGGTAGAAATAACACCCCCAGGAGAGGGAGAGGTCAATATAACAATTATAATAATCATAATGGTTATATGAATAACCAATATGATATGACCCCGAGACCTTACCCCCAGTACCCTCAGAACTCAGGGTGGGAATTACCAGCCCGGGGCCGGGGTAGAAGGGGGAAGCCTCGTCACCCAAGAGGGGGAAACCCCAATAGAGGGAATCACCAATCCTCTACACAGGTGGAAACTTACAATAGGTTTGAACCCCTAGGTGAAGTTCGTGAAAATGAAGCTTTTTTAGGGAATTGGGGGGGACAGGCGAGTGCCCCCCCTCCCTTTCAGAGCCAGACGGACAACTGGTGGAGAGGTCCATCACAAGAGACCCCAGGGAACAAGGCCGGCAAAAGAAACCGAGAGGAAATAGAGGAGGCAGGAGGATCCAAAGGAAAAAGATCCCGATAGGGGCCAGGATCTTTAACCTGAGTACGGTCCCTTTAGGGGAGGAAGAGCTTAAGACCCTCGATAAAGGTCTAAAATTTGCTCCAGTACGGAATTTAAATAAATTCCAGACGTATGTTAGTGTACAAAAATTCATAAGGACATTAAACGTCAAAAAATACTGTTTATTTAACCCCATTGTTAAGAATTGCGTTAACAACTCAGGCTCCTCGCTACTAACTAGTTCTCCCAGACCAGTCATGCCTAGTACTAATTTGAGGAACAAATCCATTTTCAAAGTTCTTAACAAAAATAATAAGTTTGTGGATGTGTTCAAAAATATGGTATGTAATGACTTGGACAATTTAAGGATCAAAAAGGTATCAGATCCACAGTTTATTAAAGCAGGGATCAAATCCCTGGAAGATAACAAACAAATAGTGATCAGACCTGCCGATAAGGGGGGAGGCTTGGTATTACTAAGTTCTGAGTATTACAAAAAAGAGATGAGCTGCCTATTGGCAGACTGTGACACTTATGAGGTCTTGAAAGGTGATCCTTTACTCAAATTTAAGGGAGAAATGAGTAAGCTGGTTAAATCGGGTAAGGTGAAGGGAGTTCTTAATAAAAAAGAATCCCTTTACTTAGACCCCCTTTTTTGTAGGACTCCCATTATTTACTTTCTGCCGAAGGTCCTCAAAGATAAAGAATGTCCACCAGGTAGGCCCACAGTCAACGGCATAGATTCCGTGACCTCTAGGTTGGGCCAGTTTATCGATGTGTACCTTCAGCCGCAAGTAGTCTCTACTAAGGCCTATTTGAAGGATACAAAACATATCATCCAAATCTTACAAGAATTACCATGTACCCCCGCCTCGATTTTAGTTACAGCGGACGTGGGTTCGCTGTATACTATTATAGATCACGATGAGGCAGAGGCGGCAGTCAAATGGGCCTTCTTATCCTCTAAATTACCAAGGAAATTGAGAAGTTTTCTTTTGAGCAGCTTGTATTTCTGCCTATGAAGAAACTATTTCTGGTACGATGACACTTTCTACTTACAGAACAGGGGTGTGGCCATGGGCGCGCATTTTGCTCCCAGTGTGGCCAATTTATTTATGGCCCACTGGGAGGAGGAGACAGTGTTTCGTGACCGCCCTCCTAAATTAGTGTGTTACAGGAGATACATAGATGACCTGTTCCTGGTGTGGAATGGCGAACCAGATGGTCTAATGTCATTTATGAATAAGCTCAATGGGAACAATAAGAACATCGTCCTCTCGTGGACTAGTCCTGAAAGTGTATTGTTCCTCGACCTCATTATATCAAAAGGCACTAATGAGTTCACCACCAGTAATTTTTCCAAGCCGACAGATAGGAACTCTTACATCCCTCTGGACAGCTGCCATCATGCCTCCTGGCTTTGCAACATCCCAAAGGGGCAATTTGTAAGACTGAGGCGCAATTGCTCCTTTGAGGCCGATTTTGTTACACAGGCTGGTATTCTTTCTGAACGGTTTGCACAAAAGGGCTATAATAGGTGTAAACTAGAGAAAGATATATTAACTGTCCACACGGTGGATAGAAAAATGTTGTTGTCCAGTGGTTCAAAACGTGAAGCCCCTAATGGGGAAGTTAGAATCATATTGGATTACAACATTTAACACAAAAAGATAGAGAGGATCATTAATAAGCATTGGCCTATTTTGCTGCAGGATAAGATCCTGGGCAAGAATTTGCCAGAGAGACCTCGATTCGTCTATAAAAAGGCTCCTACTCTTAGGAATATATTGGCTCCTGGAGTTGTAGATCCACCAGTACAAAGCCAAAATAAAATGTTCTCCTTTCTTTCAGGGTTCTACGCATGCGGAAAATGTATAGTGTGCCCCACTGCTAAGAATAATTTAAGGCGGCGCAAAGAATTTACGGCTCATGCCACAAAGAAGAAATACACAATTAGCGATCTTATCACATGCTCCACAACTGGAGTTGTGTATATGATGGAGTGTAACTGCGGGTTACAATATGTAGGCAGGACCTCCAGAACACTGCAGATTCGTATAGCAGAGCACGTTAGGTGTATCAAGAAAGGCAAATCACCCCTTTACCTTTATCAACATTTCAAAAATTATCATGATAAAGACCCTAGAGACATTAAGTTCTGGGGCATTGAAAAGGTAAAAAAACATTGGAGGGGAGGCAACTTTATTCATCAATTGAGTAAAAGAGAATCTTTTTGGATCTTTGAAACTAAGGTTGCCGTCCCCCGTGGGTTAAATACCGATTTTGACCTAAATTGCTTCATATCAGATCGTTGATTGTTGTAATGTATTTATTAATGTATTTATGAATGTCCTCTATTCTGTTATGTACTCAATTTTATGATAATTGTTAGCCATTCACTATTTTATGATGATTTTATACCTATTTATATTTATCATTATGTTTTATGTAATGTAGATTTATTGATAATGAGATCCGAAGTGTCAGCGGGTTTATAGCATCTTCACGCTCCTCCTTTTTTTTATATGTACAATATTGTTATCTTTATATATGTATATTAACTGCAGGAGGATTTATTCCGCTTTTAAATAGGTGTTTATACACCATTATGATTTGATTAGAGGCATAATATTTGCCCTCTTTTTTTATTAGAGGTTTCGCCTCTTCAATAATCACTATGGTAGTCTCTTTCCCATTCTAGCTGCAGCCGTATCCCTAATACTTCCGGGTTCCGGCATCTGTGTAGCTATGGGAACCTGTTCAGTGATCAGCCAATCAGTGGATACTGGTGGCTATGTAGCTTGGTGACGTTCGGCCAATCCCCATTACCGCTGAGGAAGCCTCCACCCACAGAGGTGATACGCGTGCGGGGGGAGGAGAAAGCGTCTGACGTCACCCGCTGATACTGAGGATCCCGGCGAGGACCGAGCTGGTCTCGTTGCTCCCGCCGGAGTTATCTACTGCTACTACGCTGATTCCTTGCATCTTAAGAGTAAGAGGCCAATCTGTTTTTGTTTATATGATTTAATAAAGTCTATCAGGTTTGCCCCAGAATCCGAAGGGCAAGTTTTTCCGCGGTGAGCGTGGCCCGTCCTTTTAACCTACTCAAGGGTCCTTTCGTGCCTTCAGGGCGCATCTTGTGTGTGGCAACGATCGTTCCGAGCACATGTCGGCGGCTATCTTGCCGAAGCCTCCCATTAGTTGGCATGGGCATCCATTTTCCCTTGGCCTGCAGCCTGGTTCAGCCGCCAGCTGTGACATCACTTCCTCCTTTCTCACAGGAGCGTTCGAAGGAGCTGGTAACAATTTGTGGGGTTCTGTCCTGCTGTAACGCTCCGGCGTTTTGTTCAGTGAGTTGGATTTGCAGCTGCAGAATCTCCACTCAGTAGTCGTGTAGAGATGTGTTGAATCACCATATCCAACTCTCCAGACTCATCATTGTGGCCCAGCCTGCTTCAGCATGCAAATATACAGACACTCAATAAGATGTTCCTGGAGTGATAGGTTGTATACGATAGTATAGAGGTGATGTGCTGAAGGGACAGGCGTGAGTAGTGATAGCAATGATAAGCACTCAATAATAATGTTCAGGAGAGTAGTAGATGGTGATAGATAGTATGCAGATAGGTTAGCAATCATGTATAAGTAACAGGTGGTAGAGGACAGCAGATGAAGTGTACAGGAGAGGCCAACCTAGTGCAAGGATATAGATGGTAGTAGACTCAAGAGCTAGCAATCTATGTAACAGTGCAGATGATAGAATTAGTAATGCATAGATAGTAACAGTCTTTAGTATGCAGAAGCAGATAGTGTAAGTTTGATAGGAAGGGATCCCCTGTGGGGTACTTATCACTATTTGGATTAGTAAGCTGAAGGGTCCGGTAATGAGAGAATGATCAGGTAGCGAGATACGGGATCAATAGCGAGGTTCCGGTCTATCCAGGTATTGGAGATAGCTGGAGGCTCCGGCAGCGTAAGACAAGGCTGTATAACATGCGGTTTGAACGAACGCCTTGTGAGAGAAAGCCGGCGATTGAAATAGCCGCTCAGAGCGGCGCTTAGTGATGACGTCATGCGGCTTAAAGGTATATGCGTTCCACCTAGCTGAAAAAGTGGGACGCAATTTGTAGAAGAAAATGGGCTATAAGGGTACCGAAGGTACCAGAATCTTACACCTGCTGTCTTTTTCCTGTCCTGCCTTGGCAATCTTCCTGGTCAGTTTCTGTGTATTACAGTCTTATAGTGGTGTGCTGGGGAGGGGTCCGCAGCTCACTTAAAGGGCCAGTTCAAAAAAAAAAAAAAAAAAACTTTTCTTTTCTATTATGGAATCCCAGGACAGCAAATTCCCGCCAGCCTTGGTGGGGGATTCAGGGTCCACTGCATCCTCTAACCAGTCTGATTTGGCTGCTATTGTGGCAACTTTGGTGTCAAAAATGGATGTCCTGATGTCTGAACGTGCTGCTAGAAAAAGGCCTAGGATCTCCTTTTCTTCTGATTCTGAATTTTGTGACATGGTTGCTGTAGGTAGCGTGGCCCTTTCGGGGTCTCGCTCTTCTCAGGACCCGCAAGAGTCTGAGGGGGAGGCGGAGGTTGCAGGGGTGGATGAATCCCCCCCTGGGTCGCCCGAGGAACGCGCGGCTATGGATGAGTTGATCCTAGCAGTGAAGGAAAAACTTCATTTGGAGGATGAGCCCCCCCCCCCTGGGCGTTGTGTCCTCCTTTGGTACACACAGGACCCGCAAGACGGCGCAGGTTTTTCCTTGCCCCGCAGAGTTTCACCATAAGGTGAATGAGCTATGGCGTAATTTGAAACACACCTTCGTGGTGCCTAGGAAGTTTCAACTTCTCAACCCTTTTGCGGCTACTACGGCTGCGCGCTGGTGTGTGCCTCCTCAAGTGGATCACACGGTAGCCAGGTTGAACAAGTCTACCCTGCTACCCACTGAGGACTCCCCGGTGTTTAGGGATCCTACTGATAGGAGACTGGAGTCTCTTGACCGTCATTCCTACATGGTGGCGGGTTCCATGCTCAAGCCTATTTTTGCCTCTGTAATGGTGGCTCAGGCTGTGGCGGATTGGACCACAGTGCTCAAACGCACTCTCGTGGCCGACTCTGCTCCTCCCACTACTGTGTCTCGCCTTTTTGGGGAATCCTTGGACGAATTGGTTAAGGGAGTCACGGGGTGTAAGAGCACTCTGCTACCCCAGAATCCGAAGGGCAAGTTTTTCCGCGGTGAGCGTGGCCCGTCCTTTTACCCTACTCAAGGGTCCTTTCGTGCCTTCAGGGCGCAGAACAAGGGAAAATCCTTCAAGGGCCAAGGTGACCAGAAAAAGCCCTGGTTTGGCAAACAGAAATCTGGCCAGGCCGGTGCGGCGGCTCAGTCCGCCTCTGCCTGAAGGGGCGCCCTCACCCGTTACAGGGGTGGGGGGAACGTTTGCGCGGTTTCCTCCAACCTTGCCTGCTCCGAGTCACGGACAGGTGGGTTCAGGAAATCATTTGGTCAGGGTACAAGATCGAATTTCTTTCACGGCCGGCGAACAGATTCTTTCCCTAAAACCTTCATTTGACCCCGGGGCGGCTGCAGGACCTACATCAGGCGGTGCAGGATCTTCTCGCTCAGGGGGTGATTGTCCCAGTGCCTCATCGGAACAGGTTTCGGGGGTTCTATTCTAATCTGTTCACTGTGCCCAGAAAGGAGGCAAAGTGCGTCCGATTCTGGACTTGAAAGCGCTGAACCGCTTCGTGCACTTTTAAAAGTTCCGCATGGAATCTCTCCGCTCCGTGGTTTGCCTCCCTGAATCCGGGAGAGTTTCTGGCCTCCATAGACCTGAAGGATGCGTATCTGCACATCCCCATTTTCGAGGGTCATCAGCGGTACCTCCGATTTGCTATTGCGGAGGATCATTACCAGTTTGTGGCATTACCTTTTGGTCTCGCTTCGACTCCAAGGGTCTTTACCAACGCGTTGGCGCCTGTTCTGGGCCTGTTGCGGGCACAGGGCGTTGCGGTCTTGGGATATCTGGACGATCTCCTGTTAAGATCGAGTGCCAGCCAGAGCCTGCTGCGCGATCTGTCCACTACGGTCCAGACGCTTCAGGAGTTCGGTTGGACGATCAACATTCAGAAGTCGACCTTGTCGCCTTCAGTTCGTCTCCAGTATCTGGGGATGGTTCTGGACTCTGCTCAAGCAAAGGTGTTCTTGCCGGAAGACAAGCTCCAGACCCTACAGGATGAGATCAGGTCCCTCAGGGACAACGAATCCTCGTCACTCAGGACCTGTATGCGGTCCCTGGGGTTGATGGTGTCAGCCTTCGAGGTGATACCATTTGCACAGTTTCACACACGATCTCTACAAGCGGAGATCCTAACCAGGTGGGACAGACTACCTCAGTCCTTGGACCTGAGAGTGTCTCTGAGTCATCAGACCAGTATGGATCTCTTGTGGTGGCTTCAGTCCCCGGCTGTGTCGGACGGAAAATCCTTCCGCCCGATTCTGTGGACGGTGCTAACCACAGATGCCAGCCTGTCTGGCTGGGGTGGCGTCCTGGGCAACCTGTCTACCCAGGGCACTTGGTCGGTGGAGGAATCCTTCCTTCCGATAAACATTTTGGAATTGAGAGCGATCAGGCTGTGCCTGCTCCATTGGTCGGATCGTCTTCAGGGCCGTCCTGTACGGGTGCAGACGGACAATGCCACTGCGGTGGCTTACATCAACCACCAAGGGAGCACCAGGAGTGCCCGGGCGGCCCAGGAAGTGACCGGAATCCTGTCTTGGGCCGAGACTCATGTCCCGGCGATATCGGCAGTTCACATTCCGGGTGTGGAGAATTGGCAGGCCGACTATCTGAGCCGCCAGACCCTGGACCAGGGGGAGTGGTCCCTATACCCGGAGGTGTTTCAGATGCTGTGTTAGGGCTGGGCAATTTTGCCTAAAAAAAATCTTCAATTTTTAAAGAAAAATTTAGGTTTCGCTTCGATTTTCGATTTTTTTTTTTCAGTTCATCACCAGCACATACAGCTGTATACATTTAAAGCAGATTCTGTGCATGTGAACTGCATTCTGATGGGCAAACTTCACAGTTAACATTGCCAGCTATCAGATTTGTCCAGTTTTTACAGCGCATGCATAGCAATAAAAGTCTAATTTTATTACTGTGGCTGAAGTACCCGCACACAGTAATAAAATCTGATCATTATTCCTGTGCATAATCTGTAAAAACTGGACAAATCTGATAGCTGGCAATGTTAACTGTGAAGTTTGCCCATCAGAATGCAGTTCACATGCACAGAAACCTGCTTTAAATGTATACAGCTGTCACCTGAAGTCCTGAACGTGATAATGCTGGCAAATCTGACAAAGTTTATTGTGTCTGACATACCGTAGGCTTGAGAGAGCTCTGAGGAGCCAAGAAGGCGTTAAATCAAAGAAAACATCCCCAGAGAGCTGCCAAACGTATGAGTCACTCTTCTCATTCAGCTCATTAGAATAGAGTTGAGTCGGAGCTTCAGTTCACTTGCTCGTCAGTAGACTCGAAATGAACCGATTCACTTCAAAGATTCGAACTTCCCATCACTACTGTGATAGGTACAGAGAACTCCCCAGTAACCGGCCACCGCCGCGCCTGGATGTGACGTCAGCTGCCAGAAGAGGAAGCGGGCGGTGCGTCTGCACAGGGGCTGTGATAGGATAGGTGCCTGTACAGACGCACCGCCCGCTTCCTCTCCCGGCAGCTGACGTCACATCCAGGCCGGGGAGTTCTCTGTACCTATCACAGCGCGCCGCAGCCCCTGTACAGACGCACCGCCCGCAGCTGACGTCACATCCAGGCACGGCGCGGCGGCGGTGGTCCGTTACATGGCAGAGTTCGGTTCCTGTGCGGTGGACTAGTAGCTGGCTGAGCCCAGCATGTGTGTAGTTACGCGGGGGCAGGCGGAAAAAGGAGGAAAAAAACAATTGTAGAAAAAACTTAAGTTTAAAAAAAAATTGTTTCAAACTAAAAAATCGATTAAATCGATTTATCGCCCAGCCCTATGCTGTGTGATGTGGATATTTTCGCGTCTCGGCTAAATCACAAGGTGGAAAGGCTTGTGGCAAGAACGCGCGATCCTCTGGCAGGCGCCTTGGATGCGCTGGTGGTGCCGTGGCATCAGTATCGTCTGATATATGCCTTTCCTCCGATTCAGCTGTTGTCCAGGTTCCTTCGCAGGTTGGCCTCGGAACAAACACTGGTGATTCTGGTGGCGCCGGACTGGCCACGCCGGTCCTGGTACGCGGACATTGTTCACCTGGCCGTAGAGCCTCCGTGGCGGCTGCCAATGCGGGAAGATCTGCTGTCTCAAGGACTGATCTTCCATCCTGCTTTACAGTCACTGGCTTTAACGGCCTGGCTGTTGAAAGCCAGGTCCCGAGGGACAGGGGTCTCCCCTCAGAGGTCATTCCTACTTTAATCAAGGCTATAAAAGCCTTGTCTGGTAAGATTTATTACCGTACATGGAAAGCTTATTTTGCCTGGTGTGAGTCCAGGGGTTTCTCTCCTCGTTCATATTTGGTGGCGAGAGTCTTAGCTTTCCTCCAGTCTGGTGTGGTCCAGCGCCTTGCGTTGGCCACGATTAAGGGCCAGATCTCTGCACTGGCTGTTCTTTTTCAGCGCCCTGTGGCGTCTAATTCCTTGATTCACACCTTTATTCAAGGTGTGCGTCACCTGGCTCCTCCTAGAATGGAGCCCTTACCTCCATGGGACTTGAACTTGGTTCTGTCCGTGTTGCAGCGTCCTCCTTTTGAAAACATCAGGGAACTTTCGTTGCCCATGCTATCTAAGAAGGTTGCGTTCCTAGTAGCGATCGCTTCTGCTCGCAGAGTGTCGGAGTTGGCGGCATTGTCTTGCCGCTCCCCTTACCTGGTGGTTCATAGGGATAAGGTGGTCCTGCGACCTAATCCGTCCTTTTTGCCGAAGGTGGTCTCGGAGTTCCACCTGAATGAGGACATTGTTTTGCCTTCGCTTTGTGCGAATCCTAAGCATCCAAAGGAGGTTGCCTTACATTCCTTGGATGTTGTCCGGGCGATCAGGGTTTACCTGTCGTCGACTGAATCCTTTCGAAAATCGGATTTTCTATTTGTCCTTCCTTAGGGACCTCGGAAGGGTATGGCTGCGTCTGTAACAACCATTGCCAAATGGATCAGACAGACCATTGTACAGGCTTATTCATTGCGGGAACGGGTTCCTCCCTTCCTTGTCAAGGCGCACTCTACCAGGTCGGTGAGTACGTACTGGGCCTATCGGCATCAGGCTTCGGTGGCCCAGGTGTGCAAGGCTGCGACTTGGTCGTCGGTGCACACTTTCTCAAAGTTCTACAAACTTGACGTTCTGGCGTCAGCTGATGCGTCCTTTGGCCGCAAAGTTCTCTGTGCGGCAGTTCCGTAGGGAACCCTGATTTTGTATGGGTCCCTAGCTGTTGGGGTTGTTTTCCCCTTGGTTATTTGTTTTCCTGGGTTGTTGCTCATGTTGAGCCTTTTTTGTTGCCCAGAAGGTTACCTTCTTGTACATGTAAGGTTCCTTTCTCTGATGTGGGTACTGCGTTGCTTTTCTGGCGGTTGCGTTGCCCACCCCTCATGTCTACACTGCTTTGGGACATCCCATAAGTGAAGACTGTGTGAATGGGCGGCGACTGTCGGAGGACGTAAGAGAAAACTGAATTTTTTGTAAAATCTTACTGTAAAATTCCTTTCTCTAAATCCTCCAACAGTCGCCGCCCCCGCCCCTCTTTTTTGGGTCTTGTTTATACACTTTCACTGCTTGCGACCAAACTGAATTGGGATGGCTATCGCAGGGGGATATTGGACTAGAAGGACAGCCCCCATGGGTGTGACTATGTAGATTTATTGTTCTTTTACAAGTCTTATGCCTAGAAACTCCTGTGGAGATGAAGTCAATACCCATAAGTGAAGACTGTGTGAATCGTTGGCGACTGTCGGAGGACTCAGAGAAAGGAATTTTACGGTAAGATTTTACAAAAATTTCATTTTTTTCCGGTTTCAGGGTAACTATTATTTACAAAGCCGAGGGTTCGCAATGGGTGCAAAATTTGCGCCCAGTATGACCAATCTCTTCATGGCAAAGTGGGAGGAGGACGTCGTCTATGCCAACAGGAGACCTGAATTGGTCCTCTGGAGGCGCTATATAGATGACGTCTTCCTCCTCCTCTGGCATGGAGATTTCTCCTCATTAGATGATTATATAAAACAGCTCAATGCCAATGACCGTGGTATTTTGTTGCAACATGAGTCTAGTAAGACACAGATCCACTTTTTAGATCTCAACATCAAGGTTGCTGGTGGACGACTGATTACTAGTATTTTTTTCAAAGACTCTGATCGAAATGGATTCATTAGCACCTCTAGCTGTCATTACAGCCCCTGGCTGAATGCCATCCCTAAGAGCCAATTTTTGCGTTTAAAGCGGAATTGCACCCATAGGGAGGACTTCCTGAGAGAAGCTAATGTCCAGATTTTTGGAAAAGGGTTATTCCCCTGAGTCTCTGAATTTGACCATGCATGAAGTTGATGGGAGAGACAGAAGTGAACTGCTGGCCCCACAGCCTAAAAACACTGATGGGACCTCTGAACTGAAAGTTTTTCCTCTAAGTTTTCCTTCTTTACTTAATTTTCTACTCAAAACTATGCTATCAAAAACATCATGAGGAAACATTGGGATATACTCGGGAATAATAGAGTCCTGGGACCTCTATTACCTGAGAGGCCCCAGGTCACTTTCAGAGGAGTTCCCCCGGTCCGATTGCAAATTGCCCCTAACATTGTCACTCCACCAGAAACACCAACATTTTTTACTCAACTTAAGGGTTTTTATCCCTGTAAAAGATGTGCAGTGTGTTCTATAAATTCCCTCAAGAACAAGAAATACACTTCTTTTCAATCCAATGTCACCTTAAAAAATTATGACATTGATCAATTGCTTACTTGCACTACAAAAATGTGTATGTAATTACTTGTCCCTGCGGCCTACATTATATTGGCCGCACGGTGCGCGCATTTCAAGTGCGCATGAAGGGACACATTGCAAATATAAAAAAAGGTTTTCCAAAACATAACCTTTCGAAACATGATCTTTTTCATGCTTGAGGTCATTGTAACCGTATTAACGGACAGTACTCAATTGTCTCGATCTTTTTCATGGAAGGAACCCAGTGGGCACATCATTTATGGCAATTCAACATTTCTGTCCCCACTGCAGAGGTGACAATGTTAGAAGAGGCATTTCCCATCTTGAAACGAGATGGATTTTTGACTTTAAATCCTACAGACCTTTTGGCTTGAATGTTGACTGGGACATCAATTCATTTATTACTAATAGCTTAGTTTTGTTTTATGGTGTTAATCATTTTTTGTTTGGTGGTGTAGTATGTTTCAGTCTGATTGACTGGCTGGCCTCTATACATTTTATTTAGATGACAATATTTGTGTTAGTTGCAGTCTTACCTTTGTTGGATATGATTGCATCTTCCCGTATTTTTTATGAGCTCGTGCTGGAGATTCTTTTCTCCATTTTATATTCTTTTTTAAAAAATTTTTATCCCGGCATTATTTATATTTATTTTTGATATGCCATTTAAGGAGCTTTTGATGTGCCACCTTTATTTGCTTATATATTTGCCCGTGTTTTCATTGTTCGCCTATGCCTTATCTCATAGGTGTTGCATTATATACAATTTCTGTTTGACATTATTTATGCTATATTCATTAATATTTTATTTGCTTTTATATATTCATGTTCTATTCTGAATAATTCCCATTTTCGGCCCGGAAGTAGATGGGCTGTGTCACCAATACAATATGAGTCTCCTTTCGATTCGTGCGGGGTCCCGAATGTTGGTGCAGCTTTAAGTGAATACCCTTCCGGGAGGTAGAACGCATACTGCGCTCTTCCGCAGCCCGCTCTGTAATACTATCCGGTCACTTCCGGGGTAGCGGGCCGAGAATGACGAGTTTTGGTTTAGAGGAACATCACTTCCGGTTTCGAACTCCGGACAGAACTCGCTCTTGCCCGAGTGCCACCTCGTTCTCTGTACAACCTTATGGAAATTATCCTTATTGAGGAGAATGAGACAATAGTTTTATTTAGTTCTCGTACTATTATACATAAATGCCTTTTCTCTTACGTCCTCTGACAGTCGCCACCCACTCATTCATTCTGCACGTCTGGGTATTGGCCTTCTCCACAGGAGTAAGCTAGGCAGAAGATTTTGTTTGAAATAATCACAAAACCTTTGTATAGACACACCTACAGGGGGCTGTCCTTCTGGTCAATACCCCCAGCTAGCCTCATTCCCAATTCAGTTTTCTGCTGCCCAGCTTAGGAGTAGGCTGGGTTTCCCTGGCTGAGACTTGGGTCTCAGCTTTTTTCTTATTTTTATGTTTTTTTTCTAAAAAAGTGTTTTTTTTTCTTTTAAAAGATAGCTTTTTATTTTCGCCTTCGCTTAGTTAGTCGGACTTTAGAAGACTGCAGCGTTTGCAGAGCTGGGCCTCGCACTGGTTGTTCTAGAACCTTACGTACTCCCATCCTGCCATCGAGCGTTAGCAGGTTATTGGTACGCTAAGGCCTCGCAAACGACAGTGTCCTTGGCGTCAGGGATGAGCCTGCGAAGTTGCTATCTTCGCTGGGATGTCTCAATTGTGGTACGCCCGTGTGTTGCTAGCGTCCCCTTCGGCTGACGGCACCCCCACTCAGGGTGGGAGGTTTCCTGTCGCAGAGCAGTGCCCACGTTCGCTGGACCGGTGAGTACCATGCCTACCTCTCTGTCTCTGGACCATGTTTATTGGGGTGTGTATGTGGGCCCCCTGTTTGGGGATGACAGTTCAGGTATAGGTTCTGTGATATCCCCCTCATGGCTGTAGGTGTGGCTCCTGTGTGTCCCTTCCCTGTCCCTGCGGGGGCGCTGTCTGCCTTGTATGACCGAGGTGTGGGGGGGTGTGGGGGTCTCCTACGTCCCAGGGTGCTTGTGCTGCTCTGTGGGGGCCAGTGCATGGTGTTTGGGGGCCGCAATTAGCACTAATCCGCGCGGCCGCCATTTTGGGTGTGGGCAGGCTGTTCGGCCTCATAGTGTGGGCAGCACCCATTTTCTGTCATCCTTTTTGGCGCAGATCGGGCGCCATCTTTAGTGTGGGCGTGATGTCCTTTGTGGGCAGCGGCCATTTTCCCAGGGCTTTTCTCCCCATTGACTTCTATTGGCAACCATTTTCTTGTGGCTCAGGGCTGGCTTTGCCTCTAGGGCCGTGAGGTCACTTCCTCCTTCTTCGCTTCAGATCCTCAGCAGCACGGGCAAGTATAAAACACTGTGGGGGGCATTTTACTGGTTTCTCTGGCCTGGATTCCTGCTAGCAAGGGACAAGGTCTCCATTTGCGGTGCAGGTTTGCGGTGGGGGCCGCGGGAATCGCCGATTTAAAGGGCCAGCGTCACTTAGTTTGTGTATTTCTATTATGGAGTCCCAGGATAGCAAATTCCCCACAGACCTGGTGGGTGGTTCAGGTACCCCTGAATCTGATTCCATAGCCTCTTTATCTGCTGCACTTGCGACTTTAGCGTCAAAAGTGGATTTGCTGATGTCTGACCGGGTTTCTAAAAAACGGCCTATGCCCTCTGTCTTCTGATTCAGAACCAGATATGGTTGCCACGGACAACGTTCACCCTGAGGGATCCCTGTCCTCTCAGTCGGAGGTGGAGGAGGAGGATTTATCCTCTGGGTCAGTGTGGGACCGCGCTGCGGTGGACGCACTTATCAGCTCTGTTAAGGAAACGTTAAATTTGGATGATGAGCCCCCCCTGTCGGGTAAGCGTGTTTCCTTTGGGACCCGCAAAGCCCCAAAATCGGGTCAGGTTTTTCCTTGTCCCGAGTAGTTTCACGAAACAGTGAATAACCAATGGCGCCGTATCAAACATATGTTTGTGGTGCCCAAGAGGTTTTAGCATCGTTATCCCTTTGTGGATCCGGTGGACTCTCGCTGGACTGCGGCTCCTAAGGTGGACCTCACTGTGTCCAGGTTAAATAAAGCCACTTTAATGCCCGTGGAGGATTTTCCGGTGTTTAACTACTTGCCGCCCGCCCGCCGTCAATTGACAGCGGGACGGTGCGACCATTGTTCTGGGAAGACGCCACATGACGTGATCCCAGAAAAGCAGGGCAGGCGCCCTGCACTGCTGGTGTCGGGGTGTCACCGGCAGGGGGGAAACAGCCAATGGGCATGGCTGTTTCCCACGTGATCGGCTGTGTTCCAATGACACAGCCGATCACAATACAGGAGCCCGGAAGATGACCGCGCATGCGCGATCGGGAGCGCGCAGCGCTGTCATGTCGGTGGCGCTGTGTTCCATAGGAACACAGCTGTCACCGGCAGTAGTAAACAGTCACTGACAGTGACTGTTTAATAAGTGATCGGCTGTGAATCCATTCACAGCCGATCACAAAATGTAAACAAAGAGCAGTAACTCACTGTTACTAGCTCTTCTCCCCTCACACAGTTTCCAGTGTGAGGAGAGCAGAGCTAGAAATAGTGAGTTACTGCTCTGTGTACCTGTCAAATGTAAAATCACACCTATAAAGGTCCCCACACAGTCCTCAGCCCCCCCAATTGCACCTGTCACCCAACAGTCACCTCATCAGTGCCCAGAAATTGACACCCATAAGGCTACGTTCACATGTGAGCGTAGCGATCGCGGGCAGAATCACCGCGATTCTGCCCGCGATCCAGAAATCATTGCAAATTGCGGGACGCCTGTGCGTTGCCCGTGATTTGCAATAGCACCCCAAACGCTGTGCGATGTTGCCGCGATTTCCACCTGCCGAATTGCGGTAACATCGCGCAAACAACACATGACGCCCAAAAAAGGTACAAGAGCTTCTTTGGGGCGTCATGCGTTGTTTGCGTGATGTTACCGCGATTCGGCAGGCGGAAATCGCAGCAACATCGCACAGCGTTTGGGGTGCTATTGCAAATCACGGGCAACGCACAGGCGTCCCACGATTTGCAATGATTTCTGGATCGTGGGCAGAATTGGGCTAAATTTACTGTTTTCTTATTTTTTAGTTCAAAAAAGTGAATTTTTTTCAAAAAAATTGCATTTGGAAGACTGCTGCGCAAATATGGTGTGATACAAAAATATTGCAACGATCTCCATTTTATTCTCTAGGGTCTCTGCTAAAAAAAAAATATATAATGTTTGGGGGGTTCTAAGTAGTTTTCTAGCAAAAAAAATGATTTTAGCTTGTAAACACCAAGTGTCATAAATAGGCCCAGTCTTAAAGAGGTTGTAAACCCGTGCATTTTTTTTCACTCTGCAAGAGAAAGTCATAATGAGCTAGTATGCATCGCATACTAGCTCATTATGCAATACTTACCTTAGAACGAGCCCCCGCCGTGCCGCTCACTCACCTCTGACGGGCGACATGTCCATTCGCCCGTCTCCCGGGATCGCGGCATCCGGCCATCTGATTGGCCGGAGCCGTGGTGATGTCACGCACGCGCGCGAGAGCCAACAGTCACGGCACGGGACTCTGAAGGAACGGCACGAGTGGCCGTTCCTTCAGAGCGCATGCGCCAGTGACGTCACTGGCTGCATGTAAGGTAAATATCTCCTAAACTGTACATGTTTAGGAGATATTTACAGTACCTATAGGTAAGCCTTATCATAGGCTTACCTATAGGTACAAGTTGTAGAGGAGGGTTTACTTCCTCTTTAAAGTGGATAAATGGACAACTTTGTGAAAAGTGCTACTTGGATGTTAGGCCTATGTATGTGGCCAGGCTGTGAAAAAGTGTTATACATGTGGTATCGCCATACTCGGGAGGAATAGCAGAATGTATTTTGGGGTGCAATTTTTGCTATGTACATGCTATGTGTTAGAAATATTGCATAAATGGACAGCTTTGTGTAAAAAAAAATATGTTTTCATTTTCTTTCCACACTTTCCAAAAACTTGTGGAAAAAAATGACATTCAAAAGACTCATTATGCCTCAAAAATTATATGTTGGGCTGTTTACTTTCCAAAATGGGGTCATTTTATGGGGGTTTCCATTGTCCTGGTGCTCCAGGGCCTTCAAAAGTGCGATAGGTTGTCAGGAAATTATATGTGTAATTTGTGCTCCTAGAATGCCGGACGGTGCTACTTGGATGTTAGGCCTCTGTATGTGGCCAGGCTGTGAAAAAGTCTCACACATGTGGTATCGCCATACTCAGGAGGAGTAGTAGAATGTGTTTTGGGGTGTAGTTGCAAGTATACATATGCTGTGTGAGAGAAATAACCTGTTAATACGTCAATTTGTAAAAAAAAAAAATCTTCATTTTTGCAAAGAGTTGTGGGAAAAAATTACAACTTCAAAAAACTCACCATGCCCCTTATTAAATACATTGGAATGTCTACTTTCCAAAAAGGGGTCATTTGGGGGGTATTTGTACTTTCCTGACTTTTTAGTGTCTCAAGAAATGAGATAGGCCTTCAGTACATCAGGTGTGGTCAAGTGTGATCAATTTTCAATGATTAGCACCATAACTTGTGGACTCTATAACTTTCACAAAGACCAAATAATATACACTTATTTGTGTTATTTTTACCAAAGATAAGTAGCAGTATAAATTTTGGCCAAAATTTGTGAAGAAAAATTACTCATTTGCTAAATTTTATGACAGAAACAAAGAAAAATGTGTTTTTTCACAATATTTTCAGTCTTTTTTTATTTATAGCACAAAAAATAAAAAACCCAGTAGTGATTAAATACCATCAAAAGAAAGCTCTATTTGTGTGAAGAAAAGGACACAATTTTTTTTATGGGTACATTGTTGCATGACTGAGTAATTGTCATTCAAAGTGTGAGAGCACTGAAAGCTGAAAATCAGTCTGGGCAGGAAGGGGGTGAAAGTGCACTGTAGGCAAGTGGTTAAAGACCCGGCGGATAGGTGGGTGGAGACCCTTTCCCGTCACATCTATCTGGTTGTGGGTTTCTTGCCGAAGCCCTTGTTCACTTCGGTAATGGTCTCTCAGGCTGTTGCAGAGTGTGCCAAGACGCTTAGGCGCACTCTAATTGCTGACTCCGCCTCTTCGGCTGTGCTGGAGATGGTGCATCAAATGGCTCAGGCCGTGCTGTACCTGTGTGACACGGCCTTGGATGAGGCCCCTTTAATCACACGGCTGTCGGCGGTCGTGGTTGCAATCCGCCACATTACTTGGTTGAAAAGCTGGTCGGCCGACCAGTCTTTTAAAAAGACAGTGACTGACATCACTTATGCGGGTTGTCGTCTTTTTGGGGACTCTGGATGAACTGATCAAAGGGCTCACTGGGGGCAAGAGCACTCTTTTGCCCCAGGTGGCTAGGGGAAAACCATCCCGTGCCAAGCGGGTCCCTCTTTTAAACCTAACCAGGGGTCCTTTCGTACCTTCAGGACACAGGACTAGGGGAAGTCCTTCAAGGCCTCTGGTGGCCAGAAGAAGCCATGGGCGGGTAAGTCCAAAGGCGGCCACGCTAGCACTGTGGCCCAGTCCACCTCGTCCTGAAGGGACGCCCTCACCCGTCTCGGGTGGGGGGACATCTGCTTTGTTTTCCCGAGCCCTGGCTGTCCAAGGTTCAGGACAGGTGGGTTCAAGAACTCATTCGTTCAGGGTACAAGATCGAATTTCGGTCTCGCCCCGCAGACAGGTTCTTTCCCTCAAATATTCAGTTAACTCCCGATCGTTTCCGGGATCTCCGCTGGGCGGTTCAGGATCTCCTCGTCCAAGGGGTGGTCGTACCGGTTCCACAGCGGGACAGGTTGTGGGGTTTTTATTCCAATCTGTTCACAGTGCCCAGAAAGGAGGGCAAGGTGCGTCCGATTCTGGACTTGAAGTTTCTAAACCGCTTTGTGCGGGTTCAGAAGTTTCAGATGGAATCCCTCCGGTCGGTGGTGGCATCCCTGAGTCCAGGGGATTTCTTGGCTTCCATCGATCTCAAGGATGCGTATCTACACATCCCTATCTACGAAGGTCATCAGAGGTACCTCCGCTTCGCAATCGCGGAGGAGCATTATCAGTTTGGGGCGTTTTCGCTTCGGCTCCAAGGGTTTTTACCAAGGTGTTGGCCCCCTGTTCTAGCCTTGTTAAGGGTACAGGGGATTGTCATCCTCGGTTACCTGGACGATTAAGGTCGAGTTCCAGTGCCACTTTGTTGCGCAATCTGTCAATCGTGGTTCAGACGCTCCAGGATTTCGGGTGGACCATCAATTTTCAGAAGTCGGCCTTGTCCCCTTCGGTTCGTCTCTGCTACCTGGGGATGATTCTGGACTCCGCCCAGGTGAAGGTCTTTCTTCCGGAAGATAAGCTCCGGATCTCGCAGGACGAGGTCAGGTCCCTCAGGAACGACGAGTTCTCTTTGCTTCGGACCTGCATGCAGTCCCTGGGCTTGATGGTGTCGGCTTTTGAGGCAATCCCATTTGCGCAGTTTCACACGAGATCTCTTCAAGCGGAGATTCTGGTCAAGTGGGACAGACATCCTCAGTCCTTGGAAAGGAAGATTTCTTTGAGCCCCCAAGTGAGATTGGATCTCCAGTGGTGGCTCCAGTCTCCGGCTCTGAGGGAAGGCAAGTCCTTCCGACCTTTGCTGTGGACTGTGGTCACCACGGATGCCAGCCTGTCGGGCTGGGGTGGAGTTCTGGGCAAGTTGTGTGCCCAGGGCACTTGGTCGGAGGGGGAATCCTCCCTGCCAATAAATGTCTTGGAACTACGGGCAATCGGGCTCTGTTTGCTCCGTTGGTCGGATCGACTTCAGGGCTGCCCAGTGCGTGTACAGATGGACAACGCTATGGCGGAGGCTTACATCAATCACCAAGGAGGCACCAGGAGTGCCCAGGCGGCCAAGGAAGTGGCCGAGATTCTGTCCTGGGCCGAGACGCAGGTCCCAGAGATTTCGGCAGTTCACATTCCGGGTGTGGAGAACTTGCAGGCGGACTATCTGAGTCGCCAGACCCTGGACCAGGGGGAATGGTCCCTACACCCAGAGGTGTTTCAGATGCTGTGTGCGCGGTGGGGATCCCCGGATGTGGATATGTTCACGTCTCGTCTCAGCAACAAGGTGGAAAGGTTCGTAGAACGAACGCGCGACCCTCTGGCAGACACCTCGGACGCGTTGGTGGTGCCTTGGCATCGGTATCGGCTGATTTATGCCTTTCCCCCGATTCAGCTGTTGTCCAGATTCCTCCACCGGTTGGTCTCGGAAATGAGGTTGGTGATCCTGGTGGCCCCATATTTGCCGTGTCAGTCTTGGTACGCGGACATCATGCGAATGGTCTTCGAGCCTCCTTGGCGGCTTCCGCTTCGAGACAATCTTCTGTCTCAAGGACCGATCTACCATCCTACTTTATGGTCGCTGGTTTTGACGGCGTGGCTGTTGAAAGTCAAGTCTTGAGAGACAGGGGTCTCTCGTCGGCAGTCATTCCTACCTTGCTCCAGGCCAGGAAGGCTTCCTCTGGTAAGATTTATTATCATACCTGGATGGCTTATTTCGCCTGGTGTGAGTTGCATGGGTTCCAACCCCGCTCCTTTTCGGTGGCGAGGGTGTTGGCTTTCCTGCAAACCGGTGTGGATCAGCGTCTTGCGCTGACCACGATTAAAGGCCAGTTGTCTGCACTGGCCATTCTGTTTCAGCGTCCCCTGGCGTCAAATTCCTTGATCCGCACCTTTATTCAAGGGGTACGCCATCTGGCTCCCCCTAGGAGGGCACCCTTGCCCCCTTGGGACCTGAATTTGGTTCTGTCCGTTTTGCAACGTCCTCCCTTTTGAGAACATCTGAGAGATTCCTCTGCCTGTGCTGTCACGGAAAGCTGCCTTTCTAGTGGCGATCACATCCTGCCGCTCCCCCTATCTGGTGGTTCATAGGGATAAAGTGGTCTTGCGACCTCATCAGTCCTTCCTTCCGAAGGTGGTTTCAGACTTCCACCTCATTGAGGACATTGCGCTGCCTTCACTGTGCGCGAAGCCTAAGCATCCTAAGGAGTTTGCTTTGCATTCCTTGGATGTGGTCCGGGCGATCAGGGTCTACCTGTCATCTACTGAATCCTTCAGGGAGTCGGATTGTCTTTTTGTCCTTCCTGAGGGACCCCGAAAGGGTACGGCTACATCTGCGGCAACCATTTCAAAATAGATCAGACAGACGATTGTGCAGGCCTATTCGATTAGGGATCAGGTTTCCGCCTTTCCCTGTCACAACGCTCTCTACCAGACCGAATAGTGCATCTTGGGCCTTCCGCCATCAGGCGTCAGTGACTAAGGTGTGCAAAGTGGCGACCTGGTCGTCCGTGCATACCTTTACAAAGTTTTACAAACTTGATGTATTGGCATCAGCAGATGCCTCTTTTGGCCGCAAAGTTTTCAGTGCGGCAGTGCCTTAGGGGAGACAGGGTAGTTTTTTGCCTGTCTCCTCCTGTTGAGGTTTCTTTCTTGTTTGTTTTCCTGGGTTCGCTCCTGTTCAGCTCTTTGTTGCCCAGTTTTTGTCTGGATCAGAAAAGATTCTTTTCTCTGACCTGGGTGCTGCGTTGCCTCTTTGATGGTTGCGTTTTCCCACCCCACACATCTACACTGCTTTGGGACGTCCCAGACGTGCAGAAGGAATGAGTGGGCGGCGACTGTCAGAGGACGTAAGAGAAAATAGAATTTTTGTAAGAACTTACCGTAAAATTATTTTCTCTGAGTCCTCTTACAGTCGCCGCCCCCGCCCCTCTTATAGTATAGGGGTAATAGTACCCAGCAGTGAGATCAGGGGAGAGTATAGGGTCCATAGTACCTAGCAGCAGGGTCAAGGGTGAGTATAGGATTCTTAGTACCCAGCGGTGGGGTCAGGGGAGAGTATAGGGTTCATAGTACCTAGCAGTGGGTTCAGGGATGAGTATAGGGTTCATAGTACCTAGAAGTGGGGTCAGGGCAGAGTATAGGGTTCATAGTACCCAGCATTGGGGTCAGGGGTGAGTATAGGATTCATAGTACCTAGCAGTGGGGTCAGGGCAGAGTATAGGGTTCATAGTACCCAGCAGTGGGGTCAGCAATGAGTATAGGGTTCATAGTACCCAGCAGTGGGGTCAGGGATGAGTATAGGATTCATAGTACCCAGCAGTGGGGTCAGGGATGAGTATAGGATTCATAGTACCCAGCAGTGGGGTCAGGGATGAGTATAGGATTCAAAGTACCCAGCAGTGGGATCAGGGGTGAGTATCGGGTTCATAGTACCCAGCAGAAGGGTCAGGGGTGAGTATAGGGTTCATAGTACCCGGCAGTGGGGTCGGAGGTAATGGTACTCATTATCAGCAGGGCCCATTGTGAGTATAGGGTTGGTACCGAACACACACACAAACCCCCCGTGTTTTGTACACAATTTAACTCTTTGCTTGCTTTGTAGTTCCTCTAGCAATAAATAAAACGGTGGGAGAGGATGTCACTCTGGAGCCGCACTACACCGGAGATCCCTCAGAGATAAAATGGACGGTGAATGGTAGAAAACTGGTGGACTGCAGGCTGAACCCCCGGGAGGATCCTACGTTTTACCTTCTTCAGGACAGAGCAACTATCAGTCATATGAATGGAAATCTGGCCATAAGGAAACTGACTATAGAGGACTCCGGCTTCTACAAGGCAGAGGTGACCAGGAATAATGGTATTCAGGAAATGGGGATAAATGTCACAGTGCTCGGTAAGTATGATTTAAAATAATTTACAACGTATCATAAATCCCATTAACCATGTGAGAACTCTCAGATGGAAGCTGTAATTTTCTAAGTTTTGGTATGCATGCTAGGTTGTATGCAGAGACTATTCATGAGATTTCTGATATTTCTACAAAGAGAATTTTCTTCACAAAGCAAACCACCCCCCCCCTCCCCCAATAGATTGTAGATAGAAGGGGGTCACTGTCTACCTTCCATTTATGTTACTGTAGTACAATGTAACAATATCCACATTACATTCCAATCAGAAAATTACAAAGGATTCCCAATCTTATTTTTCCCATTTCTATAGAAATAAACACAATAATCAGATCTCCTCGTACTCCACTGTATTCTGAAATCTTTTATTACACTTCTAGATTTTATTTTAATTTATTATACAATAAATCTTCATAAATAGGTAAAATTACTGAATCTCCCCATCTATATTCATGTCATTACCACTGGTGTACCCTGCGAGGGTGCAATGTGTGCGGGGCCCTGAGGGGGGATGGGGCCCATGGTGCGCCCAGAGACACAGCACAACATGGAGGATCTGATGTCACAGTCCTGTCCCTCAGTCACTGAATGAGCTGCAGCCCTGCCTCTCATTGCCCACAGCTTATCCTGGCACAAGATTCCTATGTAAGGGCCTCGCTGGGTCCCACATGGACACTGACCACATATTTATGTCTTTACATGGTGCCTCCCCTGCTGACAGCTTCTGCGCCATCTACCTGCCACCTGTTTCACAGGGCTGAGGAAGAGCTCTAAAACTCCTCCATGGTTTTGTGCTACAAATCTGACAAGCAGAGCAGATCTATGAGAAGCAAAGTCACCAATCCGTGTGCCCCCCACATAAAAGAGCCATGCTGCAGCCTCCTTAAAGACACAGATGGGAGCTGTGCATGAGGGTGAGCTGGGGGCAGAGGTAGGAGCTGTGAAGGGGGGTGCTGGGTGCAGAGGTAGGAGCTGTAAAGGGGGGTGCTGGGTGCAGAGGTAGGAGCTGTGAAGGGGGGTGCTGGGTGCAGAGGTAGGAGCTGTGAAGGGGGGTGCTGGGTGCAGAGGTAGGAGCTATGAAGGGGTGCTGGGTGCAGAGGTAGGAGCTGTGAAGTAGGATGCTGGATGGAGAGGTAGGAGCTGTGAAGGGGGGTTCTGGGTGCAGAGGTAGGAGCCGTGAAGGGGGGTGCTGGGTGCAGATGTAGGAGCTGTGAAGGGGGGGTGCTGGGTGCAGAGGTAGGAGCTGTGAAGGGGTGTTGGGTGCAGAGGTAGGAGCTGTGAAGAAGGTTGCTGGGTGCAGAGGTAGGAGCTGTGAAGTAGGATCCTGGATGGAGAGGTAGGAGCTGTGAAGGGGTTGCTGGGTGCAGAGGTAGGAGCTGTGAAGGGGGGTGCTGGGTGCAGATGTAGGAGCTGTGAAGGGGGGTGCTGGGTGCAGAGGTAGGAGCTGTGAAGGGGGGGTGCTGGGTGCAGTTGTAGGAGCTGTGAAGGGGGTTGCTGGGTGAAGATGTAGGAGCTGTGAAGTGGGGTGCTGGGTGTAGAGCTAGGAGCTGTGAAGGGGGGTGCAGGGGTAGGAGCTGTGAAGGGGCGCTGGGTGCAGAGGTAGGAGCTGTGAAGGGGGTGCTGGGTGCAGAGGTAGGAGCTGTGAAGGGGTGCTGGGCACAGAGGTAGGAGCTGTGAAGTGGGGTGCTGGTTGCAGGGGTAGGAGCTGTGAAGGGGCTTGCTGTGTGCAGAGTTAGGAGCTGTGAAGGGGGTGCTGGGTGCAGAGGTAGGAGCTGTGAAGGGGGGTGCTGGGTGCAGAGGTAGGAGCTGTGAAGGGGGGGGTGCGGAGGTAGGAGCTGTGAAGTAGGATGCTGGGTGCAGAATTAGGAGCTGTGAAGGGGGGTGCTGGGTGCAGAGGTAGGAGCTGTGAAGGGGGGTGCTGGGTGCGAAGGTAGGAGCTGTGAAGTGGGGTGCTGGGTGCAGAGGTAGGAGCTGTAAAGGGGGCTGCTGGGTGCAGAGATAGGAGCTGTGAAGGGGGGTGCTGGGTGCAGAGGTAGGAGCTGTGAAGGGGTGCAGGGGTAGGAGCTGTGAAGGGGCGCTGGGTGCAGAGGTAGGAGCTGTGAAGGGAGTGCTGGGTGCAGAGGTAGGAGCTGTGAAGGGGGTGCCTGGGTGCAGAGGTAGGAGCTGTGAAGGGGTGCTGGGTGCAGAGGTAGGAGCTGTGAAGTGGGGTGCTGGTTGCAGGGGTAGGAGCTGTGAAGGGGGGTGCTGGGTGCAGAGTTAGGAGCTGTGAAGGGGGTGCAGGGTGCAGAGGTAGAAGCTGTGAAGTGGGGTGCTGGGTGCAGAGGTAGGAGCTGTGAAGGGGGGTGCTGGGTGCAGAGGTAGGAGCTGTGAAGAGGGGGGTGCTGGGTGAAGGGGTAGGAGCTGTGAAGAGGGTGCTGGTTGCCGGGGTAGGAGCTGTGAAGGGGTACTGGGTGCAGAGGTAGGAGCTGTGAAGGGGGGGGGGGGTTGCTGGGTACAGAGGTAGGAGCTGTGAAGAAGGGTGCTGGGTGCAGAGGTAGGAGCTGTGAATGGGGGGTGCTGGGTGCAGATGTAGGAGCTGTGAAGTAGGATGCTGGGTGCAGAATTAGGAGCTGTGAAGGGGGGTGCTGGGTGCAGAGGTAGGAGCTGTGAAGGGGGTGCTGGGTGCAGAGGTAGCAGCTGTGAAGGGGGTGCTGGGTTCAGAGGTAGGAGCTTTGAAGGGGGTGCTGGGTGCAGAGGTAGAAGCTGTGAAGGGGGGTGCTGGGTGCAGAGGTAGGAGCTGTGAAGGGGGTGCTGGGTTCAGAGGTAGGAGCTGTGAAGGGGGGTGCTGGGTACAGAGGTAGGAGCTGTGAAGGGGAGTGCTGGGTGCAGAGGTAGGAGCTGTGAAAGGGGGGGGGGGGTGCTGGGTGCGGAGGTAGGAGCTGTGAAGTAGGATGCTGGGTGCAGAATTAGGAGCTGTGAAGGGGTTCTGGGTGCAGAGGTAGCTGTGAAGTGGGGTGCTGGCTGCAGAGGTAGGAGCTGTGAAGGGGGGGTGCTTGGTGCAAAGGTAGGAGCTGTGAAGGGGGGGTGCTGGGTGCAGAGGTAGGAGCTGTGAAGTGGGGTGCTGGTTGCAGAGGTAGGAGCTGTGAAGTGGGGTGCTGGGTGCAGAGGTAGGAGCTGTGAAGTGGGGTGCTGGGTGCAGAGGTAGGAGCTGTAAAGGGGGGTGCTGGGTGCAGGGGTAGGAGCTGTGAAGGGGCGCTGGGTGCAGAGGTAGGAGCTGTGAAGGGGGTGCTGGGTGCAGAGGTAGGAGCTGTGAAGGGGGTGCTGGGTTCAGAGATAGGAGCTGTGAAGGGGGTGCTGGGTTCAGAGGTAGGAGCTTTGAAGGGGGTGCTGGGTGCAGAGGTAGAAGCTGTGAAGGGGGGTGCTGGGTGCAGAGGTAGGAGCTGTGAAGGGGGTGCTGGGTTCAGAGGTAGGAGCTGTGAAGGGGGGTGCTGGGTACAGAGGTAGGAGCTGTGAAGGGGAGTGCTGGGTGCAGAGGTAGGAGCTGTGAAAGGGGGGGGGGTGCTGGGTGCGGAGGTAGGAGCTGTGAAGTAGGATGCTGGGTGCAGAATTAGGAGCTGTGAAGGGGTTCTGGGTGCAGAGCTAGCTGTGAAGTGGGGTGCTGGCTGCAGAGGTAGGAGCTGTGAAGGGGGGGTGCTTGGTGCAAAGGTAGGAGCTGTGAAGGGGGGGTGCTGGGTGCAGAGGTAGGAGCTGTGAAGTGGGGTGCTGGTTGCAGAGGTAGGAGCTGTGAAGTGGGGTGCTGGGTGCAGAGGTAGGAGCTGTGAAGTGGGGTGCTGGGTGCAGAGGTAGGAGCTGTAAAGGGGGGTGCTGGGTGCAGGGGTAGGAGCTGTGAAGGGGCGCTGGGTGCAGAGGTAGGAGCTGTGAAGGGGGTGCTGGGTGCAGAGGTAGGAGCTGTGAAGGGGGTGCTGGGTTCAGAGATAGGAGCTGTGAAGTGGGGTGCTGGGTGCAGAGGTAGGAGCTGTGAAGGGGGGTGCTGGGTGCAGAGGTAGGAGCTGTGAAGGGGGGTGCTGGGTGAAGGGGTAAGAGCTGTGAAGAGGGTGCTGGTTGCCGGGGTAGGAGCTGTGAAGGGGTACTGGGTGCAGAGGTAGGAGCTGTGAAGGGGGGGGGGGTTGCTGGGTGCAGAGGTAGGAGCTGTGAAAAAGGGTTGCAGGGGTAGGTCCTGTGTCTGTGTGGGGTGTGGTTGGGGGAAGGTGCAATGCTCCTTTTAGCACATGGCACAGTTTACTTTTTTTTTCTAAGCTTTATTCGAAGTGTCAGTGACACTGCATTGGTGTCGGTGCAGAACAGTGCGTTGTGTTGTAATGACATCCGGCGCCCTCCAGTGGGAGGGGCAGTAATGCAGCGTACATCACCCCAGGTCACCACATATAGTGTGATTGTCCCCTGATATAACCAGAAAGAATGGTGAAGATCTGTGTAATCCATATATGACAACCAATCTGCAGCTGCTCTCCTGACCATTTATGTTTGGTAAACAGGTCGGAAAGAAATCTCATTGGTTATTATGGTTCCTTTTTATGGATTTAGAATTTTATTTCAATAAAAGTACAAAAATAAATGGAGGACCTTTTTAGATTGATATTTGGTTACAGTACAGAATGTCTGCACAGTAAATAGCTCATACAATGTCGGTGAAATCATAGAAGGAAATGGAGGGCGCACCGGCCTAGTGCATTATTCTCAAACCATGGCTTTTAGGCCTCATGCACACGGGACGTTTTTACAGCGGCTGTTTTTGACATCAGACATTTTTTTCTGCAGCCAATAATCTCCCCACATGTCCTCCTATGGCTCCCCGCATGTTCTCCTATGTCCCCACAGCATGTTCTCCTATGGCTCCCCGCATGTTCTCCTATGTCCCCCCAGCATGTTCTCCTATGTCCCCACAGCATGTTCTCCTATGGCTCCCCGCATGTTCTCCTATGTCCCCCCAGCATGTTCTCCTATGTCCCCACAGCATGTTCTCCTATGTCCCCCCGGCATGTTCTCCTATGTCCCCACAGCATGTTCTCCTATGTCTCCCCAGCATGTTCTCCTATGTCTCCCCAGCATGTTCTCCTATGTCTCCCCAGCATGTTCTCCTATGTCTCCCCAGCATGTTCTCCTATGTCTCCCCAGCATGTTCTCCTATGTCTCCCCAGCATGTTCTCCTATGTCCCCACAGCATGTTCTCCTATGGCTCCCCGCATGTTCTCCTATGTCCCCCCAGCATGTTCTCCTATGTCCCCACAGCATGTTCTCCTATGTCCCCCCAGCATGTTCTCCTATGTCCCCACAGCATGTTCTCCTATGTCTCCCCGGCATGTTCTCCTATGTCTCCCCAGCATGTTCTCCTATGTCCCCCCGGCATGTTCTCCTATGTCCCCACAGCATGTTCTCCTATGTCTCCCCAGCATGTTCTCCTATGTCTCCCCAGCATGTTCTCCTATGTCTCCCCAGCATGTTCTCCTATGTCTCCCCAGCATGTTCTCCTATGTCTCCCCAGCATGTTCTCCTATGTCTCCCCGGCATGTCCTCCTATGTCCCCCCGGCATGTTCTCCTATGTCCCCACAGCATGTTCTCCTATGTCTCCCCAGCATGTTCTCCTATGTCTCCCCAGCATGTTCTCCTATGTCTCCCCAGCATGTTCTCCTATGTCTCCCCCAGCATGTTCTCCTATGTCCCCCCAGCATGTTCTCCTATGTCTCCCCGGCATGTTCTCCTATGTCTCCCCAGCATTTTCTCCTATGTCTCCCCTGCATGTTCTCCTATGTCTCCCCAGCATGTTCTCCTATGTCTCCCCCAGCATGTTCTCCTATGTCCCCCCAGCATGTTCTCCTATGTCTCCCCGGCATGTTCTCCTATGTCTCCCCAGCATGTTCTCCTATGTCTCCCCTGCATGTTCTCCTATGTCTCCCCCAGCATGTTCTCCTATGTCTCCCCAGCATGTTCTATGTCTCCCCAGCATGTTCTATGTCTCCCCAGCATGTTCTCCTATGTCTCCCCAGCATGTTCTCCTATGTCCCCCAGCATGTTCTCCTATGTCTCCCCAGCATGTTCTCCTATGTCTCCCCAGCATGTTCTCCTATGTCTCCCCAGCATGTTCTCCTATGTCTCCCCAGCATGTTCTCCTATGTCTCCCCAGCATGTTCTCCTATGTCTCCCCAGCATGTTCTCCTATGTCTCCCCAGCATGTTCTCCTATGTCTCCCCAGCATGTTCTCCTATGTCTCCCCAGCATGTTCTCCTATGTCTCCATGCACACACAGGCTGTTATCAGCCGTTTTCGGCAGGGGCGTTTTCTACCTGGGAAAAAAACAAGAAAACGAGTGTGTTTTGAGTAGCGTTTTTCAGCAGTAAAAACGTTCTAACGTCAAACGCTGATAAATGCCAAAAAAACGCTGCTAACTGGCATTTTTTGACATTTTTTATCACATCGGTTTTTTGTTAAGCCTGGGTTGTGTTTGGAGGTGTTGTTGATGGAACATAGCCTGGGGTCACACTGGTGCATGCTGAACACCGCATGTGATTTGCACCAAAAATGCACCGCATTCCTGTGCACATCACATGTGAGGTTTGTGGCATGCGATTTGAGCCATATATTTTTTATGACTCAAATTGCATCACATTTGTACCAAAATGTTGTAGGACCCTTTTTCCTCCACACCTAATCGCATTGCATGGGTGTGAATACCCATGCGATGCGATTCTGGCAAGCGCACTGCATTCTGTAATCTGTTTTGGGGTTTCGTTCATGGAACATGAAGCCCTGTTGACATTGTGCTGATTTGGCATGTCATTTGTCATGTTGATTCGCATATTAAATCTGAGCCTATTGTCGGCAACGGCACCGGTTCACACTGAGGACGGGGGAGAAATCATTCAGCTGAACGCACACAATTACAAACTCGAATCAGTGCGACTTCGGAGGGCGATTTGACAGACATCTGTACGGGTTCATGCACAGATGTCTATTGAAGTCACCAAAAGTAGTTCAGAAACGACTTTTGGGAATCAGTGCGGCACTGCAAAGTCAGGGTTGCACCAATTTGGACAGTGACGTTGCCGGCAATAGGCTCTGATTTGCCATGCGATTTGACATGTCAAATCTGCCCGATGTGAACGGGGGGCTTAATGTTCCATGAAGGACACCCCAAAACAGATTGCAAAGTGCAGTGAGCTTGACAGAATTGCATCAACTGGGTGTGAACACTCATGCGAGGCGATTTTGATGCGGGGGGAAACAAAGGTCCACATTTGCACCAAAATGTTGTAGGACCCTCCCCCGCACCTAAATCTTATCGCATAGCTGTGAACACCCATGCGATGCAATGCTGGCAAGCAATGCATTGTGGGAAAGTCAGAGTTGTTAAAATAGTAGAGAGGTGATTTTTAGCTAAAAACACTCAAAAACGCCAACCCAAAAAAGCTGAAAAACTCACTGCAAAGCTACTGGTGTTTTTCTAATGTCCCGTGTGCATGAGGCCTAAAAGTCAGGGTTTGAGGATATTGCACTTAGGCCGGTGCGCCCTCTGTTTGGTTTTATGATTTCAGTGTATGCAGACTTTCCTGGTCTTGAGAGGACAGCAAAGAGTGGCATGTCCATAGAAGCCAGGACGGGAATATAGGCAACTGTTACCTCCTAGGGTCCACTCCCCAGCACAGGAGGTTGTGCACGTTTGTGGATTTGGAATACAATGTTGGTGACTGACAGAGGATTTCAAAATAGTTAACATGGGCTCAAGGGGTAACAAGGCACGGATGGTAATTCCCCCAGGGGGTCACCCCAACCAAAGGACTAGGGGCGGGGCTACAAGGAACTCCGGCTAAGATTACATCATCTGTGCTAAAGTTGGGTATTATTTACATCTCGGAGAGCTTCCATTCTTCCAGTTTCTACATTTCCTCTACAAGGTATCATCTCTAGTTAGTATCATCTCTGCTCCCACACGCCACATTCAGCGTAGATCCAGGATTAAAGTGATCTTCAACCCTCTGGTAAAGATCAAATTATCTGCACACCTTTGTACACCATTTCCTCCCATCTCCAGTTTTGGGAAGGTCTTCCAGCTATTGAAATTTGCAGTTTGCTGTTTCCACCTGTAGGGGGCCCCCTTCTTCCTCCAGTGTCTCCCTGGGGTCTCCCCAGTCACACATGCTCCCACTGCATTGTACATTTAATGGGACATGTGCAATAGGGCCACTGGTGCCAGGGCCGCTGATTAGGGGGAACCACCAGTCCTCCTGTAGGGGGCCTGGGCACACAGAGGGGCCAAACAGCATGGGGGATGGGTGCAGAGGGGCAATTACAGAAGGAAGCCCTGTGTGGTTCTCTGCAGCAGCTGAAAGCCAGTTTCTCCCCCTCCTGCCAGCTTTCAGCTGCTGCAGGGAGCCTGCTTCTGATCCCCTCATCCCCATTTTCCCCCTATTTCACTGTGCCCCCCTTCCCACAGCGCTGTAGGCTTCCCTAACCTGTAAAAAAAAAAAAGTAAAAAAATAACCAATTGTAAAAAAAATTAATAATTAAACATTGTAATAAATAATTTAAAAAATTGTAAAATAAAATAGTTGTTACAATTTTTTTTAATGTTAAAAAATGTTTATTTTTAATTTATAAATATATATATAATTTTTCTTTTAATGTAAAAAACAAATAAAAAGGACAAATACAGAAAAAAATAAAGTCACACAGGTTCTCTGTTATGAATGTGTCCGCTAATAATGATTTTAGGGTATTTTTTGGTAAAAATGTCTTGATGTATTCGGTGGAGGGGTGGGGGGTGTCAGGTAGGCTGTACGGGGCCCCATGATTTCTAACAGCAGCCCTGACTGGTGCTGTCCTGCTGGTGTGTGCGCAGTGGTGGGGGAGGGGGGGAGCACATGCAGATTATGGGGCCCCTGCTGCTGCTTTGTCTGGCACATGTGCAGTATTGCCCCAGAGTGTTACCACATACGTGCCAAATGGGTGCAATGGCAGAGCAGAAGACCAGCGGCTGCACTGTGCATGCGCCAGGCAAAGCAGGAAGATTGACCCTATAATGGGCACATGCCAGCCAAGCCTAACACAGCGCACCCAGGAGAGCTGCTTCATGACGTCCCCTACTGTGCATGTACTGGACCCCTACTGCTGTGCATGAGGTGGGCTCATAACTGGAGGTTCAGGGAGGAAGATGGAGGAACACAGGAAGGTCAATAAATGGAGGCATCAGAAATTTAAGTATTTGTGGCACAAAAATAATGCATTTCATACAATTAGGGTGAGCCGTGATTCATAGAGGAGTTCTACTACTTTATATTATCCAGCCATTCCTTATCTCTGATCCATGGAGGGACCTTCAGCTCTGTTCTCTGCCAATCATAGCGCTCAGACTAGACTTTCCCTGACTCCTCCCACACCTCATTCTACCTTTAGTATTGCAGGGAGGGCTGTGTCCACCTCTTGTGATTGGCTCTTCATCCAACCTGATTTTCTTGTCATCTTTGTATTAATGTCAGTAATCTGTGACTCTTCCTGTGAGGTTCTAACACCAATCTCCTCTTCTCTCCTCTTCTCTCCTCTTCTCTCCTCTCCTCTCCTCTCCTCTCCTCTCCTCTCCTCTCTTCTCTCCTCTCCTCTCCTCTCCTCTTCTCTCCTCTCCTCTCCTCTTCTCTCCTCTCCTCTCCTCTCCTCTTCTCTTCTCTCCTCTCCTCTTCTCTCCTCCTCTCTCCTCTTCTCTCCTCTTCTCTCCTCTCTTCTACTCTCCTCTTCTCTCCTCTCCTCTTCTCTCCTCTTCTCTCCTCTCCTACAGAGCCCGGCCGTCTATCTGGATGGATCATTGCTCTTATAGTAATCCCGATTATCACCACCACCATCTCCATCTTCTACATCCTGTGGCGTTGGTACAATGAGAGTAAGTACAGTGAAATGTATCATTTACTTCCTACATTCAGTAAAAACTTCCTATTTTGTTCCATCAGTCTGTGTCTGCTGGTAGAGGATACAATGGATATAAAAAGTCTACACACCCCGGGTAAAATGTCAGGTTTATGTGATGTAAAAAATGAGACAAAGATCATTTCTGAACTTTTCCCCCCTTTAATGTGACCTATAAACTGTACAACTCAGTCAAACAACAAACTGAAATCTTTTAGGTGGAAATAAAAAAACTAAAATCATAATGGTTGCATAAGTGTGCACACCCTCCTATAACTGGGGATGGAGCTGTGTTCAGAATTAAGCAATCACATTCCAACTCATGGTAAATAGGAGTCACGACACACCTGCCATCATTTAAAGTGACAGTTGTATTAAAGACAAATGTTCCAATGTGTATGAAGGCCGAGGAACCCCAATAATGCCCCTCACCCTCCTCTCTCCAAGAGCTTGTTTACACTTGTGTCGCCCTCTGAAGAGCATTTTTAAATGTGTCCTTCTCACCTCCTTACCAGCTGTTCTGAAACCTGTAAAGCCTGCAGAACACGCATCAGAAATCCATGATATAAACGCATATAAAGAAACGTAGATATCCACCACGTGAAGAGAATCCGCAATCCTGTGACTCCACCACCATATATGCACTCACCAGAGCCCCATTATATATATATCAGTGATGGAGAACCTTGGCACCCCAGACGTTTCCCATGATGCTCAGATCTACACTGCAGAGTGCATGACTGTCATGGGAAATGTAGTTCCACAACATCTGGGGTGCCAACGTTCACCATCACTGATATATATATATATATATATATATATATATACAGTGCCTTGCAAAAGTATTCGGCCCCCTTGAACTTTGCGACCTTTTGCCACATTTCAGGCTTCAAACATAAAGATATAAAACTGTAATTTTTTGTGGAGAATCAACAACAAGTGGGACACAATCATGAAGTGGAACGAAATTTATTGGATATTTACTTTCAATAATGTTTATTGAAATTTTCAACATACACGAGTAAAAAAAAGAAAAATAACGGGGGTAACATAAGATAAAGAGCATAAGGAACAACGAGGGATACATGCGAGTACCAAGTCAAATTACGTATAGGTGGAATACAATATGCGTAGTACAGTAGCACAACAAGTGCGCATGGTAGGTCAAACAAGCATGAGATAAATCAATTATAACAAATTAGATTAACTGCTGTTGGAACTTTCAGCAAGAAGTGCAGAGAAAAAAGAGTAACACATCACAAACTAAATGTTGGTAGGATTATCAACAGGACAGAGTAAAGTATCTACTGTGCATCCAAATTGACCAGTATTTGGGGCCCTTAAGAGTAGAAAAGGTATAAGCTCGTTCTAGAGAGAATTGAAGATGAATTTGTCTCAGGGCCTCTAGATGCGAGGGAGCAATGGGTTGTTTCCAATACCTTGCTATGACTATTCTGGCTGCAATCAAGATGTGGGTCACGACTGTACGCATATGTACGCATATGGGGTGGGAAGGTTTCAGGTCCTCAAGAGAGTATTGCTAAGGCAGGATCAGGATTACGCAATATACCAGTAGTGTCTGACAAAATCTCAAAAATTTTTCCCCAAAAACTGGTCAATCCTTTACAATGCCAAAAGATGTGAGCAATCGTGCCCACCTGATCACAATTACGGCAGCAGAGGGGGCTTGGAGCGTCATATATCTTAGACAATCGATACGGTGAAAAGTACCAGCGATTTAGGAGTTTCTGCACCTGTTCCCAATGTGATACACATTTGGATGCTTTATAGGTGGCACGAATGGCTACTTGCTATTGCGTGTCCAAAAAGACTTGCTTAAATTCCCCTTCCCAGGTGATCATATGCGGTGATTTGTGGAATATATTTTTGTGTTTGATGGTGTTGTAGAATAGGGAGATACCCTTCAGTGGGCATAAGGGATTGGTGAGAAATTGCCACATCTGAGGTGATAAGAGAATCTCCGGCGGAGGGTGTTTGCGCAGGAAACTAGAGATGCTATTGTATGCAAAACGGGCGTGTGCAGATAATGAAAATTCTTGTGTGAGTGTCGCGAACGGTTTGATAGTGTCACCACGGTAGAGTTGCGTGATACCCGCCGAGATGAACTTGGATATGTTGATGCATGGGAGGAGAACACTAAGAGCAGCAAGCGGGATTGGTATCTTAATGGGTTGTGGAACCCTGAATGTGCAAAGTTAACAATCTCCACGATATCAAAGAGGCTTGTGTGGGCAGGGGGAGCGTGTGAAGGGAGATCTGCTTCCATCTATCCGCTAGCAATAGGGTGCCAAGAGTTTCTACTTTTGAGAGCGCCGTTTCTATGGGAACCCATGGGAGACTAGAATTTGTGGAAAACCACTGTCGCAAGGAGGTGAGATGGGCTGCATAGTGATGATCTAATAGATCAGGGAGACCAAGGCCCCCCACAGATTTGTGGCGTATTATATGAGCATATGAGCATCTCGCCCTCTTTTTTTGCCACACAAAAGTGTGTAGAAGCGAGGTGAGAGGCTTAATGAATTTGGGGGGAATATAAACTGGGAGGGTATGGAAAAGATATAGTATTTTGGGTAAGCATACCATTTTGAAGGCAGCTATTCTGCCAGTCCATGATAATTCTGCAGCTTTGAGTTTGGCGAGATCCGCAGAAATGGTCGATACAAGAGGTGTGATATTAGAGGCAACCAGATTTGCAGAGGGAAATGTGAGGTTGATGCCCAAGTAACGTAGAGGCGATGTCGACCAAGTGTATGGGAGGGTGGATTGTAAGTGAGTACGCGTAGTGTTATGCACACCCGTACTTAGGATTACAGATTTGCTAAAGTTTACTTTGTATTATGAGAGTTTGCTAAAGGTTTGTAGAATATCGTGAGCTGCTGGGAGGGAGACAACAGGGTTCGTGAGACTAAGAATCACGTCGTCAGCGAATAATGTGATGACCTGGTTCGAGCGGTTAATTTTGAAACCTGAAATTAGGGAACTTTGCCTAAAGGAAGCTGCTAAGGGTTCGATGAGGAGGTTGAATATAAGGGGTGAGAGGGGGCAACCCTGACGGGTACCATTAGTTATAAAAATGGTTTGGAGAGGACTCCGGCTGACAAGACTTTGGCCGAAGGTGATGAGTAAAAGGTGAGTATGGCGGATCAGATTGGGCCAGAGAAACCAAATTTCTGCAAGACCAACTTCATGTAGCCCCAATGGACGCGGTCGAACGCCTTCTCTGCGTCTATAAAGAGGAGCAGAGAAGGCATTCTGGTACGTTCCGCATGGTGGATCAAGTTAACTACTCTTCTGATAGCGTCCAGAGCTTGTGGACCTTTCACAAAGCCCATCTGATCTGTGCCAACTAATGTGGGAAGAATTATTGCAATTCTATTGGCTATAAGTTTGGCCAAAATTTTTACATCATTATTCAGTAATGAAACGGGCCTGAAATTGGCGGGAGTGGAGGGCGGTTTGCCAGGTTTGGGGAGGGTAGTAATATTGGCTTGGAGCATTTCTGGTGGGAGAGTACCGGTTTTAACGGCTTCAGAAAATAGGGGCAGCATATGCGGGATTAAAATGTCTTTCATGGTATGGTAGTATTCATTTGTCAGACCGTCAGGTCCCGGGGACTTATGTAAGGGAAGAGCCTGCAATGTCTTGGCTAATTCTTGTGTTGTGAAGGGTTGATTCAACTGGGAGTCTGCCGACAGTGAGGGTAGGGTAAGACGGTCGAGAAATGACTGTATGTCAAAGTCCGTGGGTTGGGGGGTGTCTCGGTCTTTGTCAAGGTTATAGAGGGAAGCGTAGTAATCCGCGAAGGCGTCAGCGATTTTACGGGGATGGGTCAGTTTTCTCTTACGTCCTCCGACAGTCGCCGCCCCTCCATATTCATCACAATGGGGTTATGACCTTTGCTCCGTAGGAGTAGCTAGGCAACAGAATATGTTAGTACAAAAGACTTTTAACATATCCCACCCCCAGGGGGTGGTCCCCTCAGCTCATAACCCTCCACTTCCTGTATCCAACTCAGTTTCAATGTCTAGCTTGTCAGGAGTAGCTGGATGTTTCTATGCTGGGACATTTTGTCTCAGCCTTCTCTCTTTTTTGATTTTATTTGAGTTTTTTCTCTCTTTCTTTATTTAGCTGTTATTTTTACCAGCATTAGTTAGATCTTCTGATGAAGAGGATACTGCGGGCTGCGTCTCGGGCTGACTCCCCTGGTCGCAGGTTGTGGGTCAGTGGCTTCTCAGCCCGCCATCGAGCGTTCAGTCAGGTACCGCTCCTGAGTTTTCTGAACGACCCATCCCTGTTCCGTGCAGGGATGCTAGGGTGAGGTGGCTACCTCACTGGACGCTGTGCGGTTTCTCAACCCACTTTCTGCTGCGTCCTGGATGCGACTCTCCCTGTCTCATGTACAGCGGCTTGTTCGCCTGTGCGGGTCCCCCACGCCATGTGAGAGGTAAGTGTATCTATGTGGGGACCTGTCTGTCTGGGGGGTGTCAGTCTGGGACTGTGTTACCTTGCCCTGTGTTCACACTATTGATGTTTCCCTATCTCTCACACTGCATGCTGTGGGCTGCAAGGAGGGGGGGCTGTGCTGCACTCTGTGTCAGTCTGCCTGTGTGAACGGCTGTGTGCTGTGGGGCTTGATGCTATCATGCTTGGGGCACATTACAGCGCCGCTGCGGCGGTCCACCATGTTTTTTATGACAAAGGGTGTAATTTCTTTTCACCTTCATGAGGTGAGGGAGCGGCGGTTTCGGCGCCAAACGGCGCCATTTTGACTGTGATCGCTCCGGCCGCATGGTACACATGCATGGCGGCCATTTTCTTGTAGCCTCCCATAGGCTTTAATAGAGCGCCCTGTATGCCAGCACTTCCTTTCCTACAGGAGCACCGATCTAGGCAGCAGCAGCAGCGGTCTCTCCAGGTTTTTTCCCTCTATTCCCTGTATCCTTGCCTGTGTATACCTTCTCCCTGTGGGGGTCCCTGGTGTGGGTGTACTTGTGTGGCGGTGGGCTACATTCGCAGTGCCTTATTTAAAGGGGCGGTCACCCATTTACTTGTACTCAATTTGGGGCATGGATTCTCAGGAAAGCAAGTTTCCTGCCACATTGGTGGGAAGCCAGGGGACTGCTGCTTCCCCCCCAGGGGGGGATTTGGCTGCGATTGTGGCTAGCCTTGCGACTCAGGTGCAAATGCTGGTGGCTGCTCAATCCTCAAAAAGGCCCAGAGTTTCAATTTCCTCTGATTCAGAAGGTGATGGTGATGGGGCTGCTGTGGCTGGGGTCTCCTTGTCGGGGTCCCGTTCCTCCCTGGACCTTTATAGGGTCAGAAATGGAGGCTGAGGTTGAAGGGGTGGATAATTCTCCCCCTGGCTCGTCTGAAGAGCTTGCACTCATGGATGAACTGGTTGCTTCTATCAAGCAAACACTGCGTTTACAGGATGAACAATGTCCTCCTGCTGCCTTGGCGGCTTATGGGACGCAGAAAAGGCGCAAAGCATCGCAGGTGTTTCCCTGCACTGATGATTTTCAATGCGCTGTAAAAGAACAATGGCGTAATATACGCAAGCCTTTTGCTGTACCGAGTAGATTTAAGCTACACTATCCTTTTACGCCCGCTACTGATGAGCGTTGGTGTATCCCACCTCCGGTGGATCATGCGATAGCGGTTTTGAATAAGTCCACTGCGATTCCTGCTGAGGACACTCCGGTGTTCCGGGATGCCACAGACAAGCGGATGGAGTTCCTTGCCTGTCATACCTACTCTATTATGGGTTCCATGTTGAAAGCCTTATTTGCTTCACTTATGGCGGCCCAGGCTGTCGCTAGCTGGACGCAGGTGCTTAGACGCGTCCTGGTGGCTGCTTCTACCCCCAGGCGACTTTGGATATGGTGGATCAAATCCACCAGGGTGTCATGTATTTGTGTGATGCGGACCTGGATATGGTTCCGTTGGCTGCACGTGTACATAGTGTGGCGGTGTTGTCTCGCCGTCTGGTTTGGTTGAAGTGTTGGTCGGTGGACCAGTCTTCACGTAAGACCTTGGCTAACTTGCCTTATGATGGTTCTCGCCTTTTTGGTGAATCCCTTGATGCCTTAATTAAGGGGGTCATGGGTGGTAAGAGCACGCTCCTGCCCCAATCCCACAAGACTAAGACGGCTCCTGGTAAGAGGAATGCTTCCTTTCGGCCCCCTCAGGGGTCCTTTTGTGCCTTTCGGTCACACTATAGGGGCAAGCCGTCCAAGGGTCAAGGCTCCCACAAGAAGCCGTGGGCTGGCAAGCAAAAGTCCGGCCAGTCTGGGTCCGCGGCCCACAACAATGCGGCCTGAAGGGGCGCCCTCACCCGGCTCAGGGGTGGGGGGACGCTTGCTCGGTTTCCTTCAGCCATGGCTGTCCCGTGTTCGGGACAGGTGGGTTCAGGAAATCGTTCGATCTGGTTACAAGATCGAGTTTCTCTCTCGGCCGGAGAGCAGATTTTTTCCCTCAAATCTTCTACTGTCCCTGGAGCGTTTGCGGGATCTGCATCTAGCGGTGCGGGACCTGAGGGCTCAGGGAGTGGTGGTCCCGGTGCCTCACCGGGACAGATTTCGGGGGTTCTATTCCAATCTGTTCAAAGTGCCCAGGAAGGAGGGCAAGGTACGTCCGATTCTGGATTTGAAGGCGCTGAACCGCTTCGTGCGGGTGCACAAGTTTCGCATGGAATCCCTGCGGTCGGTGGTGGCTGCCCTGATTCCGGGGGAGTTCATGGCTTCCATCGACTTGAAGGATGCGTATCTTCACATCCCGATTTTCGAGGGTCACCAGCGGTACCTTCGATTCGCCATAGCGGAGGATCATTACCAATTTGTGGCGTTACCTTTTGGTCTCGCCTCGGCTTCACGGGTGTTCACCAAAGTGTTGGCCCCGGTTCTGGCTTTGTTGAGAGCCCAGGGCGTCTCGGTCCTGGGGTATCTGGACGATATTCTGGTTCGGTCTGCGACCAGCCAGGGTCTGGAGAAGGATCTGTCCGTCACGTTGCAGACTCTGCAGGAGTTTGGGTGGACGATAAATTTTTCAAAGTCAACACTGTACCCATAGGTTCGTATCCCTTACCTGGGGATGATTCTGGACTCTGTCCAGGCGAAGGTCTTCCTTCCGGACGACAAACTCAGGACTCTTCAGGAGGAAGTCAGGTCCCTCAGGGACGATCCGTCCTCGTCCATTCGGACGTGCATGCGGTGTCTGGGATTGATGGTCTCGGCCTTCGAGGCGATTCCCTTCGCCCAGTTTCACACGCGGGGTCTCCAGGCGGAGATTCTGTCCAGGTGGGACGGGGGACCGCGATCTCTGGATCTCCGGATCTCGTTGAGTCATCGGACCAGAAGGGATCTTCTGTGGTGGCTTCAGTCCCCGTCGGTGTCGGGGGGCAAATCTTTTCGTCCCTTCTCGTGGACGGTGATCACCACGGACGCCAGCCTGTTGGGCTGGGGTGGTGTTCTGGGCGTTCTGTCTGCCCAGGGTACTTGGTCGGCGGAAGAGTCCTCCCTTCCGATCAACATTCTGGAACTGCGAGCGATAAGTCTCTGCCTTCGACGTTGGACGGACAGACTACAGGGCTGTCCGGTTCGGGTGCAGACGGACAATGCCACGGCGGTGGCTTACATCAATCACCAAGGGGGCACCAGGAGTGCCAGGGCGGCTCGAGAAGTGGCCGACATTCTGTCTTGGGCCGAGGCGCACGTCCCGGCGATATCGGCAGTTCACATTCCAGGGGTGGAGAATTGGCAGGCGGATTATCTGAGCCGTCAGTCCCTGGACCAGGGGGAATGGTCCCTCCACCCGGATGTTTTCCAGATGTTGTGCGCGAAGTGGGGTCTCCCGGAGGTGGACCTGTTCGCGTCTCGTCTGAACAACAAGGTACCACGGTTCGTGGCAAGGACTCGCGATCCTCGGGCGACTGCGTTGGACGCGTTGGTTGCCCCGTGGCATCAGTACCAACTGATGTATGCGTTTCCACCGATTCAATTGCTGTCCAGGTTCCTTCGCAGGTTACACTTGGAACCAACCACGGTGATTCTTGTGGCACCGGACTGGCCTCGCCGGTCCTGGTACGCAGACCTCGTAAATCTGGCGATCGACGCCCCGTGGCGTCTGCCTCTTCGAGAAGATCTCCTGTCGCAGGGGGCGATCTTCCATCCTGCTTTACAGTCGCTGGCTTTGACGGCCTGGCTGTTGAAACCGAGGTCCTGAAGTGCAGGGGTCTTTCCCCTGAGGTCATTCACACTTTGATCAATGCGAGGAAGTCTTCCTCGGGGAAGGTCTATTACCGTACTTGGAATGCGTATTTTGCCTGGTGCGAGTCCAGGGGGTTTTCACCTCGCACTTACTCGGTGTCTAGGGTGTTGTCCTTCCTACAAACGGGTGTTGACCAGCGTTTGGCGCTGGCTACGATCAAGGGTCAGGTGTCTGCGTTGGCCGTTCTTTTTCAACGTCCTGTGGCATCTAACTCTTTGGTTAGCACTTTTGTGCAGGGGGTACGACATCTGATCCCTCCTAGGAGGGACCCTCTACCCCCTTGGGACTCGAATCTGGTTCTGTCCGTGTTGCAGCGTGCTCCTTTTGAAAGGATCAGGGAAATCTCGCTGCCTTTGTTGTCCAAGAAGGTCGCCTTTTTGGTGGCTATTACCTCGGCTCGTAGAGTGTCGGAGCTGGCAGCCTTGTCCTGCAAGTCTCAGTATCTGGTCGTGCACTTGGACAAGGTGGTCTTGCGACCTAATCCTTCTTTTCTTCCGAAGAGGGTTTCGGACTTTCACCTCAATGAGGACATTGTCTTACCTTGCTTTGCGCGATGCCTAAACATCCGAAAGAGGTGCAGCTGCACTCTTTGGATGTTGTCCGGGCGATCAGGGTTTACCTGAAATCGACTGAATCTTTTCGCAAATCGGATTCCTTGTTTGTTCTTCCGGAGGGTCCTCGGAAGGGCATGGCGGCGTCGGCTTCTACCATTGCCAAATGGATCAGACAGACCGTTGAACAGGCCTATGATTTGAAGGGGAAAGTTCCCCCTGTGCCTGTGAAGGCGCACTCTACCAGATCTCTGAGTACGTCTTGGGCCTGTCGTCATGGGGCCTCTGTAGCCCAGGTGTGTAAGGCGGCGACTTGGTCGACCGTGCACACTTTCACAAAGTTCTACAAAGTAGATGTTCAGGCATTGGCGGATGCCTCCTTTGGCCGCAAGGTTCTTAGTGCGGCAGTTCCCTAGAGCCCTTGTTGCGGGCTCCTTGGCTGTCTGGGATTTTGTTTTTCCCTGGGTTCTTGCTCCTGTTGAGCAAGTGTTTTTTTCTCATGCCCGACTGGTTTCCTTCCTTTGGTAAGGTTCCTTTCTCTGATGGGAGACGGCGTTGCCTTAGGCGCGGCTGCGTTTTTCCCACCCCTCATGTTTGCACTGCTTTGGGACATCCCCATTGTGATGAATATGGAGGGGCGGCGACTGTCGGAGGACGTAAGAGAAAACGGAATTTTTGTAAAATCTTACCTGTAAAATTCCTTTCTCTGAGTCCTCCTACAGTCGCCGCCCCCGCCCCTCTTTTGGGGTTGTTGGTTATGTACTCTACTGCTATTCCACTGAAACTGAGTTGGATACAGGAAGTGGAGGGTTATGAGCTGAGGGGACCACCCCCTGGGGGTGGGATATGTTAAAAGTCTTTTGTACTAACATATTCTGTTGCCTAGCTACTCCTACGGAGCAAAGGTCATAACCCCATTGTGATGAATATGGAGGGGCGGCGACTGTCGGAGGACTCAGAGAAAGGAATTTTACAGGTAAGATTTTACAAAAATTCCGTTTTTCTCCAGTGTGGGGGTGGGTAATGGAGTCTATTTTCGTTTTGGCTCGTTTGGCTTTCAACCTGGAAGCCAAAAATTTACCTGCTTTGTTGTGGGATGAGTAATATTGTAAACGTAAACGGGCTAGCATTTTATCATGTCTTTCGACCAAGAGCCTTCAGAGATCGGAGCGCAGGGATGTGAGTTTGGAGGTGTTTGTGGGAGAGGGAGTAGTTTTGTTGATGGTGTCCAAGGAATGGATTTCCTCGGTAAGGGCCTGTAGTTTATTATGGTATTTCTTTTTTAAGCGGGAGCCTAGTTGGATAAGGATCCCCCCTAATGAATGCTTTATGGGTATTACACAGGGTGGTAGGATTGATCTCAGGGGTGCTATTGGTGTCGAAAAATTCACACATGCGGGACTGCAGCTGTTTGAGAGAGTCAGGGTCAGACAAAATAGAGTTGTTGCAACGCCAGATAAATGTAGACAGGCTAGTAGGGCTGGTGGAAATGGTCATGTGTACGGCCGCGTGGTCGGACCATGTGATGGGGGACAGACAGGTATCAATGACTAGGGGTTAAGTGGCCGAGTCTATCAGGAACATGTCAATTCTAGTGTATGTATTATGACGAGGGGAAAAATATGTGTAATCCCTCGCCTCCGCGTGTTGGTATCTCCACACGTCATGGAGTCCTTCAGCGTGTGTAAGTGCTGCCAGGGTAGGCAGCTTCGATTTTCCCCTGGAGGAGAAGTCCATGGCGTGGTCTGATACGAAGTTGAAATCACCGCATATTATCAGCTTACCCACTGTCAATTTGGCAAGTTTCATATACAATTACGCAAAAATCGTAATTGGTGGGTATTAGGCGCATAAACATTCACTATCGTATAGGGACAGTTGTCTAAAGTACAATTAAATAATAAGGTATCGCCCCTCTGCGTCCTGCACCACCCTGGAGTAGGCGAAGGACACAGAGGCGCGAAAATCCAGCAAGACGCCTCTATCACGTACCTGGTGGAGACCAAGCTGTAGAGAGGGCTTCTCTTGCACCTCCTGTCCAACACCCCTGATAGAGATGACAGGCGGTGTAAGACACAGAGTGGCACGAGGGCCCGTATAGCAGGTGGTGTCTTGGCAGGAGACTGATGGCTGTGGATCACCGGATGAACACCTGGAACTGGAACTCGGTGATGCTGGATGAGAAGGCAGGAGCGAAGTCGGAACACAAGCCAAGGAGTTGTCAACAGCCGGACAGCACGGGTACAGGAACGGGAGACAGGAGCGGAGTCAGGATACAAGCCGAAGTCGGTACACAGTCTGGCAGCAAGGTACAAAGGCATAAGGCAAAAGACCACTCAGCAATGTGCTCCTGTCACCGCTCAGTATAAATAGGCCGTTTGGCGGCAATTGCGTGTGCATGTTGCGTAAGCACGTTCGTGCGATCGCGCATTGGCGCATTCCTTCCTGTGTGCCTGGGCATGCGCACAAACATCCATTTGGATCCAACTGAGCGTCTCTTACAGCCTCTCATCTTTTCGCCCGAGGAGGCCAGAAAAACGCATAGGAACTCCGGATGTGAGCATTTAGGTGTAAGGCCTAGCTTGAAATTAGTCTCTTGTATTGCTAGAACGTCCGCTTTGGAAGACAGTGCTCCTTGCCACATGGAATAACGTTTTGCAGGGTGGTTGAGGCCCTTAACATTTAGTGAGAGAAAGTGGAGGAGCATCATGGTGTCAGAGAGGGGAGATCAGGGGTGCCAAGGTCTGTGGAGCGGGACAGTCCTTCGGATCTTGGGTGAGCAATGACATAAGGGAAGGAGGGCAAGGCTCGGGGTATGGCAGGTGAAATAGCGGCAAGGTGAGAAGATGAGTGATATGTAGCCACAGTAGAGTGGTTGCGGGAGGCACGGTAAACAACAGAAGGCCGTAGGTAGGGTAGTTTCCAACATTCGAGCAAAGCAGCAGGAGGTGTCCGGGAAGACGGACAGCAAATGTATCTGAAACTGGAGTCGATGTCCGAAGCTGTAAAAAAACAAGGTAAAAACAAAGGGGACAGACAGGACAAAAACAAAATGGGGAAGAAAAGGTTAAAAAGACTTGGTCCGTTGGGACCAGGTGTGCAATCTAGATTGCAAAGATTGCGGGGATCATGGACACGGTGGTAGGTGTCCATCAGAGACGACAGGGCCGGGTGTACCCATTAAAGGCAAGGCAGGAGACAGTCATTTATGACGGATTTTTGGAATAGGTCCCTCACGAAAGAAGGTAGTTGATTGGGGAGGATGGACTCCGGGATACCGCGTATCTTCAGGTTATTTCGCCTTGACTGGTCTTCAAGGTACGCCAATTTGGCTTGAATGCGGTGTATATCATTTTGTTGCGATGTATGGAAGTCCACTAAGGTGTTATAAGACGTGGTGAATTCACCCATTTTGTCTTCTATGGTATGAACTCTGTCACCTAGCCCATGCAGTTCTTTCTGGCAGTATGCTATTGATGCAGTAATATTTGCTTGCATGGAAGTGTGCAGCATGGACATCATTTCTTTCAGGGTTGTATCTGACACAGGTTGACCCTTGGTGACCAGGGAAGCAAAGGGGTCCGGTGGAGGTGTGTAGATCTCAGCGTGGGTAGTGCGTACTGGAGCAGCGCTCACCTCCATATCAGGGTGTTCAAGGGCTGGCAGGGCTTCCTCCCATCTAGGCCTCGATTTGGCCGGGCTCTGTGTGGACGGCGTGGAGGGTGAGGAGTCAGAGGAGCGAGAGGAAAGCATTGGGTCCGTCTGTGTAGAGAGCCCAGGACCTGCAGGTGAAGCCGCGTTATCCGTGCGCGCCGCCGCAAGAGGGCAGACGCGCTGAGGCAGAGGAAGGGCACCAGCGCCATTTTGCTGTAGACCGGCGGCGGCCGGCTGGAAGAATTCAGACAGTTTGCGTACCGTCGGTGCCTCCAATTTCTTCCGCGTCATGACCGGAGGGTGCAGGGAGGATTCAGACAGCAGGATCTATGCAGGAAAGGTACGGACCGTCGCTGTGGCAGGCTGTAGAGACTGAAATGATCAGGGTACACGCCGGAGCTCTGATTCTAAGTGGCCATCTTAACCGGCGGTCGCCACGCCCCCCTTAAATTTATTGGTTTTTTTCAAACTTTAACAAATAAAAAAATGAAAAATTGGGTGTGCAAAATTATTCAGCCCCTTTACTTTCAGTGCAGCAAACTCTCTCCAGAAGTTCAGTGAGGATCTCTGAATGATCCAATGTTGACCTAAATGACTAATGATAAATATAATCCACCTGTGTGTAATCAAGTCTCCGTATAAATGCACCTGCAGTGTGATAGTCTCAGAGGTCCGTTTAAAGCGCAGAGAGCATCGTGAAGAACAAGGAACACACCAGGCAGGTCCGAGATACTGTTGTGGAGAAGTTTAAAGCCAGATTTGGGTACAAAAAGATTTCCCAAGCTTTAAACATCCCAAGGAGCACTGTGCAAGGGATAATATTGAAATGGAAGGAGTATCAGACCACTGCAAATCTACGAAGACCTGGCCGTCCCTCTAAACTTTCAGCTCATACAAGGAGAAGACTGATCAGAGATGCAGCCAAGAGGCCCATGATCACTCTGGATGAACTGCAGAGATCTACAGCTGAGGTGGGAGACTCTGTCCATAGGACAACAATCAGTCGTATACTGCACAAATCTGCCCTTTATGGAAGAGTGGCAAGAAGAAAGCCATTTCTTTTTTTTTTCTTTTTTTTTTTTTTTTTTCCTTTTTCCATACAAAATCAAACAAAAAAAAATAGAGCAGTATTAATGCAGCTAATTGCTTGGGTCAAACACTCCCAAGGCTTTGCATGAATAGACAAAGAAGAGGAAAAAACAAAAACAAAAAAAAAACCAAAAAAATAGAAGAAAAAAAAAAAGAGGGGGGGGGAAGGAGTTCGGAAATTCAAGATTTCAAGATTCAGCCTGAGCCTATCTAGGTTGCAACCCTTATGTTGCCAAAAAAATCGGCCGTGTCCCTAGAAGAATGGCCTTCAGTGAATCTAAAAGGGCGTATCATATCTGTCAAGCTCTCTTCTGAAAATGTATATTCCAGGAATGATCTCCATCTGGTAAGAAATCTCGGGGTGGTACGTGAGTTGGAAAGCATAACGTCAAGTCTTTCCAGTTGGCATAGAGACAGCAGAGATTTTTGGACCTGTAAGAGATTTGGTGGGGTGGTATTAATCCAGTTAGCCATAATCGTTCTGCGTGCTGCCAAGAGGCAGAGGTGGGTCCATTGTGAAAAAAGGCTATGCAGTTAAAAAGGCAGGTAGAAAACCGTTTGAACAAAAATAAAAGGCAGGTAGGAGGAGTCTTAGGTACACCCATACCCGAAATAAGAAAAATATAACCCAGCACGCTGTCCCAAAAGTTGCTGATATGCGGACATTCCCAGAGTCGATGTAAAAGTGTAGGCCGCGTGGCTTTACACCACGGCCATAAAAAGTGTTGTTTAAAGTTTGCTACAAGCCACCTGGGAGACACCAAACATGTGGAAGAAGGGGCTCTGGTCAGATGAAACCAAAATCAAACTTTTTGGCAACAATGCAAAACGTTATGTTTGGCGTAAAAACAACACAGCTCATCACCCTGAACACACCATCCCCACTGTCAAACATGGTGGTGGCAGCATCATGGTTTGGGCCTGCTTTTCTTCAGCAGGGACAGGGAAGATGGGTAAAATTGATGGGAAGATGGATGGAGCCAAATACAGGACCATTCTGGAAGAAAACCTGATGGAGTCTGCAAAAGACCTGAGACTGGGACGGAGATTTGTATTCCAACAAGACAATGATCCAAAACATAAAGCAAAATCTACAATGGAATGGTTCACAAATAAACATATCCAGGTGTTAGAATGGCCAAGTCAAAGTCCAGACCTGAATCCAATCGAGAATCTGTGGAAAGAACTGAAAACTGCCGTTCACAAACGCTCTCCATCCAACCTCACTGAGCTCCAGCTGTTTTGCAATTTCAGTCTCTCGATGTGCAAAACAGATAGACATACCCCAAGCGACTTACAGCTGTAATCGCAGCAAAAGGCGGTGCTACAAAGTATTAACTTAAGGGGGCTGAATAATTTTGCACGCCCAATTTTTCAGTTTTTTATTTGTTTGAAATGTCCAATAAATTTCGTTCCACTTCATGATTGTGTCCCACTTGTTGATTCTTCACAAAAAATTACAGTTTTATATCTTTATGTTTGAAGCCTGAAATGTGGCAAAAGGTCGCAAAGTTCAAGGGGGCCGAATACTTTCGCAAGGCGCTGTGTATGTATGTATATATAGTACAGACCAAAAGTTTGGACACACCTTCTCATTCAAAGGGTTTTCTTTATTTTCATGACTATGATAATTGTAGAGTCACACTTCAAGAGGAGTCACCTGAAATAGTTTTCACTTCACAGGTGTGCCCTGTCAGGTGTAATAAGTGTGATTTCTTGCCTTATAAATGGGGTTGGGACCATCAGTTGTGTTGTGCAGAAGTCAGGTGGATACACAGCTGATAGTCCTACTGAATAGACTGTTAGAGAATTTGTATTATGGCAGGAAAAAAGCAGCTAAGTACAGGAAAACGAGTGGCCATCATTACTTTAAGAAATGAAGGTCAGTCAGTCCGAAAAATTGGGAAAACTTTGAAAGTGTCCCCAAGTGCAGTCACAAAAACCATCAAGCGCTACAAAGAAAATGGCTCACATGCGGAGCGCCCCAGGAAAGGAAGACCAAGAGTCACCTCTGCTGCGGAGGATAAGTTCATCCGAGTCACCAGCCTCAGAAATCGCTCAGATTAGAGACCAGGTCAATGGCACACGGAGTTCTAGCAGCAGACACATCTCTAGAACAACTGATAAGAGGAGACTGTGTGAATCAGGCCTTCATGGTAGAATATCTGCTAGGAATCCACTGCTAAAGAAAGGCAACAAGCAGAAGAGACTTGTTTGGGCTAAAGAACAGAAGGAATGGACATTAGACCGGTGGAAATCTGTGCTTTGGTCTGATGAGTCCAAATTTGAGATCTTTGGTTCCAACCACCGTGTCAGAAAAGGTGAACGGATGGACTCTACATGCCTGGTTCCCACCGTGAAGCATGGTGGAGGAGGTGTGATGGTGTGGGGGTGCTTTGCTGGTGACACTGTTGGGGATTTATTCAAAATTGAAGGCATACTAAACCAGCATGGCTACCACAGCATCTTGCAGCGGCCTGCTCTTCCATCCGGTTTGCGTTTAGTTGGACCATCATTTATTTTTCAACAGGACAATGACCCCCAAACACACCTCCAGGCTGTGTAAGGACTATTTGACCAAGAAGAAGAGTGATGGGGTGCTGCACCAGATGACCTCCACAGTCACCGGACCTGAACCCAATCCAGATGGTTTGGGGTGAGCTGGACCGCAGAGTGAAGGCAAAAGGGCCAACAAGTGCCAAGCATCTCTGGGAACTCCTTCAAGACTGTTGGAAAACCATTTCAGGTGACTCCTCTTGAAGTGTGACTACAATATTCATAGTCATGAAAATAAAGAAAACTCTTTGAATGAGAAGGTGTGTCCAAACTTTTGGTCTGTACTGTGTGTATATTTGTATATGTGTGTGTATATATATATATATGTGTATGTATATGTGTGTATGTGTATGTATATATATATATATATATATATATATATATATATATAATATATATAAAAGCTGCAGCATGCAGTGTAAAACAATCAATCAGCCGGCGTTACCGAGATGGAACCGGAAACGGTAGTGAGAGGTCCGCACGTGGGGGCCTACTCCCTCCCCCCAAAACACCTTATCCCCATGTTGATAGGGACAAGGGCCTCTTCCCCACAACCCTGACCGGTGGTTTTGGGGATCTGCAGGGGGGCTTATTGGAATCTGAAAGCCCCCCTTTAACCACTTAAGCCCCGGAAGATTTTACCCCCTTCCTGACCAGGGCCTATTTTGCGATTCGGCACTGCGTGACTTTAACGGTCGTGCGACGCTGTACCTAAACAAATTTGACGTCCTTTTTTTTCCCACAAACAGAGCTTTCTTCTTGTGGGATTTGATCACCTGTGCGATTTTTTTTTTTTTTTTTTACTTTATGCGCTATAAACAAAAAAAAGCGTCAATTTTGCAAAAATAACAATATTTTTCACATTTTTTTATATGAAATTCCCAAAAAAAAAAATGTAAAAAGCTAAATTTTTTAACATTTTAGGCCAATTTGTTTTATGCTACATATGTTTGGTAAAAAAAAAATCGCAATAAGCGTATTTTGTTTGGTTTGCACAAAGGTTATTGCGTTTACTAACTACGGGAAAGATTTTTGTTTTTTTTTTTACGCGTAATGGCGACGATCTGCGTTTTTTTTTTTTTTTTTGCGGTACTGCGACATTGCGGCGGACAGATCGGCGGACCTTGACTGACATTTTTGACACTTTTGGGGTTACCAGTGACATTACTGCAGTAATCAGTGCTATATATATGCACTGTTACTGTAAAATGACTCTGGCAGGGAAGGGGTTAACTTTATTGTGGAAGGAGGGGTTAAGTGTGTCCCTAGGGGCGTGCTTCTAACTGTGATTGGACATGGCTACTGGTGTAGGAACAGTGATCAACGGTCCTACATAGTAGAACCGTATGATCACTATTCCTACACAGGGGAGAATGACAGGCGGCTGTGTTTACATCAGCCACCTGCCTTTCTCCCTTCACGGCGGACGATCGCAAGTGACTGGCAGACATCGGGTCCGCCGGTCACACGCACGGACTTCCCAGGGAACGAGCCGGGCGGGCGCGCGCTCGCCCGCTATTGGCTCACAAGCAAGTGACAGGCTAGTGACGTATATATACGTCACTTTGCCTGGCCGGGGCTGACCGCCGCAGTAAATAGTCGTGCGGCGGTCGGCTACTGGTTAATAAGAGGGGCTTCCAGATTCAACCCCCCCCCCCCCCATGTGAATGAGCATGGAGTACATAGTACCCCTTCTCAATTACCAAAAAGAAATGTGTAGTGTAAAAAAAAAGACATTAGACAGTTTTTAAAAAAAATTATCCCCCGGTGCAGATCCATAGTCCGTCACAACGCCCACCGCTGACCCCAAAAAAAAGTCTGCTGCTGCCGTAAGGCGGTATTAAATCGCAGTTAAAAAAAAAATTCCCAGCAAGGCAATGTCATAATATGCTAGTGTGCATCGCATACCCCCTCTCCTTTGCATACTAGCACATAAGAGACTTGCCTTAAAACGGAACCCTCCAGTGCCGCAATGTCACCGCTGAAAGGGCTTCCATCTACACCCGGTCTTCCTTTCCGGGTTCGCGTCCCCCGGTTACATGAGTGGTCGGTAGCGCGATGACGTCCTGCGAATGTGTGCGGGAGTTTCTGTTTACGGCACGGGCTCTGAAAGTCCGACACAGTATGCTGGACCTTCAGAGCACATACGCCGGTGATGTCATCGGCTGTATGCAGTGTGAAAATTTCCTAAACTGTGCAAGTTTAGGAGATATTTACAGTACCTACAGGTAGGCCTTATTACAGGCTTGCCTGGTAGGTATAAGCAGTAAAACTGAGTTTACTACCACTTTAAATGACTAAGAGCCTGTCCCTTTTTATAATTTCATCAACCCAGCATGACCCTGACTGATGTCACAAGGGGTCACGATGACTCCCGCCCCCGCTCGTTCAGGGACATCCCCGCTCGAGTGACCGGGGGCTCCGATGTCTGCCGGTCACTCGCGATCTCCTGCTGGAGAGGGAGAAAGGCAGGCGGCTGATGTAAGCAAAGCCGTCTGTCATTCTCCCTGGTGTAACAGCAGAGATCAATACGATCCTGCTATGTAGGATCGTATGTCTCTGTGGTTACATCGCAAGCCACGCCCCTTTACAGTTAGAATCACGCCCCTAGGGACACACTTAACCCCTTGATCACTAATAAAGTTAACCCCTTCCCTGCCAGTGTCATTTTTACGGGAACAGTGCATATGTATAGCACTGATTACTGTAGTAATGTCACCGGTACCCCCAAAAGTGTCAAAAATGTTAGTCGGGGGTCCGATCTGTCCACCGCAATGTCGCAGTCCCGCAAAAAAAATTGCAGATCGCCACCATTACTAGTTAAAAAAAAAAACAATAAAAATGCCGAAAATCTTTCTCGTAGTTAGTAAACGCAATAACTTGCGCAAATCAATCAAAATACGCTTATTGCGATTTTTTTTTTTTTGCCAAAAATATGTAGCAGAAAACAAATTGGCCTAAAATGTTAAAAAAAAAATTATTTTTACTTTTTTTTTGGGGGGGAATTTCATATAAAAAATGTGAAACATTTTGGTATTTTTTCAAAATTGACGCAGTTTTTTTGTTTATAGCACAAAAAATAAAAATCACACAGGTGATCAAATACCACCAAAAGAAAGCTCTGTTTGTGGGGAAAAAAGGACGTCAATTTCATTTGGGTACAGCGTCGCACGACCGCGCAATTGTCCGTTAAAGTCACGCAGTGCCGAATCGCAAAATAGGCCCTGGTCTTTGAGCAGCCAAATCCTCCGGGGCTTAAGTGGTTAAGTCACATGGGATTCCCAGTCGTGATCACTGTGGTTGGCTGTCGGTGATCACAAGATTAGAAGCCTGCGCTACCTGCTCAACATTGTTGCTAGGTGACAAAGAGTGATCCATTAAGAGCACAGTGCGCATGCATCGGTGATTTCACAGGCTACTACTATAGTAAATATATCCTAAACGTGTGTGTAGCATCCTACAAGGTAGGTGCTAGGTAAAGTATAGTTGGCCTAACAGCAGGGCCATGATTTCAGCTGGGCTGTCATGTCTCCCAGTTGTGGCTGTTGAGACTGGGGAGTCTCCCCACTGTACTCAATGAGAGGGTTCTCATTGGGCAGTGGAGGAAACCCAGCCAATGGCACACTCAGGGCTGTATCTACCCCAGAAAGGCAGATTCTGCCACACAGGATTCTGGGAGTGGGTATAAGTTTGAGGGGAACGCATGACGCAGAGTCCCCAGGAGGGAGAGGACGGCTGTCTCTCCTCCTGTCAGCAGGATCGGGTGTCCCAGGTGGCTGGCCTGAGGTGACAGAGGGCTGAGTTTTCCGGAGGGAGAGTACGGCTGTCTCTCCTCCTGTCAGCAGGATCGGATGTCCCAGGCAGCTGGCCTGAGGTGACAGAGGGCTGAGCTGAGCTGCAGAGAGGATCCGGTGTGCCGAGGACCAGCGGAGCTGAGAGGGGTCTAGTTTCAGGAAAAGCATTCCCAGTTCGTGAGTACTGCAAACTGCCCCTGGGGGTCTGCCTAGTGAGAGGGGACCACTCCGGTGAAGGTCAGAGAGCTAACTAGCCGGTGCAGGAGCAAAAGGAAAGGGGATGCCAGTGTTGACCCTGAAGTGTAGAGGGGGTGCCTAGTGAGAGGACCCTGAAGTGTAGAGGGGGTGCCTAGTGAGAGGACCCTGAAGTGTAAAGGGGGCGCTAGCGGTTAGGCCCTGAAGTGTTAAAGTGTACAGCATGCAGTGTGCAGTGTTGAGAGTTGCAGCAGCACAAGCAGCTACAAGAAGCTACCTCAGTCAGGAAGGACTTGAGGGAGCTGTTTCCAGGACTTTTGAGCTAACCAGAGCGTCAGAAGTCAAGTTTAAGTACAGTACAGCAAGTCAGTGTTTTCAAGCGCCAGCAAGCATTGGTCGGCATCCAGCCGGCGTCAAGACAGCGTTGAAAGACATTTTTTCTACAAAGTGTCCCATTTGTACCTAGTTGAGCCAGAGGAGTATCCCACTCATTCCCTTCTCCCATCCCCTATATCAAATGAACAAAACAAACCAAAGATGCCGGAATGGTCATTGTCTCCAATCTCACATTTGGGTGTTCAGCTTAAAAGGGCTGAAGGTGTCACCGGTGACCATGGCAGACCCACATCAGGCCCAATGCCTGGAAAACCTGCTACACATGCATTTACTGTTCCAACAGGTAAGCCTTATTGTACGCTTACCTGTAGGTATAAGAAAACAAGGCAGGCTTTACTACCACTTTAAGGATATTAATCATATGAAGCCATTTATTATCACATAGTTGTTTGACTCCTTTTTAAATCCTAATGATAACAGAAATCAGGCCAGATACTGAGCCATTGTGAGTAGAAAACAACTGTCAAAAGACCTGCATAACAAGGTAGGGGAACGTTTAAAAAAATATCCAAATCCTTGAATATGCCAGTCAGTACTGTTCAATTCCTTATTAAGAAGTGGGAAATTCGGGGATCTCTTAAAACCAAGTCAAGGTCCGGTAGACCAAGAAAGATTGCAGCCACAACTGCCAGAAGAATTGTTCTGAATACCAAGAAAAACCCAGAGGTAACCTCAGGAGAAATACAGGCTGCTCTGGAAAAAGATGGTGTGGTTATTCCAAAGAGCACAATACGAGGATACTTGCAGAAAAAGGAGCTGTGTGGTTGAGGTGCCAGAAAGAAGCTTTTACTGTGCCAGGGCCACAAAAGCTTGGTTACAATATGCCAACACGCTTCTGGCACACTGCAATCTGGAGTGATGAGACCAAAATAGAACTTAATGGTCACATTCATAAGCGCTATAAAGTTCCATTACCTTTTTATGCAGGTCCTTTAACAGTTCTTTTCTACTCCTGATCGCTCAGTATCAAGCTTGATTTCTATTATTAGGATTCTCCTTCATGTACTCTATGGGGAGAGACAGATTGATGTTATTTCCTCTCTGTGTATAAATTACAATTGTTTGTCTTTTGCAGAAAAAAAATCCGAAACAGGAGATATGGAAGCAAGTACAGCACGAACAAGACTTATGGAAGTAAGTACAGCACAATGATTTTCTGAACCATTTCACTTGGATTGTAATTTTTTTTATTCTGTTCAAATAGGTCAAAATTTAAATGTTCTCAAACCAAACATTCATTGCAGATCAGCTGAGGAGCATACCTATTTCCTATGCTACTTAACATTATCGTCTAGTGGACATAATGCAGTCTTTTCCTCATTCACATATTCAATCTGTAAAGACTGTAGCCTGAGGACATTTGATTTTTTTCTATGTTATTGCAGAAACTGAATTTTGGGAAAAAACAATATTGTGTATTTTCACTTGATGTCCTTTTGTGTTTCATCTACATCTGAGCAATATTCCAGCACAACACAACCCATACACATTGCTCCTGTGCAGGAGCTTTCTGGTATAAAGACTGGTCACTGTGCAGGATGACTGTTCTTGTCTCCGCCCCCCCTCCTGTAGTTTTCTGCAGGTAGCCTGTAATGGTTGGAGCCTGCTCGGTCACTCCCACATTTATGGACACAGCTTCTTCTAATTCCCGACCATGGGATTTTTAGCACCACCTACAGGAGTAGGACACTAGGCAGAACCTATGGGTAGTCCTAGCCAGTATAAACCCACTCTCAGCTATAGGCATAATGTGGTTTTATCATTTTTTTTTTTTTCTTTTTTATTTCTTTCCTGGGATTTTTTTCTGCAGAGATCTTCAATCAACAGCCAGGCTGGGTGACAGACTGGATAATCTACATCAAGTAGTCACACCAGTCTGGCCAGCGAGCGCAGCCAGCCCTTTAGCTATGTGCTGGGATATGACCGAGCTTCTGATGTTTGTGTCACACCGCTACCCTGTTTGTAAGCCCCCACGTCTGTGGGAGGCAGATCTATCTGTGCAGTGTCACCTGCATTCTCCATGGGAATGGTAAATAGTGCTCCCCTCTCCCTTCCGGGCACAGTGTGGTGCGCAAGTCCTCCTGGGGATGGTCAGCCCTGCGGGGTTCTCCTCATCCCATCCAGGCCTTCTGTTGCTACTGATTCAACTCTTGGACCCCTTTTCCTCACCCCCTGCTTGTTCTCTCTCCCATCTGTTGGTGGCATTATACATGCAGTGCTGGGGCAGTCCTTTGGGGTTACTGTGAGGTGGCTGGAGCTGGTGGTTCCCTTCCTGTCTTCTTGTCTTGGAGTCCTGTCTTTTAGTACCTGCAGGGGGAGGAGGGGGGGAGGTGGGGTGTGGGTACCACCTGTACTTTTTTTTTACAATGCCAGCTGTTCTCCATGTTCACGAGTTGGTCCTGGTGGCAGAGGCGATTTTTTCTGGGGCCTGGCAGCTTGTTTAGTGTGGTGTCTCCTAGCGGGGGTCATTTTCTTGCGGCCCACGGTGGCAATCTTCTGCTGGCTTGCGGTGGCCATCTTGTACTAGCCTACCTGCCTGCCTGTTTCTTTTAAACTTCTAATGGCAGTGGTGTGGCGACCATTTTCTTGGAGCCACACGTCAGGGGCCATCTGGTTGTGGCCTTGGAGTGCTCTGTGCTCCATATAGGTCTTCCTGGACTTCCTCTCTTCTCGGGTAAGTTCTACATGTGGCCTCCTTTTTCTGCTTCTCCTGTGGTCCTGCTAATCTTCCCCTCTGTGCCTGGGTGGTGGTGAGTCCTACTGGGGTATCCCTCGTCTCTGCTGGCCTTGTGGAGTGTCTGGCGGCTTTTAATTCTGGTGGACTTCCCTGGAGGTGCTTTCTCTGTGGCTTTGCTTCCCTCATGGAGTTTGATTGTCATACCTCTCCACGTGATCCCCACCTGGAGGCAGTGGATCCCTCTGGGTCTTCCGTCCCACTTGACATAGTCTTGGTGGTCCCGAAATCCTTTGTTTCCCAGTTGGAGGTGGTGTTTGGGCATAAAGTGAGCAAGAAGCAGCCCCACCCTCGCCTTCTGTTTCGGCCTTAATAGATCAGTAGGCTGCAGTCCTCAATTCTTCCGACAGTGAGGAGGAGTCCTTGGCTGCTGTTGTCACGCTAGAAAAAGTGCTGGTGGCTGCACTTATAACTTCAGTGCGCAAAACCTTTAAAATTAAGGATGCCTCTGGGGCTTCCAAGGTTGTGGCTGTCCTCTTTGGTAGGCATGAGCCGCCTTGCGTTAAGGTGTTTCCCTATCCCACTTATTTCGACACATTTATGTGTACTTGCACATTCCCATCTGTGCTGAGCACCAATGTTTCCTGTTTTGTGGTGGGAGACGCATATCAGTTTGTGGCACTGCCCTTAGCCCTGACTTCCACTCGGTTGTTTACCAAGGTTCTGGCTCTGGTTCTGGCCTTGCTGAGACAACGGAGGATTGCCATGATTGGCTATCTGGGCCACCTGCTTCTACGGGCAGAGACTCACTCAGAATTGACGAACGATGTGGCAATCACAATTCATGCCCTGCAAGAGAGGGTGGATTCTGAAAGTTCAAAGCTTGCTCTGACCCCGCCAAGGAGGCTGGATTATCTAGGTCTAACTGTGGACTCGGCGCAGGCCAAGGTGTTCCTTCTAAAGGACGCTCCAGAAGCTTCAATCTGTGATTTGATTACTGCTGTCCCGCAGGTGGTTCTCTCTATGTTCCTTATGATGTCTACCTTTCGAGGCTGTGCTGTACACAGAGTTCCACATGAGGGTCCTGCAGAAAGAAATCTTGTCAAAGTGATTCTTCGTGTCCCTGGGCGTCCAGCTTCTCCTGGATTTGGGTATCTCTGATTTGGTAGCTCTGGTCTCCTGCCCTTCAGGTGGTAAAGTCATTTCTTCCTTTACATTGGACGGTGATTTACAACAGACGCCAGCCTGTCTGACTAAAGGGGGCATCCTGGGGTCAAGCTCAGCCCAGGGTCTTTGGATGCCAGAGGAATCTCGACTGCCAATCAATGGTCTGGAGCTGCTGGCAATTAGACTATGCCTGAAACAGGGAACAGAACTGCTTTGTGGGTGCCTGGTCAGGCTCCAGTCAGACAATGGCAACCCGCTGTTGCGGCAATATACAAACACACGCTCACACAAACACACAAGTCAAAGGGGCCCCATCCATCCACTGAAAACCACTCGCACCAAGTCCCATTGATGGCAGAAGCAGGTCCTAATGACATACAGTGTGATACAACTACCAGAAATTGGACTCTCAGTGCATTCAATGCCAATAGCTGAAATCACAAATTGATGCGGATAAAGGACAATATCTTCATGTAATTACGATGCTTGGGGCAGCATAGAGGAAGCAAAAATGTTATAGAAATCGGCCAGCAAAGCATCTTACACAGTGATGAAGAAATACATCTTGTCCCTCCTGTATGAACAGGAATAGTCCATATGGCAGGATGAGATGAAAGACTGCAGTGATGCACTTTATGGGGTATGTCACCCGATATCTAGGGGCACATTAACAATGTTGCAGACCTCAGACAAGTTGTGCTGATAGATATCCATAGGTCACTCGGATGAGGGACCCAAGAAAGTCCTCTTGAAGATTAAAAGGGGAGTCCTTATGACAGGGGCAGATGAGACCTGGAGTAGATGATGATTAATGACTGGGTCAGCAGACAGCTAAAGGAGCGGCTTTTGTAGATGTGGACAATGTAGCAAGGATACAGACAGCTGAGATGTAGAGGGCGGAGAGAGAGAGGAGAAGCTTGCCATAAGTACAAATAAAGGGGGATTACATGTGGCACCTCCTGTGAGTTCCCTGTTGCCACCGTGGGATTTGAATTTGGTTCTCTTGATCTTTTAGAAGCCTTCCTTTGAAAATATTAGGGATATTCCCTTGCTTACTCTTTCTCTTGCAGAGTGTTGAAGCTGGCGGCCTTGTCCTATAGGTCTTCCTATTTCGTTGTACACAAGGTGGTTCTGCGTCCATGTCCTCTTTTTCTTCCGAAGGTGGTGTCTGATTTTTATTTGAATGAGGACATAGTCCTGCCTTCCCTTTACCAGCATCCTAAGGAAGTTGCGCTGAATTCCTTGGATGTGGTCCGGACAATTGGGTGTATCTGTCTGTTATGGACTTATTGGTTAAGGCTTATACCAATGATCTTCAAACTGTGGCCCTTGCTTTTATCCAGCCCTTTATCCCCTCCCCCCAATGAAGGGCGCACAATTCCTCCCACTGACACCAAAGATGGGACATTACTTTTTTTTCCCCCACTGACGTTGAAACCTTATCTACTCCCATTTAAGGGTCTAATTTTCTCCCTTCCCTATTACAGCACATTCTGCCAGGGCCCTTGGTGCATCTTGGGCTGTCTGACATCCGGCATCTGTGTCTCACGTTTGTAAGGAGGCTACTCTGTACACACCTTTACTAAATTTTACAAACTGGGGGTTTTTGCGTCATCAGATGCTTGTTTTGGTCGTGAAGTTTTGCAGGCTGCTGTCTGAGGTTTCCTCCTTGGGGGGGGGGGGGGATGCTTTTTTGGGTGGGCTTGTTGTTTGCCTGTTTGAGCCTTGACCTGTTTTGGCTCCTGTTTATCACCCCTTATTTTTTGAACTGCTTTAGGACGTCCCTACGGTCGATAATTAGAAGACTCTGTGTCCGTTAATTACCGAAAGAGAAAGCGGGATTTTTGTTACTCAACGCAAAATTCATTTCTCTGAGTTCATTGACGGACACAGCCTCTGCCCCTCTATTGGTTTCTTATTTATTTGTACTGCTTTCTTACTAGCTGGTTTGCCTATAGCAGGGAGGGGGTGTATACCAATTAGGACTGCCTGTAGGCGGTGCCAAATTTCTTTTCTGCCTAATCTCCCATTACTGCAGGTGGCGCTATAAACCCCATGGTCGAGAATTAGAAGCTGTGTCTGTCAATAAGCTCAGAAAAAGGGATTTTATGGTGATTAACAAATACCTTTTTTGTACTCTGAGTTTAATTTTAAGTACGCGGACACAGAACTGTAAAATTTGGTCATCTAGCTCTTAGTTACTTCAAGCCATAAGAGTGAAATCCTGCATTCTTATTTATAGTTTCCTAATCTTTTATTGTACAGTACGAAAAACCAAGAACAAAAATGTGATATATTTCAGCATGCCGGTGCTTACCTGTGGTGGCTGCATTCATTTTTCTATTTTTACCTTTTATTTTCCCCTGGTGATTCTTCCAGTAACACCCTTCCAGTCCTGGAGTGACAACACACATTGAACTGTGTCTTTTAGGGGGGGCAATGTTGTCACCCTTGGACAGGAATTTTGTTAGGGCTACAGAATATCTTCTCCTGGTCAGGTACCTGGTTGAGGCTGAGTTGACCTGAGGGGTTCTCTTACACCTCTTGTCCTGTTTCCGTTAGGGATGATGACAGGGTATAATGGGGTACAAAGTGGCATGGGTGCCTGTAGGAGATCCGGGCCAGGAGCACTAGTAGCAGATGTGAAGCTGAAGATGAAGCAGCAGGCAAGCTAGTGGCTAGCAGATGCAGGATCTTGAGTGCGTGGTCATACAGCCAGGAGTCTGCAACCATTGGGTGTCAGGAGTGCAGAATCGGGAACCAGGAGCTGAGCCAAAACCAGGACAAGGTTAGTATCAAGCAAGAGTAGAAGGTACCGAAATAGCAGGCAGAAGACAGCCGGGGTCACAGGCCAGATTCAGAAACGGGGGTTCAGGAACAAGCAGAATCAACAAGCTAGGTCTGGATACACAGGATCAGGTCACAGGCAGAAGGAGCTGACGATCACTCAGCAATGATCCAGAGTCCTGTATGGCTTTAAAGGCAGAAGGTGCAATCTATGCATTAAGATAAAAAAAATCATCTGTGTACAGCGCCCCCCTCAACCCCCTAATACTTACCTGAGCCCATCTTTATCCAGCGATGTTGCAGGAGAGTCTCAGCTGCCCGGGACTCCCCTCCTCCTAGACTGAGACAGCAGCGCAATGCGATTGGCTCCCACTGCTGTCAATCAAAGTCAGTCAGCTGAGTCTGGTCGCAGCTTCGTGTCTGAATGGACACGGAGCTGTTACTCGGCTCGGGTGCCCCCATAGCAAGCTGCTTGCTGTGGGGGCACTCAACAGGAGGGAGGGGCCAGGAGAGCCGAAGGGGAGGATCCGGGCTGCTCTATGCAAACTAACTGCACAGAGGAGGGAAGTATAACATGTTTGTTTTAAAATAAATAAATAAAAAACGAAACATTTTAAATAGGCCTCTGGGCGCCAAAGTCCACCAAACCTGCACGCTCACGCACATGAGCACATGTAACACACTTATGTGCACATGCTCATATAGATGCGCACAGGGTCCTAATTCCATGCACAGTTCTGCACGCATTCACTGGAGTATGTTTTTGAGCACATTTTTGCTGACCTTCCTCTTCTCCCTAACATGGCTGTGCTGTGTAGTTCAAAAGGATACATTGGAAGACCAATAATAATGAGATTTCTATTCAGTGCCCAGGAAATGACAAGGGGAATGGATTTCTGGCAGGACCAACAGGAATTTTACTGTACTTGCAGTAAATATTTTTGGCTTGACAAAATGTAAAAGAAACGCAACCACCACATCTAGGACTGATAAGCTATATTACTTTTTTTGTTCTTTTGTTTAGATACTTTTGGAAGGTCTACTGATAAACATTCTTTGGGTGAATGTCACACACATTGCAGGTTGCACAAATTGTGGCTGTAATTTTTGTAATGGTATAATTCATTGGATCGGTGGCTCCATCTAGTGGTGAAAATTTGGTACAACTTTCTGAAATGCCTCAATGAGCAAACATGCCGCATGTTGGCCACTAGATGGAGCTGACAATCCTAGGAATTATTCTATTACAGAAACTAAAGCCACAATTTGTGCAACCTGCATGAATGTGTGTGATATTTGTCCAAAGAATGTTTTACAAGCAGACTCCTTGAATTTTAAAGTTTTTCATACTGATTTGCTTAAAAGGGTCTATATAGATAGATAGATACATTATATACTTGAACGTTTTAGCACTTGCCGCCCGCCCACCCTCAAATGACGGCAGAGCAGTGCGGCTCGGCTCTTGTTCTGGGCCGACATCCTATGACGGCGCCCCAGAACGGGTGCGCAGCACACTGATCTTGGTAAAGACCCAATGACGCAGCTTATTACCCATGTGATCGGCTGTGTCCAATCACAGCTGGTCACATCTAAGTGTGGAAGTGCGGTTTAATCGGCACTATTTGCCTCACACTGTCGGGGTGTGTGGCGAGGAGAGCCGATCAGCAGCTTCTTCTTAACCACTTGAGTCCTGACCAGGGGGTATTTTGCGATTCGGCACTGCGTGACTTTAACGGACAATTGCGCGGTCGTGCGACGCTGTACCCAAGGAATTTGACGTCCTTTTTTTCCCACATACAGAGCTTTCTTTTGGTGGTATTTGATCACCTGTGCGATTTTTTGATCATGCGCTATAAACAAAAAAAAAAAAACGTCAATTTTGCAAAAATAACAATATTTTTCACATTTTTTTATATGAAATTCCCCCCCCAAAAAAATGTAAAAATCTAAATTTTTTAAAATTTTTGGCCAATTGGTTTTCTGCTACATATGTTTGATAAAAAAAATCACAATAAGCGTATTTTGATTGGTTTGCTTAAGAGTTATTGCGTTTACTAACTAAGGGAAAGATTTTTTGTCATTTTTGTTGTTTTTTGTTTTTTTTAAACGCGTAATGGCGGCGATCTGCAATTTTTTTTTTTTTTATTTTTTTTGTGGGACTGCGACATTGCGGTGGACAGATCGGACCCTTGACTGACATTTTTGACACTTTTGGGGGTACCAGTGACATTACTACAGTAATCAGTGCTATATATATGCACTGTTACTGTAAAAATGACACTGGCAGGGAAGGGGTTAATTTTATTGGAGAGGGAGGGGTTAAGTGTGTCCCTAGGGGCGTGATTCTTACTGTCATGTGGCTAGTGGTGTAATAGCACAGATCAACGGTCCTACATAGCAGGACCGAGTGATCAGTGCTTTTACACAGGGGAGAATGACAGGCGGCATTGTTCACACTAGCCGCCTGCCTTTTTCCCTCTCTGCCCGACGATCGCAAGTGACCGGCGGACATCGGGTCCGCCGGTCACACGCGTCGGGTACGAGCGGGGGTGGGAGCGCGCCTCTGGCGGCGCGCACTCGCCCGCTATTCGCTCCCAGGCTAGTGACGTACCAGAACGTCACTTTGCCTGGGAGGGGCTGACCGCCGCCGCATATAGTCGGGCGGCGGTCGGCAAGTGGTTAAAGGTGTGACCAGGACAGGTAATCAGTGCCCTGATTACAGTAAAGCCCCAGCAGTGCCCATCAGTGATGCCAGTCAGTCCCCATCAGTGCCTGCTCATCTGTGCTTCCCATCAGTGCCACTGATCAGTGCCTATCAGTGTGGCATATTGGTGCCACCTCATCAGCGCACATCAGTGAAAAATTACTTATTTACAAAATTTACTGACAGAAACTAAGAAACGTATTTCTTTGAAACCTTTCAGTCTTTTTTCTTTTTTTTTTTTTAAAAAAACAAAAAACAAGCAGTGATTGAATATGTAAAAAAAATGATAAAAATGTCATATGGGTACAGTGTAGCATGACCCCACAATTGTCATTCAAAGTGTGATAGCGCTGAAAGCTGAAAATTGGCCTGGGCAGGAAGGGGGTGACGGTGCCCAGTAAGCAAGTGGTTAACATCAGTCCTGAAAAGTTGGGGCTCCACCCCTGGTTGGGCGTTTTCCTAATAGCGGGCTGTCAGGTGTAACTGTACAATTACCATACTGGATCATGATTAGTTATAATGAGGATAAATATAACAAGGGGACTCTAATATCTAATAGTGGTGCACCGAAATGAAAAATTCCGGTGCCAAATCCAAAAATTCAGGATGCACTTGGCTGAAACCAAAATCAAAAGTTTTTTTTAAAAATTTACAGTGGGGAGAACAAGTATTTGATACACTGCTGATTTTGCAGGTTTTCCTACTTACAAAGCATGTAGAGGTCAGTAAGAATTCCGGCATTCCCAGACCTGTTATTTTATTTTTTAAGAAGTCCCCCTGTTCTCCACTCATTACCTGTAATAACTGCACCTGTTTGAACTCGTTACCTGTGTAAAAGACACCTGTCACACACTCCATCAAACAGACTCCAGCCTCTCCACAATGGCCAAGACCAGAGAGCTGTGTAAGGACATCAGAGATAAAATTGTAGACCTGCACAAGGCTGGGATTAGCTAAAGGACAATAGGCAAGCAGCTTGGTGAGAAGGCAACAACTGTTGGCGTAATTGTTAGAAAATGGAAGAAGTTCAAGATGACGGTCAGTCTCCCTCGGTCTGGGACTCCATGCAAGATCTCACCACGTGGGGCATCAATGATCATGAGGAAGGTGAGGGATTAGCCCAGAACTACACAGCAAGACCTGGTCAATGACCTGAAGAGAACTGGGACCACAGTCTCAAAGAAAACCATTAGTAACACACTACGCCGTCATGGTATAAAATCCTGCAGCGCACACAAAGTCCCCCTGCTCAAGCAAGAACATGTCCAGGCACTGTCTGAAGTTTGCCAATGACCATCTGGATGATCCAGAGGAGCAATGGGAGAAGGTCATGTGGTCTCATGAGACAAAAATAGAGCTTTTTGGTCTAAACTCCACTCGCCGTGTTTGGAGGAAGAAGGATGAGTACAACCCAAAGAACACCAATCCAACCATGAAGCATGAAGGTGGAAACATCATTCTTTTGGGATGTTTTTCTGCAAAGGGGACAGGACGACTGCACCCTATTGATGGGAGGATGGATGGGGCCATGTATCACAAGATCTTGGCCAAGCACCTCCTTCCCTCAGTAAGAGAATTGAAGATGGGTCCTGGCTGGGTCTTCCAGCATGACAACGACCGGAAACACACAGCCAGGACAACTAAGAAGTGGCTCCATAAGAAGCATCTCAAGGTCCTGGAATGGCCTAGCCAGTCTCTAGACCTGAAACCAATAGAAAATCTTTGGAGGGAGCTGAAAGTCCGTAGTGCCCAGCGACAGCCCCGAAACCTGAAGGATCTGGAGAAGCTCTGTATGGAGGAGTGGGCTAAAATCCCTGCTGCAGTGTGTGCAAACCTGGTCAAGAACTACAGGAAACGTATGATCTCTGTAATTCCAAACAAAGGTTTCTGTACCAAATATTAAGTTCTGCTTTTCTGATATATCAAATACTTATGTCATGCAATAAAATGCAAATTAATTACTTAAAAATCATACAATGTGATTTTCTGGATTTTTCAGTTCCATCTCTCACTGTTGAAGAGTAACTATGATAAAAATTACAGACCTCTACATGCTTTGTAAGTAGGAAAAACTGCAAAATCTGGCAGTGTATCAAATACTTGTTCACTCCACTGTATATATTTTTATAAATCTGTTATATTCGACATTTTAATTATCATGAATTTAAATAAATATGAATTTATCGGCGCCTTTTGAAGCGGTGTTAAAAATCCTGCTTGCTGCATTTTTGGTGCATATGTGGTCAGCACCTCCCCATTGAAATGCACTAAAAACACAACAAGAACACATCAAAAATGCACCTGTTGTGTTTTTGGTGCATTTTTTTGAGTCACATGACCTATGAAAAACACACCATAAGCACGGTAAAATCACGGGTGTTTTCAGCCATCGGACCCTTTTTTTGCATTCGGCACAACGCTGAATACCCTATTTTCAGCCAAAATTTTGGTGCATCACTGGTATCTAAATAGTAAGACCGCATACACAGTCAGTGATGATCAGGTGTTGGTATATCTAGTTCTTGCTCCCTGACTGACTGGATCCTGAATTCTGAATTCATTTCTTAAGCAGCACTTGTAGGTAATGTGAGGAAATGCAACTTCTATATTCAGTCTGGTAAGTTCTGGGAACTGACAATCATTTTCTTTTTGTCTTTTAGATCCCCCCAATAGGAGGTGAGTGCCCGGGGATGGCGGGTGATGGGTCTATGGTGGGAAGTGTCTCTGACAGCCTCACAACCAATCAGATCCTCCTGAGGGAATGAATACAGCAATCTGATATATCCTTCTCAGTTTTCTCTAAGATACTTCTATAGATCAGGCCAGTTTTTAAACCCCTTCTTACATTTGTGTCATGCTTTCAGTAATATCTGCTATATCAGACCCTTCCCAGCTCACCGTATATGGTAAACCATCTCAGATATTGGTAAAGTTTCCCATTATGGATCAATAAGTAGGTCCTTACCACAGCAGGAGTGAGACCTCATTAGCTGACCCTCTCTGTATGACACACTGGAGGAGTCAGCAAGATGGATTCTGGAATGGCAAAATCTTCCATTTAATGCCGCACCTAATTCTCTAATGACACAACTCCCTATCGTGTGCTTATAGTCCTGCTCTCTGATTGGCTGTAAGCAATATTATCAGCCTTTCCAGCTATGCTCTATGAAATAAAAAAAAGCCCAAAAAATGGCAAAGTTTGCTCCTGGTACAGTAATAGCCCTGTGTATCTAAAGGGCACTATGCTACGTTGTAGAAAACAATGAAAAAGGTAGAAAAATAATAGATTGGGCAAGGAGGGGAAAAATTAATGAATTGGGACTAATTAGGGTAAAACCAAGGGTTAATAATGGGTAAATGGGAACAATTTTTTTTATCTAAAAAAAAAAAAAAAAAACCTCTTGTTAGGCTGCTGTAACTGATGACGATGAAAGCTCATCCCTGTCAGGGCTACTTGGCTTTCCTCACTGCAGCGCTGCATCTGCTTCTTTGGTGTACAGCTGCTTTGCACCTCTGCATTTCACCCAGGTTGTTGTGGCTGCGTCCAATCAATGCAGCATCTGGGTTCTGACAACTCTCAGCCACAGCCAATCAGAGCAGCCCTTCTCTTTGTTATGCCCATGACCAGTCAGTGGCCTTCTTTTTGTCATGGCTGTAACCAATCAGAGTAGCCTTCTCCCTCTGCCCGGCTCATTTAAACTCTGCTTGCTGCCTGAGCATCGCTTTCACAAGATAATTGTCATGTCTCCAGAGAGCTTTTCTGCTATCCAGTTTGCATAATTATTCTATGACTTCCTGTGTAAAATCTTCTGTAATGTATCCTCATTATCCAGGTGTTCTGTCCATCCTGAACTATGGTTTATATCCTGGTTATCCATGTCAACTACCTGTCCTGGCCTCTGACTTGTTTCCTGATTATCCATGTCTGCTGCCTGTCCTGACCTCTGGCTTGTATCTTGGTTATCCATGTCTGCTGCCTGCTTTGGCCTCTGACTTGTATCCTAGTTATCCATTTCAGCTGCCAGCCCTGACCTCTGGCTTGTATCCTAGTTATCCATTCAGCTGCCTGCCCTGACCTCTGGCTTGTATCCTAGTTTTCTGTATCCACTGCCTGCCCTGACCTCTGGCTTGTATCTTAGTTATCCATTTCTGCTGCCTGATTTGGCCTCTGGCTTGTATCTTGGTTATCCATTTCAGCTGCCTGCCCTGATCTCTGGCTTGTATCCTGGTTATCTGTATCCACTGCCTGCCCTGACCTCTGGCTTATATCCTGATTTTCTGTGTCTACAGCCAGCCCTGCCCTCTTGCTGTTGTCCTGGTTATCCATGTCTGCGGCATTGAACCCCAAATCCTCTTCACAGTTAAGGAAGACCCCAATTGTGCAGGTGGAGGGAGGTTTGCAAGCCTCCATAGAAATTTGGCTGGGGGAAATATCTAACAAATGGGTCCCTTGTACAGTCATTCACAGCTACAAACTGGAGTTTCTGCACTTTCTACCTATACGCTTCATGCTTTTATATGTTTTCTTGAATCCATTAAAGTTTGGCTCTTTTGCACCCTCTCAATCTTCTCTCTCTCTCTCGGGAGTTATCCTTCCAAGACAAGAAGTTCCATGAGTTCTATTTAAATTTCTTTACGGTTCCAAAACTGAATGGAGACATTCATCCTATCCTGGATCTTAAATATCTCAACGGATTTCTTCCTGTATGGAAGTTCTGCATAGATTTTGGGTCTCCTGAGGATTCCTCTTCTGGAACGCAACAATTCTCTCACAGTTTGCACTCTGGAAAGGTTTGCCTGGGCTCTCAGACTCCAAAAATGGGAGTTACTACCAGTTTAGAATATTTGGGTTTGATTCTGGACACTGCAGGCAAAAGTTGTTCTTCACACGGAAAAATGAGAACACAGGTGGCTTCTCTCGGACCCCTGCCATCTCCCACAATTCGCCTCTGCATGCAAGTTTTGAAGAAGATGGTGGCTTCATTCAAGGCGGTTCCCTTTTTCCCAGTTCCATTCTGGGTCTCTGCAATAGAATATCTGTTAGCCTGAGACAGGAGATATCAGTGCTTGGATTCCTGTATGTCCTTACATCCAAACACTCTTCAATCTTTGACTTTGTCGATGTCCCCTCTGGTGCTTGAGAGGGGGTCCTTTATTCCTAACTAATAGACAGTGTTGATGGTGGATTCCAGCCTGTCGGGATCGGGGGGTGTTCAGAGTCTCCTGTGGGTACGAACCTCGTTTTTGCAAAACCGGCTGTTGCCCATCAAAATTCTGGAACTGAGGGCAGTTTGTCTTGCACTCCTTTACTGATTTGTCAGATACAGGGTTCTCCTGTAAAAGTTTAGTTGGATAATGCCACAGGCGTGGTGTACATTAATCATCAAGAAGGTGGAAGAAATTGAGCAGCACAAAAGGAGGTGGATCTCATTCTATCCAGGGTTTAACTTCATGTTCTCATTTTTTCCATGGGTTACATTCTAGGAGTGGAAAATTAGCAGGAGGACTTTCTCTGCTGACTGCAATTGTCCCCAGGAAAATGGGTTCTTGGTCCAAAAGTGTTCCAGGAGTTTTGTCAATGGTGGGGCACCCCGAATGTGGCTCTCCTGTCATCCAGGTTCAATGTGAAGCTGGGCAAGTTCATCTCTAGGACCAGGCATCCTCATGCATTAGCGGTGGATGTCATGGTAATGCCATGGGACCAGTTTTCTCTGATTTATACATCCCCCCCCCCCACTTCAGCTGCTTCCACATAATTCAAGTTGAAGGAATCTCAGTAATTCCGGTTGCTATGGCTTGGCCCTGGACAGTGTGGTTCACAAACATAGTGAACATGGCAGTAAATAGATCTTGGCTGCTGATGGATCATTCAAATAGGTTGTTGGCTGGAATGGCATGGCTATTGAAGCCAGAGTCTTCAGAGTTAGGGGGGTTCTGATTTAGTTTTCCTTACTCTTTTAAAGGCCAGAAAGGTGACGACCTAGGTACATTTACTATCAAACCTGGAAATCCTACATCCCTTGATGTGAAGAAAATCGGTTCCATCCTCCCAACAAAAATGTTGTGGCCCAGATTCTGTTTTTTTTTACAAACATGTGTTGATCTGCAGCTGACCTTGAGTATCATTAATGGAAAGATTACAGCCCTGACAATTTTTTTTGCCTGAGACCAATTACTTCCCATTCTTTGATGTGTGTCTTTGTACAGGGGGTCAAATGTATTGTTCCCCCGGTTAAGCATCCTTTGCCCCTGCGGGAACTCAATTTGATTCTCTGTTTTGCAAAAGCCTCTGTTTGAGCCCATTAGAGATGTTCCTTTGGTACTTTTGACCTGGAAGGTTATCTTTCTGGTGGCTATTACCTCTTCTCAGAGTTTCTAAGTTGGCAGCTCTTTCTTGTTAAGAGCTATCTCTGGTGCTTCATCATACCAAGGTGGTGCTTCGTCCGATCCATCCTTCTTGCCTAAGGGGGTTTAGACTTTCCATCTCAACCAGGCCGTTGTCTTTCCTTCCTTTTATCCAAAACCTCAGTCGACTGGAGATGAAACAGTCCACATTTTGGATGTGATTTGTGCGGTCAAGTGCTGCCTAAAGTTAATGGGCCATACACACTATCAGATTTTCTGAAGACTTTTTCCTTCAGACTTACCAAAACCATATAATATGAGGTCAAACCTAAACACTTTCAATTTGTATGCAATCTGGCAGGCCCTTGCACTACATAGAAAAGGTAAATCTGAAGGAAAAAGTCTTCAGAAAATCTTATAGTGTGTATGGCCCTTAACCGTAAAAGTACTTCCTGGGCCTTCTGCCATCAAACTTTGGTAAGTTTATTAAGCTGCCACTTGGTCTTCAGTTCACAGGTTTACAACGTTTAATCGGGTGGATGTCAGGCCAACTGAGGACACTTCTTTTGGTCACAGTGTTATGTGGCCTGCCACATGAGTTTTCTTCACGCTTGTTCTGTTTGTTTTTCTTCTTTGGGGCTTTTTGGCTCATTGCCGTGTTGCCCTACCCTTAATAAAGTATTTTAGGACATCCCTAATGGTAAGGATTCTAAAAATGCTCCTGTAATGTATGATAAAGAAAATTGAATTGAAAATGTTAGTCTTACCTGTAAAAACCTATTCTTGGAGTAGATCACATGACACCGAGATCCCTCCCCTCTGCGTTGTTTGGTTTATGGCGTGCTACAAAACTGAAGCCTTTCCTGCTATGGAAGGGGTTATGCCTGGGGGAGGACTTCTTGTGTTTTTTTTGTCAGTGTCCAATCACCTGAGGGTGGCAGCATAACCTAATACTGTGTTTCCCCGAAAATAAGACTGAGTCTTATATTAATTTTGGCAACCAAAAGACACAGTGGGGCTTATTTTCGGAGTAGGTCTTATTGTGTAATATTCAGTCTTCTCTCCCTCCCTGCCTGTCAGGAATCTCCTCTGTGAACCTAGTAAAAGTGTTTGTAAAATCCTAGAATCCACTATATTACTGTTTTATATAATGTCCAGTGTGTTTCTGTATTATAATTGTGTATAATACCTTGGGTATCGACATGGTGATTGTAATGGTTGGTGAGTATTATGGGGCAATCAGTTACAGAGGAAATGATAGAAAAGTTACAGAACTTCCTAGATGGAAATCATCTCCTGTCTATAGATAGTCCATGGACTGTGCTCAGGGAGAAAGAGAATCCACATCACTATTGTCTTCCCCCCCCGTGTTGCCGGCACAGTCTTGCTGCTTCTTAGACCCCGCCGAACCTGGACAGGGACCCTCCTACAACCTCAGCTTTCCCAGTTAAATCTGAAAAAAACACAATTGTGGGCTGTTTGCTGTGTATAAATAAAGGGCCCCTTTATTTAATTTGGCCCCCCACAGTGCTGTAAATGACTAACGTCCAGCATCAATACCTTCATTACAGCGCCGCTCAGCTGATCTCCCACTGCTCTCCTTCTCTTCTCCCAGCTGTCAGCAGGGGATCTCAGCCCCTCTGCTCTGCAGTGCTCAGAGCAGGTCACGGAAGCACAGAGTATTATAATTGTGTGAAATACCTTTGTTACAGCGCCGCTCGGCGCTCAGCTGATCTCCCACTGCTCTCCTTCTCTTCTCCCAGCTGTCAGCAGGGGATCTCAGCCCCTCTCCTCTGCAGTGCTCAGAGCAGGTCACGGAAGCACAAAGTATTATAAATGTGTGAAATACCTTTGTTACAGCGCTTCCGTGACCCGCTCTGAGCACTGCAGAGGGGAAGGGCTGAGATCCCCCGCTGACAGCTGGGAAAAGAGAAGGAGAGCAGCGGGAGATCAGCTGAGCACCGAGCGGCACTGTAACAAAGGTATTTGACACAATTATAATACAGAAAAACACGCTGGACATATAAAACAGTAATAGCGGATTCAAGGATTTTACAAACATTTATACTAGGGCTTATTTTTGGGGTTGGGCTTATATTGCAGCCCTCCCCGAAAATAACAGTAGGTCCTTTTTTCAGGGAAACACGGTAATAAGGATTATAAAGCTGCTCCCTGTCCCATGATGTACCCCAAAAAATTGGTTTTACAGGCAAGACAAAAATCCAACTTTCTCCAGTCCTCCTTTTTTGGGGTTTCCCCCTAAATCGGGGCCCTTGTCTCATGTGCATAGGTGTGGGCAGTGAGAGTTCCTTGTAGTCGGGAGTGCTGCAACACTTTTAAAATTGGGTATCACGGACGTATTGTGCCATGCAACACTTTGATGTCCCATCTGCTGAAACACATCCTCCTTGCTGTGGTAATTATGTTGCATCTTCTACGCATCCTCTGTGCATAGTCCTGCCCCTCACAAACAAAAGATTTCCCAGCACGCCTGCCAGCCAGCCTGCAAAACAACCAAATTGTCCCTGCCTAACTGTTGACATTACAAACACAGAGTTATTTGCACACATTTACAAATTTATGTACAGTGACTATGCCAAGGGACCTCTGTATACAGTTGGCCAAAAAAGTATTTAGTCAGCCACCAATTGTGCAAGTTCTCCCACTTAAAAAGATGAGAGAGGCCTGTAATTTTCATCACAGGTATACTTCAACTATGAGAGACAAAATGAAAAAAAAAAATCCAGAAAATCACATTGTCTAATTTTTTAAGAATTTATTTGCAAATTATGGTGGAAAATAAGGATTTGGTCAATAACAAAAGTTCATCTCAATACTTTGTTATATACCCTTCAAACATTTTCTGTTAGCCTTCACAAGGTTTTCACACACATTTGCTGGTATTTTTGCCCATTCCTCCATGCAGATCTCCTCTAGAGCAGTGATGTTTTGGGGCTGTCGCTGGGCAACACGGACTTTTGACTCCCTCCGAAGGTTTTCTATGGGGTTGAGATCTGGAGACTGGCTAGGCCACTCCAGGACCTTGAAATGCTTCTTACGAAGCCACTCCTTCGTTGCCTGGGCTGTGTGTTTGGGATCATTGTCATGCTGAAAAACCCAGCCACGTTTCATCGTCAATGCCCTGCTGATGGAAGGAGGTTTTCACTCAAAATCTCACGATAAATGGCCCCATTCATTCTTTTCATTTCACGGATCAGTCGTCCTGGTCCCTTTGTCGAAAAACAGCCCCAAAGCATGATGTTTCCACCCCCATGCTTCACAGTAGGCATGGTGTTCTTTGGATGCAACTCTGCATTCTTTCTCCTCCAATCTCGACGAGTTGAGTTTTTACCAAAAAGTTCTACTTTGGTTTCATCTGACCATGTGACATTCTCCCAATCCTCTTCTGGATCATCCAAATGCTCTCTAGCAAACGTCAGACAGGCCCGTACATGTACTGACTTAAGCAGGGGGACACATCTGGCACTGCAGGATTTGAGTCCCTGGCGGCGTAGTGTGTTACTGATGGTAGCCTTTGTTACTTTGGTCCCAGCTCTCTGCAGGTCATTCACTAGGTCCACCCGTGTGGTTCTGGGGTAAGGCTATCGGCATGGTTTGTAACATATAATAAAATAATGTGTGAACACTTCCACAATATAGTAATACAATACAAAAAGCCGATGCCCCAGCATCCTTAAATATAGGGGAAAAGGGTAAAAAAAGGGGGACAATTGGGACTTTATATGAAGTGCATACAGATGGTTGGGTTGGGTCCGCAACATATTAACAAGGGAACGCAATTTAATGATATAGATCATCAATAAAAAATAATATCCACATAGGGCATAGGTACATACATATGGAAAAAGATAAATATTACAATTAAAACAACATGAAATAAATATATATTGCACAAGTAATGACAAGCTGGTATGGCATCTCCAAATTCATAATTAAGACAGACAGCAATACTGATTCCAGAAAGTAGTATAATATTAAATATGTTCACATCATGTAATGTTAAAATTCCAGGTAATTGGGTATTTGGATGTATGGTAAACATCATAACCTCAACGAGTTTCGTGGACGCACATTGCCACTTCATCAGGAGTAGAGGTTTGTAAAATTCTAAGAAAAATATAAGTAAGAAAAAAGGGATCATGTTGATGAATGCCAATTTGAATGAGGAGGAAAAGGGGGGGGGAAGAAACAGTGGGAAAAAAGCAAGCCCCCATCTCACCCCAACACTTACGTAATGGTACTGAATTGGCACTGAAACTGTGTGGGCTTAGTATGTCCCCCAAGGGAGCTGAGGGCGCACCAGCAGGCGGGCAAAAAGGACACATAATAGCATGGTGAAAACATGCTGGGATATAAGAAATGACTGGCCAAAAGTATGTAGGTGTATACAATATCTGTAGAAGAAAAATATATATTATCTATACATATGGGTAAGATTGTAAAAATAAAGAAAATTGTATACAGTTAAGGGTGTCATAATACTCCTAAGCGTAGTATGATAAAAAATGAATAGAAAGTGAATGTGGCAAGGATGTGAAAGAATGGAGTGTGGGAACAACAGGAAGGCATGCCAGAGAATAGATAAGAGTGCATGGGGGAATGATGATGGCAATGCCCAATGCAGAGCCTGAAGATGGATGTAGAAAAAACCTAAGAAAAAACCAAGCTGATGATGGTGTTCCAAACCAGTGAAGGACAGGTAGGAGAAGAATTAGAAAGAGAGTGAGTGGGTAGTGCCAGAAATAGGGTGCCAGAATAAAGTCCAGATTACCAAGTAAGATAGTACGTGTAAACCAGAAAACCGCCTTGCATGGTGAGCCCAGCGTCACGATCGTGTACAGCCTCATGCACCACGGGGAGGGCAGAAGCCAAACGGCATTACTGTCCCGTGGGCTGGCTAATGTACACTGGTGGAACAAAAATCCCGCCGGCGCAATGGCGCCAAAATGGCGTCGGCGGGAAGCGTGGCGCCGATGCGTGGTGGTACCGCCCACCCAGTCCCCTACGCTATGAAGCAGAGGGAGAGAGGGAGGACGCGAAGCACGCATCGCAGCTCCCAGGGAGCAAACCAAATGCCACTAGAGGACAGGTCAAAAAATCCATAATATGAAATATACTAAAAAATAATAAATGGTAAGCAATAATCCAAAACCTATGAGTAGCCCATTGGCCATGGTAAGGGACGGGTGATGACACTAATGGTAGTCAATCAAATTGCATGATGTGGAACCAATAGATACAAACAAAAATAATGTGATAGTATATTGGCCGTAGGGCTGGGCGATAAAGCGATACCGATATGTATCGCGATAGTCAGGGGATCGATAGCAATACAAGACTTTGAACGATAAAACGAAAAGTCCGCTCCGACGGGTTTAAGCTTTAAAAATGGCGCCGCCCATCGCATACATGTCACCACGCACATGCCGCCACCGCTCGGGAGAGGCCGGGAATAGCCGAAGTTACACGAGCGGCGGGTGCGCAATGACGTGTCGGTGCCGGGCGGCGCCATTTTTAAAATGAAGTCGCCTCTGGAACAGGTAAGTGAAACAGCTTCACTACCTGCCATTATGCAGGGCTGCGGGCACACTACAAGGGATGCAGTGCTGCGGGCATGGTCTACCTGTACCATGCCCACAGCACTGCATCTCCTGTAGTATGCCCACAACCCCGGATCCTCTTGTACCATGCCAGTACCCTGCATTCTCCTGCACCATGCCAGTACCCTGCATTCTCCTGTACCATGCCAGTACCCTGCATTCTCCAGTACCCTGCATTCTCCTGCACCATGCCAGTACCCTGCATTCTCCTGCACCATGCCAGTACCCTGCATTCTCCTGCACCATGCCCGCCGCCCTGCATTCTCACCCTAGGGTCCTTATTTTAAATGGGTAATAAAAAATATCAATAATTATCTATATCGACCGATATGAAACACTGATATCGTGATACAGTTTTCAGCCATATCGCCCAGCCCTAATTGGCCGTATAACCAACCATGTAAGCAGTTCCATCCCTAAATCAATGCAAACAAAGAAAACTTGAGTTCCCTTGTTAATATGTTGCGGACCCACTTTTATAATCAATATAGCCATGGTACATATCCCAACCATCTGTATGCACTTCATATAAAGTCCCAACTGTCCCCCTTTTTTTACCCTTTTCCCCTATATTTAGGGATGCTGGGGCATCGGCTTTTTGTATTGTATTACTATGTTGTGGAAGTGTTCACACATTATTTATTTTATTATATGTGAGAAACAATGCCGATAGCCTTACTACGTTTCATTTATATTCCCCTTCCCCCAATTTTTTTTGGTTCTAACATCCGTTCAGGTGCACAGGATTCTTTAAGTCTGTGAGAATCATCTGGAAAGTATGCGGTTTGACATGGAACTACTCTTCAGAGAGAGTCCTTTAACACCCTTCCTAAGAAAGGTGCCATTGGCTCCCGTTGCTGTGGGGCCAAGCTGCTCTCTGTGCGTTAATAAAACACACAGTGTGGCTCAGGAGCAAGCTTGCATAAGTGCCCTCCTAGCAAGCAGCTTGCTATGGGGGCACATGGCTGGGGGCGAGCTAGTAGTGCCAGCGGGGGACACTAGAAGAGAATTAGGTCTGCTCTGTGCAAAACCATTACACAGAGCAGGTAAGTATACCCTGTTTATTTGGAAAAAAAATATCCTTTAAAATCCCTAAAAGTGGAAGTTTAGCCAAAACGCTAAATGTACTCTCAGCCACATTCTAAAATCTATCAAAGCCCTTGTAACGGAACCGCGATCCACACTGTGTCAGTATACGCCTTTCTTCAGTCTTGAACATAGATATCAAATATTCCAGCTGCCCCATACAAAGCTAGCCGACAACTTAGCTTGTTCTGGAACCTTCACCTTTATTGAACAACGCACACAGTTTATATACATCATGGACATCTCCTTCCTGATCAGATTACCACACACAGGTCAGGGGTTGCCTCATTACAATATGCAGATTAAATTGTATACAGAAATGGAATTAACCTGAACTAATTATCTAGCCATCTGGACAGAACAATATGTGAGTTCATTAACAATGGGACAGGCCGCCTTAACAGAATACACATCACACCTCAATACACAGACAATAGGGAGAGACCTCCAGTGACAGACTGTCCGTCTCTGACTCTAAAGAACATGGAACAGAGGCCAATGTGATTTAGCTCTTTCAATGAACATGTTCAGAATCAAACAGGCCAGGAATAGTCCTCACATATTCCTTGAGATACATGGCTGACAAATATTACTGTCCCACTTGAAGCAATCCAAACCATATTCTCAGTGTCCATTAGTACCTGTCTTTCACTCCCAGTGACGGTGATTCCCCTCACATATCTTCCCTCCCAGTGGTAGACTAACCAGGTACCAAACCTCCAATTGGTCTGTGCCTTATTATTATTATTATTATTATTATTATTATTATTATTATTATACAGGATTTATATAGCGCCAACAGTTTGCGCAGCGCTTAACAAAATGAAGGCAGACATTACAGTTAAAATACAATTTGGAACAAAAGGAATCAGAGGGCCCTGCTCATTAGAGCTTAGAATCTAAAAGGGAGGGTCAATGATACAAAAGGCAATAGCTGTGGGGGATGGGCTGATGGCGCAAGTGAAACAGTGTTATTAGTTAGTAGCTGGATAGGCTTCTTTAAAGAGAAGGGTTTTCAGGGATCGTCTAAAGATGGATAGGTTAGGGGACAGTCGGACAGATAGGGGTAGAGAGTTCCAAAGAATGGGAGAAGCTCTGGAGAAATCCTGGAGGCGAGCATGGGAAGAGGTGACAAGGGAGCTAGAGAGCAGGAGGTCTTGGGAGGACCGAAGAGAGCGGCTAGGTTGATATTTTGAGATCAGGTTAGTGATGTAGCTGGGGGCAGAGTTGTGGATGGCTTTGTAAACTATTGTTAGCACTTTGAATTGTATTCGTTGGGTGAGTGAAAGCCAGTGAAAGGATTGGCAGAGAGGGGTGGAGGACACTGAAAGGTTGGTAAGGTGGATAAGTCTTGCAGCAGCATTCATTATGGATTGAAGGGGGAATAATCTATGTAAGGGTAATCCAATGAGGAGGGAGTTGCAATAGTCGAGGCGAGAGATAACCAGGGCGTGAATTAAAAGCTTGGTGGTGTCATTGATTAAAAAGGGCCGTATTCTAGCGATGTTGCGGAGGTTAAGACGGCATGATTTGGTGATTTGGACAGGGATTGGATGTGAGCCTGAAAGGACAGTGCAGAGTCCAGGGTTACCCCTAGCACCCTGGCATGTGAGGAAGGACTGATAGTTGTTCCATTGATCTTGACAGAGAATTCCGGGGAAGGGGCACATGGAGGAGGAAATATTATGAGCTCGGTTTTAGATAGATTCAGTTTGAGGAAGTGGTGAGACATCCAGGCTGATATGTCTGTTAGTAGATCAGTGATGAGGGAGGAGACTGATGGGGTGAGCTGAGGGGTAGAGAGGTAGATTTGGGTGTCATCAGCATAGAAATGGTAGTGGAAGCCATGGGAGGCTATTAGCTGACCCAGGGAGGAGGTATAGATTGAGAATAGTAGCGGTCCAAGGACAGAACCTTGGGGGACCCCAACAGTAAGAGGAGTTGCAGGGGAGTAAGTGGAATTGTAAGTGACACTGAAGGTGCGGTGAGATAGGTAAGATTCGAACCAATGAAGAGCACAGCCACGGAGACCGAGCAAACTGAGTTTTTTGAGAAGGAGGGGGTGGTCAACAGTATCAAAGGCAGCAGAGAGGTCCAAGAGTAAGAGTATCGAGTAGTGACCATTGGTTTTAGCTGTTAGTAAGTCATTTGTACGTTTTAGGAGAGAAGTTTCTGTGGAATGTTGCCGGCGAAATCCAGACTGAAGGGGGTCAAGGAGGTTATTCTCAATGAGGTGCTTGCTCAGGCGGTTGTAGACTAAACCTTCAAGGAGTTTGGAAGCAAAAGGGAGTAAGGAGATGGGTCTTAGGTTATTAAGATTGATGGGGTCTAGTGAGGCTTTCTTTGGTATGGGAGTTACTAGCGCATGTTTTGGAGAGTTGGGGAAGATGCCAGTGGAGAGGGAGAGGTTGAAGAAATGAGTTAAAGAGTGTAGGATAGAGTCAGAGGGTGACCGTAATATTTGAGAAGGAACAGGGGGCAGGAAGTTAGGTGGGCATTGGAAAAAGTTTTAGTGACTAGTTAGTCGGGTAACTAGTCCCAAAGAGTCAGTCCATCATGGCTGCTTCCTTGACAAAGTTCCACATAGTTTTTAAGTTGTCCCGGCAGGGCGCATGGATTTCTCATAGCCAATCAGTCTGTGGAAGTCTGATTTGGGCAGGCCAGACTGGGCTTCTTGGTCACCCTGTATCCCTGATAGACACAGAGTGACTTGACCATCAGAGGTTCCTAGGGGGCTGAGACAGGGATTTCCCAATTTCCCAACCTATCTAAGGTAGGCTGTGTTCCACGCCCCCCCCCCCCCCCCAATGTCTGCACCCACCCAGTACCCCAAACAAATTGTCCGGAACACAGCGTTACTCATCTAGCCAACCTCTGCCTCTCTCGTAGAACATACCCAACACTGGGGATAAGCGTGGACTGGCTCTGCTCTCTGGAGTCCTTTCAGCCGGGGGTATACAAGTGAAGACTGTAGTCCCATCCACTACCACAGAAACATCTTTTGTTAGTTGAGGACAGAGTGAACTCACATAGGTAGTCAACCTGATTTCCATTATTGGCCTTAGGGAAGGGTTGTTTTCAGTAGGTGTGGGGCAAAGGTCGTTTACTTTCTTTCCGGATGCCAGCGCTTCAGCTGAGTGTAGAAGCTTCACTTCATCAGCTTGTAGCTGGGGGGAGGGGCCAATTGCCCAGCTTCCTGGAACTCTGTAGCTTTTGTGAGTGATGGGCAGAGGTTGGTAGCACTCTGCCCTGTTGCCAGCACTTCTGCTGGGGACTCCACATAATCCACTCCGGCTAACTGTTGGGGAAGGATGACCACCTTCTTCTCCGAACCTTGTAGCTTCCGTTGGGGAGTGACCGTTTCCTCTGCTCTGACTGACTGTTTGGAAGGGAGGATGACAACCTCCTCTCTCTTCTCCCTCTGGATCCTGATCGCTGCTGGGAAGTGATCACCACACCACCTTCTCTCCCTGGGCCTCTGGAACTGCCACAGGTGTGGGGCAGAGGTCTTGGATCCTCTGTCCAGTTGTCAGCGCTTCAGCTGGAGAAGCTTCTTGTAACTCCCCAGATGCTGCTGGCAGTAAATCCCAGGTCCCTGTCTGTGGTGTAGCATAAAGGTCAGCGGCCTCTTCTCTTAGGGAGGCTGAAGCTGCTGTTGGTGTTTGAGCAGCGCTCAGTGATGTTAGGCCCTGATGCCAGCTTTTCTGCAGGAAAGTAAACTGAAAAGTCAGTGGCCTTGCACACATCTTCCTGGCTCACCAATTGTTGCAGGAAGAGGTCAGCAGCGCTATGCCTGGATGCCCACTCTTCTGCTGTAGGCTCACTGGGATGTTCCTCCTCAGCAGAAAAGTCTATTATATCCTCAGCCTCTGGAATTGCTGAAAGTCCAGGGCATGCGCTGGTGGCACTTGGGCCCAGTGCCAACACTTTGGCGGGTGATTTATCATCCATATCATCCTCCGATGGAAAGTCAATTAAACCTGTGATCTGTGGTTGGGGAATGAAGATGGCTCTCTTCTCCCATACCTTTATCCAGTAGCTGGACAGACGCATTCCTCCATCAAACCTCATCCTGTGCAGAAACAGGTTCGTCCAGGTGAGTCAGCACTTGCTGCATCCGCCATAAGACCTCTGCATCCAAAACCGTGGGTGCAGGTGAGCAAAGCACACTATTACTGTGCCTCATTGTCGATTCTTCAGTCAGGATTTCTGGACTGTCAGCTGGTACTTCTGGATATTCCCAGGCAAAGGGAGCCCAGGCCCGGCGCTGAGCAGAGTCTAGTAGCCGTCTGTAGGCGATCTCCAGCTCCCATTCCTAATTGGCTAGAAATTCCAAATCTTTCAGTGCCCAGTGCACTCCCAAGACATTCAGCATCTGTTCTTTGTAGTCCAAGATTTCCTCCAAAACGCCACTCCAAATCTCTCCCAATGTCGGGGTCCTCAGACAGCCTCTCTAATAACAGCCCCAGGCCGCCATAGCAAAAGCCTCCCGTTGGGCTGTCGTCCACTGTCCATGGGCACACTTGGGTTACATACTGGCAGAGGGCTCTGTAGCTCTCGTCCAACCGCATCTCCGCCTGGACCAGCCTGCTTAATTCATCTTTCCATTCCTTGTGCTGTTGTTTCCCCAAAAACACCATTCGCACTTTTCCTGGAAGGAGGGGAGGATTTTTCCCTGGTGTCGCTGCTCACGGGCTAGCGCTTCTTTCCAGAGTTCCAAGCAGATTGAATCATACCACCTTAGCAGGACCTGCTCTGGTCCCCTGTGCTGTATCCGCATCTCTTGCAACCTCCTGAATTCCTCTTCCATTGTGGCTGGTATCTGTACCTCTCCTCTCCTGCTATCCAGGCTTTGGATCCCAGTGGAGGTTTGCATGTCCCAGACTGCAGGAAGCATCCCACTGCTTACCACCAATGTAATGGAACCGTGACCCACACTGTTTGTGGGCTTCCGTCAGTATACGGCTTCCTTCAGTCTTGAACATAGATATGAAACATTCCAGTCGCCCCCATACAAAGCTAGCCGACAAGTTAGCTTGTTCTAGAACCTTCTGCTTTATTGAACAATGCACACATTTTATATACAGCATGGACATCCCCCTCCTGATCACATTACCACACAAAGGTCAGGGGTTGCCTGATTATATTATCATATGCAGATGAAATTGTATACAGAAATAGAATTAACCTGAACGAATTATCTAGCCATCTGGACAGAAACAATATGTGAGTTAATTAACAATGGGACAGACAGGCTTAACAGAATACACATCACACCTCAATACACAGACAACAGAGAGAGACCGCCAGTGACAGACTGTCCATCTCTGACATTGAAGAACATGGAACAGAGGCCAATCTGATTAGCTCTTTCAATGAACATGCTCCAAATCAAACAGGCCAGGAATAGTCCTCACATATTTCTGGAGATACATGGCAGACAAATATTACTGTCCCACTTGAAGCAATCCAAACCATATTCTCATTGTCCATTAAGTACCTGTCTTTTCACTCCAAGTGACAGTGATTCCCGTCACAGCCCTGTAAAGAAAAAGTCGCTACCCTTACCTTTTCTGAAGCCAGTCCAGTCTCCAGCGGTGGATGTTGTGTGCAAGAGAGAACTGACAATGGCTGTGAAATGATAGGGAAGTGGCGTCACTCATAGAATTACTATGGGGCTTCTGTTGTCAGCTGTTTCTCCTGCACCCTCCCACACACTGAAGCCACCACTCAGTGTGGGACCAGAGCGGCTGCAGGACAAGCAAATACTGTATAGCGATTTCCTCTTTACAGGGCTAGATAAATTAGGCTTAGATTTGTGGCTGAGAGTAGGTTTAGAGTTAGGTTTTGGCTGAACTTCCACTTTAAGATGCCTGTGGCAAACTCCGCTTTCTGAATTCAAAATGATCTTTTTTTCTCCTACCCAGACCTCTGCCGCTAAGGGCAAGTACTCAGCGTTAATATATTGCATGTTCTGAATGTTCAAGCCAGCCAAGTCTGGCGCCAAGTCATCCTTGCAGTGAAGGGGTGCCCCATTTTTACAAATGAAGGACTTCTATTGCACTTTGGGCTGCCTGGACTCGGCATTTATTTGGGTCCAGGGCATGGGGTCTTGGGAATACAGGCTGTGATTTTGACCTCTGCCTCCTCCCAACTGTATGTGGACCCTTCAGACTACCTTGCAGCAATTTCAGTGTTCAGAGTGATGTTTTTTAGTTTCTTTGGAGGAACAATGTCAGACCTTTTATTCAAACCCATTTGGGTGTCGGAGTGTTTGCCCTATCCTAGATCTGAAAAATCTCAACACCTTCTTGTGTGTCTAAAATTTCCAAATGGAAAACTGCCCAGTCTGCAATTGTATTGCTGCAAGGGGAATTTCTAGCATCAATAGATATTAGGGGTTTGTATTTAAACCTTCTCTTTTTTTTCCCTTGCATCAGCAGTTTCTGCGATTTACGGTGCATAAGCAGCAGTTCCTTTTTTTTTTTTTTTTTTTGTGGCTCCTCGCTTTTGGTCTGTCCAAAGCTCCCCAGGTCTTTGTCAAGGTGCTTGCACTGATCCTTGCCCTGCTGTGCTCTCAGGGAATCCACATTATCAGATACCTGAATGATCTCCTCTTGAAGGAGCACTCCACTCTGGCTCTCATGGTCAGTAACTGGGGGACACACTTAAGAGCTTTGGGTGGATCCTCAGCCTCCCAAAGTCTGGGTTTGATTACCCATAGCTTAGCGTTTTCGGGCTTAGTCATGGACACGACCCAGTCTGCAATGTTTTTTGTCTTGACCCTTCGCTCCTGAAAGTTTCCATTAGTTCAATTTTGCATGAAGGTACTGGGCCTCGTGGTGACCTCCTTCAAGGAGGGGGTGTTTGCCCAGTTTTACTCCAGGCTCCTGCAGTTCATTGTGTTGACTGCTTCGGACAAACTTCTCAGTCTCTCTAGACTGACCCATGTGCCTGTGTTCTAAGGCCAGGTTATCACTGACCTGGAGGCTGGCCAGCCCTGAGCCAAAACCCGGAAACTCCTTTCTCCCATTAATCTAGTACGTTCTCACATTGGATTCCAGCCCGTTGGGCTAGGAAAATGTTCTAGAGACTGAAGCAGCAAGTGACATGGTCATTGAGGAGCTCCCACTATCCCTGTGCTGGGTTCCCGGGTCTGTACACCCGCTGTGCCCACTATGAGGGGTTCCCTCCATCCCTGTGCTGAGTTCCTGGGTCTGTACACCCGCTGTGCCCACTATGAGGGGTTCCCTCCATCCCTGTGCTGAGTTCCCGGGTCTGTACACCTGCTGTACCCATTATGAGGGGTTCCCACTATCCCTGTGCTGAGTTCCTGGGTCTGTACACCCGCTGTGCCCACTGAGGGGTTCCCTCCATCCCTGTGCTGAGTTCCTGGGTCTGTACACCTGCTGTGCCCATTATGCGGGGTTCCCACCATCCCTGTGCTTAGTTCCCGGGTCTGTACACCCGCTGTGCCCATTATGAGTTGTTCCCTCTATCCCTGTGCTGAGTTCCCGACTCTGTACACCTGCTGTGCCCATTATGAGGGGTTCCCACCATCCTTGTGCTGAGTTCCCGGGTCTGTACACCCGCTGTGCCCTATGAGGGGTTCTCACCATCCCTGTGCTGAGTTCCCAGGTCTGTACACCAGCTGTGCCCATTATGAGGGGTTCCCTCCATCCCTGTGCTGAGTTCCCGGGTCTGTACACCTGCTGTGCCCATTATAAGGGGTTAATTTTGTTTATTGAAAAATCTTACAAACAACAACTTATATACAATAAAACCATAATAAATAAATTAATAAATAACATATTTACAAAATAATTGAATATAACTATACAAAACCAAAAAGCAAACAAGAACATAAGAATAAATAAGAAATAAACCAAATTGCGCACAGCATAACCCTACGAGAGAGCCAGACTAAGGAACATCACTGTCACCATGCATGTAGCCTTTTATCGAAAATATATTTTACCTGAAAATCTAGGGGAGTGAAGCAAGGACAGAAAGAAAAGCTGCGCACCTCGAGATCAACAGGCAGCAGCTACAGAGTCCTGATATTCCTCCACGCCTTTATCCAGGCCTCCTGCCGCCATCTGTCTTTTTCAAGACCCCGAATCTTCCCAACCTCACATAGAATGTTCTGCACCACCACCTCAACAGGGAGGATTTTAATCCGTAAGGATACCTGGCACCGTGCACTCCACGTGAAATAACAGACTACTAGACTAAAAAAAGTGTTTCCAAATCATAATCCCTGCGAGTCTGGAATGCCCCATACACCCACTCTGCATAACTCATATGGGGGAGGAAAGGTACACTCAGAGCCCTCCCTACCCTCTTGTACACATCTATATTAAAAAGGCACTGAAGCAGAAAATGATCCATGGACTCCACCGCTCCTGCACACTCTACTCTCGGGCAGACCCGATCACTCACAGAAAGAAACTTCAGGTTGCCCTTCACATATAGTTTTCCATGGAAAGCGAGCCAAGCCTGATCCCTAAACTTCATTGGGATTCTCTCCAAATTAATCAAACGCAAACCCTCCCCCAAAACCAGGCTTGGGCAATCCCTTAAGGCCAGTGGTTCGCAAAAAAACAGAGCTCATGATCCGCTTCTCAAGAAGTTTCCTTGGAAGAGATCTGATCTCCCCTGCTGTTTTTCACTGGCCCACCATTTTCCCAGTTTCGCAGAAAGGACCTAAACCAGGACTGGAAAATACCCACCCACCCAGGCGGTCTCTCTGCCAACATGTTACCCAGGTTGTACTTTACAAACATCAGAGAGAAAAAGACTACAGGGTTGATCATTCCTAGACCACCCTCCCGCCTAGGAAGATAAGTCACACTCCTTTTGATAAGGTTTATTTTGTTCCCCCATAACAGCTGGAAGAAACAACTATAGATCCTGGTATAGAGAGACACTGGCAAAACGCAGACAAAACTGACATACAGAAAAATTGGAATCAGATAACCCTTGATCATATCAACCTTTTCCCTTAAGGAAAACCGCCAACTTTTCCAGCTTGCCACCTTGGCATCGGCATTCTCCAGCCTGTTCACCCAATTTGCATGACCATAGTCACCTGGGCCAAATTCAATGCCTAGAACTCTAATTTTTTGTTGGGGCTCCGGGAACTCATCCGGGAGAACAAAGCTCTCACCTTCCACGCCCATCCAGAAAGCTTCACACTTGTCCTGGTTGACCTTTGAACCTGATGCTTCCGCATACTGCCTTATCACTGAGACCACCTCCTGCGCTTCCCCAGTCCCAGAGACAAAAACAGAAACGTCATCAGCATAAGCCACAACCATCAAAGGAGGCTCACCAGTGATACCCAAAGGTACCCCACACAATGGTCCACTCTCTAGCCTTCTAATGAAGGGGTCGATTGCAAAAGCATATAGCAGAGGACTCAAAGGACACCCCTGACGCACACCTGAGCCAACCACAAAGGGCTGCCAACCCAACCATTAACCAGAGGAAAGCTTTCAGCCCCTTTGTACAAAATCTTGAGCCAATCAATGAAACCCTCCTCCAGGCCATACTTGCCAAGAAGGAGCCATAGGTACTCATGATTAACCCTATCAAAGGCCTTAGCCTGATCCAATATCAGCAGATATTTACCCCAACCAGCATTCCTACAATGCTCCAAGGCCTCCCGGACAGCTAACACAGCTGAGAAAGTGCTTCTACCCTGGACCGAGCGGTGATGGGATAACAAATCGCCTGCCACTGATGATAATCGCCAGAAAAAAATCTTTGCCAGTTTCTTTCTATCGACATTAAGAAGGCTAATGGGGCGCCAATTCTCAATCATCGAAGGATCTTTGCCCTTTGACAGAAAAACCACTGCAGATTGCCTCATGGAAGGAGGGAGAGAACCCTCATGCAAACAGCCATTAAAAACCTCCGCAAGGTGTGAAGCCAGGATCGTCTTAAAACATTTATAAAATTCGGCTGTCAAACCATCTGGCCCTGGCGTTTTCCTGATGGCTAGTTTATCAATAGCCTGGATCACCTCATCTGCAGTGATTTCATCTGTCAAATTCATCAAAGGAACAATATTTTCCAGACCTGGTGTAGAGTCCAAAAAACTCAACATCCCTGCCCGATCAAAGTTCTTTCCTCCCAGGAGATCAGCATAGTTTGACCTGATGACCTCCAGGATCCCTGACCTAGACTTCGTCAGAGAGCCCGTACTGTCCTTCAGGCCATTGACCGTCTTAACTGCTACGCTCTGTTTACAATTCTGGTAAGGGTCAGGCGAATGGTATTTCCCATAGTCCTTTTCCTGAACCAAAGAGGTGTGCCGGTCATAATGATGTCTCCTCAGGAGGAGCTTCACCTCGGAGATCGCCCCAGAATCTCCTCCATTCGAAACAAGGCGGTCAAGTTTCCTCCGCAAACGCAGGTAGGTGATAAACTTATCTTGCTGTCTCTTTCTCCCTATGGCCTTGAAAAGCCTAACAGTCCGCTGTTTTATAAGCTCCCACCATTCTGACTTACTGTTGCAAAAGTCTAGGATAGTTACCTGTGCCTGAAAAAATTCCTCAAAGAATTGTCTTACTTCCTCGTCATCCAGGAGGGCTGAATTCAATCTCCGGACACCCCTCCCCCTAGGTGGCACGCCTGAGGCATTCAGAGTCACAGAAAGAATACAGTGATCGGAAAACTCCACTGTCCGAAACACAGGTGCCGAAAAAGTAGAGTCCTCCTTTAAAAAAAAAAAACTATCTATCCTACTCTGACTATTACCTCGCTGAAAAGTGAACCCCGTGCTGTCTGGGCAGCGCTTAATGTGCGCATCTACCAGACCTGCTTCCCTAACCATTGCATTCAGGAAAAGGCTGTCATAGCCCAGCTTATCTCTGAAACCTCTCCTGTCTTTAGGCCTAGTAATGGTGTTGAAGTCACTTCCAAAGATAACCTGCTGAGCCGTAAAAAGAAAAGGCTTAATCTTTGTAAAGAGGCATTTCCTGTCCCATTTTGTCTGGGGACCATAGATGTTAATCAGACGCAGGTCCTGCTCCCTCAGAGACTTCCAAAACCATGCATCTCCCAATCTCTACCTCAATTACCCGTCGGCACGTTACCATACCGGAAAAAAGGACCGCAACCCCGCTGTAAGGCTCGGCCACAAGAGACCAATAGGAGGGACCACACTTCCACTCCTTCTTTGCCAGATGTATATCAGCCAGATTACTCAGATGGGTAACTTGCAAAAACAAAATGTCAGCATCAAACTCGCTGAGCAAAAATAGGGCCATATGACGAGCAGTCACTGATTTTAAGCTGGCAACATTAATGGTTGCCACTTTTAACGGAGTGGGAACTGCCATTAGGATAATTGAGGCAGCCGTTTCTTAGCCTGACTACTCTCTCTCCCTTGAGAACCAGTGCGCTTCAGTGCACCCTGGGACTCATCATCCATAGAAGACGCCGTACTCAACGAGTCCCATTCATCGTCATCATCTGACAGGACCCCAAACTTATTTGTCAAAGGCAAAACCTTAGGACTTTGGGCAACTGAACACCTTTTTTTCCTTCTTTTGCCCTTCTTCCTTTTCTCCTCCCAACCATTCCACATCATCCTTGGACAAACTGGAAATTACAGTTTCCCCACTCTTACCCTCCCCTTCAGCCCCAATCTCCCTTACCTTATCTGCCACCAGGCCAGCCTCTTCACCATTTTCACCACTCCTCTGCATCCCCTGGTCCCCAATAGAAGCCCTGAAATGTCGAGGGGGTGGGACTGGCACTGCACTTGATGCACCTCTTGCGGCCTCTGCAATTTTGGAGGACATAGACACAGAAGGATTGGACACATTCTCGGTAACTGATACATGCAAACGCATATACTGGGGCGCCACAGATTTGGAAGACATGGACACACTGGGAATTGGCACAGACTGGGAAATCACAGACTTGGAAGACACAGGCACACTAGGCAAACGCACAGACTGGGAAGACACAGGCACACTGGGCATTGGCACAGACTCAGAGGGAATCGCAGGCACCCTAACTGCTGAGCTCTGAGCATCCTCCATGTCCAGGTGGAAGAACTCCCTCATGAGCTCAGGCTGGTTATGCATTGCCTCAGGACACTGGCTATAAGGATGCCCAACCGCATTGCACAAGTTGCATCTTATAGTGTTGCAATCCTTTGCCAAATGCCCTAAATCCTGACACAGAGAGCATTTCATTACTGGACAGGAGGATGCAAAGTGCCCTTTATCCCCACACTTATTGCACAGCTTTGGCTGGCCTGGATAGAAGATGGTCAGTCTGTCCCTCCCCAGGAAAGCTGAGGATGGCAGATGCTGGATGACATTATCAATGACTCTTAGCTTTAGCTGCACAGACCATCCCCCCGTCCATATTCCCCGATCATCCATAATTTTCTGTAAGGGGCTCAGGATGTCTCCATATCTCCTCAGCCATACAGATAAATCCCCTTGTGGTATGGATTAATTGCGCACAAGAATCGTCACCATTTTAATAAGTGGCTGACGTGACACAACCTTGGGAATGAGCCCTTTCCAGTCCGGCAGGCTCCTACACACATGTTCATATTTTTCCCAAAATATGTCCAAAGACTCCAGACGGACAAAGGACAAATCATACTCATAGGAGCCGTTCGGACTGATCAGGGCAAAGATATCTGCGGGTCTAAAACCCATCTGCAGAATCTTATCCACCACAGCTCTCCTAAATGGCGGAATACCTTCACCTTCCCATCTGAGCTGTACTACATTCCTCCTTTTAAATAGTGAGGAAGATAAAACATTTCCATGCTCCTTCCCTGCTTGCAACCCTCTCCCAGATCCTGCACCAGCATAGGTTTTCCTCCCAGAAACACCAGCAATTACAGCATTGTCTTTAGACACAGCTACACCTGCTGACAAGGAGCCTGAAACATCCCTTGCAGTCGTTGGAGCAGCAGAGACAAGACCCACCCCCTCCCCCTTCTCTGAGCACTCAGCTGCTTTCCTGGGTTCAGTCACAGTTTTTTTCTACTGCAGAATCCCAAACAGTTGTAGCACTACTGCTCCCAGCATCTCCTCCACCATTTTCAGGAACAACAGCTTTATCTGGGTCAGGCAAAGCCTCTGCAATGTCCGTGGTGCTCCTCTCTGCAGACTCTTCAACCAAAATCTCAAAGTTATTTTCAGTTTTCCCACCAATCGCATTTAAAGTTTTTTTAACAGGTGCATCAGGTTGCACTGCATGCTGCACATTGTCTATGGGTGTGGGCTGACAGCCCATAGCACTACAACCCTCAGTAAGCACATTGTCATTAACCACTTTACCACCGGAGGATTTTGCTGTCTTACGTCCAGGCCACTTTTTGCGATTCGGCGCTGTGCGACTTTAACTGACAATTGCGCGGTCGTGCGATGCCGTACCCAAACAAAAATTTACGTCCTTTTTTTCCCACAAACAGAGCTTTCTTTTGGTGGTATTTGATCACTTGTGCGATTTTTACTTTTGCGCCAGAAACAAAAAAATAGCGTTTATTTTGAAAAATTAACAATATTTTTAACATTTTTTTATATGAAATTCCTCCCAAAAAATATGTAAAAATCTAATTTTTTTTTAATTTTTGGCCAATTTGTTTTCTGCTACCTATGTTTGGTAAAAAAAATCACAATAAGCGTATTTTGATTGGTTTGCGCAAAAGTTATTGCGTTTACTAACTAAGGGAAAGATTTCTGTCATTTTTGGTGTTTTTTTTTTTAAACGAGTAATGGCGGTGATCTGCGATTTTTTTTTTTTTTTTTTTTTTTTGCGGGACTGCGGCAGACAGATCGGACCCTTGACTGACATTTTTGACACTTTTGGGGGTACCAGTGACATTACTGCAGTAATCAGTGCTATATATATGCACTGTTACTGTAAAAATGACACTGGCAGGGAAGGGGTTAATTTTATTGGAGAGGGAGGGGTTAATGTATGCCTGGTGCTTAATGACGTGTGGGGGGGGGGGGAGGTGACTGAGTGAGTCAGGGACAGATCGCATGTCCAGCTATGCTGAACACTCTGATCTGTCGCTCCCTGTCACTTAGGAGATCCGCTCGCTCTGTTTACACAGGCGGGCGGATCTCCAAACTAGATTCCCCGACGATCGGGGAAGAGCGGCGGCGATCGCCGCCGCTCCTCCCCTGGCCCGACTCCCGCTGTGAATGAAAACAGCGGGAGCGCGCCTCCTACAGGGGGAGGAGTCCAGCGGCGTAGGTCTACGTCGCTGGACGATATCGAGCCACTGTGCCGCAGTAGAGGCACAGGGAGCGGTCGGCAAGTGTTTAAAGTTCACATCACCAACTTGCACACACACTGTACCTGCTCGCTGTGTTACCTCTGCAGTGTCATGGCTGATGGTGGGATCAAACTCCCTCCTGGTTGTTTTAGACTTTATGGTGAATCTTCCTTTCTCCACAGGTCTCTCTTTCACAGGGCGAGGAATGGTATCCATCTCCTCATCTGAGGAATCCACAGAAAAATTAAACTTTCTTCCATCCAGAGGGGATTCCAGCTCAGCGCCGAACTCCGACATCCCAGTACCCCCCTCAACCTCCTGCTCAGATGTTCCACATTGCTGCTGCAGAGGGAGGGAGACAGAGGCCTCCACCATTGGGGGCTCAGCAGATGTTGAAGAGCTGGGCTCATCCTCCGGGCCCACTTTCTCACTCTCTGCTGACTCTGTCGGTACCGGCATCTCCTCACTGGCTGGGTCACTCTCCATGCTGGAAACGGCTCCTCTCCTCATACTGCTGAAACGTTCCTCATTCCTGTATTTCTCCTTAAATGCTCCACTACTTTCCTTCAGAGAGCTCACCAGCTCTTTCTGCTTCCTCAAAGCTTGCTCCAAGTCCTTCAATTCAGGCCTCAGAGCCGGTCCCTTCTTACTGTACAGTTTGGCATAAAACAGCTTTTTCTTTTTAAATTCAACTTTTAAAGCTGCCAATTTCTCCTCCTCTTTCTCAGTCCATGCAAGCTTTTCAACAATCCTCCATCTAAAGGTAAACAGGGATTCATCTCTCCTTGGAATGAGCTCAATGTCTTCCATAGACTGAGGCGTAGTCTCAGGCCTATCCAGGGGGCCCCCGCCAGGGTCCTCCCCAGGATCCAGCATCCCTCCTGGGGCAGAGAAGCAACTCTAGCCCCTGGTTTCTGGAAGCACACAAGCTAAGGAACCAGCAACCTCACACCTCGCTGTCAGGGAGTGGAATGGCAGTTTCCCACCATCCCTGTGCTGAGTTCCCGGGTCTGTACTCCTGCTGTGCCCATTATGAGGGGTTCCCTCCATCACTGTGCTGAGTTCCCGGGTCTGTACACCTGCTGTGCCCATTATGAGGGGTTCCCACCATCCCTGTGCTGAGTTCCCGGGTCTGTACACCCACTGTGCCCATTATGCGGGGTTAATTTTGTTTATTGGAAATTCTTACAAACAATCAACTTATATACAATAAAACCATAATAAATAAATTATAAATAACATTTACAAAACAATTGAATATAACTATACAAAACAAGAACATAATAAATAAACCAAATTACGCACAGCATAAACCCTACGAGAGAGCCAGACTAAGAAACATCACCATGCATGGAGCCTTTTATCAAAAATTATATTTTATGATTTTCAGCTGACAACATTATTGGGTGCCACTTTTAACGGAGGATAATTGAGGCAGCCGTTTCTTAGGCTGACTACTCTCTCTCCCTGGAGAACCAGTGCGCTTCACTGCACCCTGGGACTCCTCATCCATAGAAGACGCTGTACTCAACAAGTCCCATTCATCGTCATCATCTGACAGGACCCCAAACTTATTTGTCAAAGGAAAAACCTCAGGACTTTGGGTAGCTGAACACTTTTTTTCCCTTCTTTTGCCCTTCCTCCTCTTCTCCTCCAACCATTCCACATCCCCTTTGGACAAATTGGGAATAACAGTTTCCCTATTCTTACCCTCCCCTTCACCCCCACTATCCCTTATCTACCACCAGGCCAGCCTCTTCACCATTCTCCCTACTCCTCTGCACCCCATGGTCCCTAATGGAAGCCCTGCAATGTCCAGGGGGGGGGGGGGGGACTGGCACTGCACTTGATGCCCCTGCCTCAGCACCTCTTGCCGCCTCTGCAATTTTGGAAGACATAGACACAGAAGGATTGGACACATTCTCAGTAACCGATACCTTACATACAGACTGGGAAGACACAGGCACACTAGGCAAAAGCACAGACTGGGGCGCCACAGACTTGGAAGACACTGACACACTGGGAATTGGCACAGACTGGGGCAACACAGACAGGGAAGAGACAGGCACACTGGGCATTGGCACAGACTCGGAGGGAATCGCAGGCACCCTAGCTGCTGAGCTCTGAGCATCCTCCATGTCCAGACGGAAGAACTCTCTCATGAGCTCAGGCTGGTCTTGCATTGCCTTAGGACGCTGGCTATAATGATGCCCAACCGCATTGCACAAGTTGCACCTTATAATATTGCAATCTTTTGCCAAATGCCCCAAATCCTGACACAGAGAGCATTTCATTACTGGACAGGAGGATGCAAAGTGCCCTTTATCCCCACACTTATTGCACAGCTTTGGCTGGCCTGGATAGAATATGGTCAGCCTGTCCCTCCCTAGGAAAGCTGAGGATGGCAGATGCTGGATGACATTATCAATAACTCTTAGCTTCAGCTGCACAGACCATCCCCCCGTCCATATTCCTCGATCATCCATAATTTTGTGTAAGGGGCTCAGGATGTCTCCATATCTCCTCAGCCATACAGATAAATCCCCTTGTGGTATGGACTCATTGCACACAAGAATTGTCACCATTTTAATAAGTGGCTGACGTGACACAACTTTGGGGATGAGCCCTTTCCAGTCCGGCAGGCTCCTACACACATGCTCATATTTCTCCCAAAATATGTCCAAAGACTCCGGACTGACAAAGGACAAATCATACTCATAAGAGCCGTTCGGACTGATCAGGGCAAAGATATCTGCAGGTTTAAAACCCATCTGCAGAATCTTATCCACCACAGCTCTCCTATATGGCGGAATACCTTCAGCCTCCCATCGTAACTGAACAACATTCCTCCTTTTAAATAGCGAGGAAGATAAAACATTTCCATGCTTCTTCCCTGCTTGCACCCCCCTCCCAAACCCTTCAGCAGCACTAGCATAGGTTTTCCTCCCAGAAACATCAGCAATTACAGCATTGTCTTTAGACACAGCCACACCTGATGAGGAGCCTGAATCAACCCTTGCAGTCTTTGGAGCAGCAGAGACAAGACCCACCCCTCCCCCTTCTCTGAGCACTTAGCTGCTTTCCTGGGTTCAATCACAGTCTTGTCTACTGCAGACTCCAAAAAAGTTATAGTACTACTGCTCCCAGCATCTCCTCCACCATGCTCAGGAACAGCCACTGTATTTGGCCCAGGCAAAGCCTCTGCAATGTCCGTGGTGCTCCTCTCTGCAGACTCTTCAAACAGAGGCTCACAGTTTTTTCCAGTTTTCTCACTAATTGCATTTAAAAGTGGAGTTTTTTCAGCAGGTGTATCAGGTTGCACTGCATGCTGCACATTGTCTATGGGTGTGGGCTGACAGCCCATAGCACTACAACCCTCAGCAAGCACATTGTCATTAAAGTTCACATCACCACCTTGCACACACACTGTACCTGCTTGCTGTGTTACCTCTGCAGTGTCATGGCTGATGGTGGGATCAAACGGTATCCATCTCCTCATCTGGGGAATCTGCAGAAAAATGGAACTTTCTTCCATCCAGAGGGGATTCCAGCTCAGCGACGAACTCCAACATCCCAGTACCCCCCTCAACCTCCTGCTCAGATGTTCCACATTGCTGCTGCAGAGGGAGGGAGACAGAGGCCTCCGCCATTGGGGGCTCAGCAGATGTCTGAGGTGTTGAAGAGCTGGGCTCATCCTCCGGGCCCACTTTCTCACTCTCTGCTGACTCTGTCGGTACCTGCATCTCTTCACTGACTGGGTCACTCTCCATGCTGGAAACGGCTCCTCTCCTCATACTGCTGAAACGTTCCTCATTCCTGTATTTCTCCTGAAGTGCTTCACAGCTTTCCTTCAGAGAGCTCACCAACTCTTTCTGCTTCCTCAAAGCTTGCTCCAAGTCCTTCAATTCAGGCCTCAGAGCCGGTCTCTTCTTGGTGTACAGTTTGGCACAATACAACTTTTTCTTTTTAAATTCTACTTTCAAAGTTGCCAATTTCTCCTCCTCTTTCTCAATCCGCCTCAGCTTTTCAACAGTCCTCCGTCTAAAGGTAGGCAGGGATTCACCCCTCCTTGGGCCGAGCTCCATGTCTTCCATAGTCTCAGGCCTATCCAGGGGGCCCCCGCCAGGGTCCTCCCCAGGATCCAGCATCCTTCCTGGGGCAGAGAAGCAACTCTAGCCCCTGGCTTCTGGAAGCCCACGAGCTAAGGAACCAGCAACCTCACACCTCGCTGTCAGGGAGTGGAATGGCAGTTTCCCACCATCCCTGTGCTGAGTTCCTGGGTCTGTACACCCGCTGTGCCCATTATGAGGGGTTCCCACCATCCCTGTGCTGAGTTCCCAGGTCTGTACACCTGCTGTGCCCATTATGAGGGCTTCCCACCATCTCTGTGCTGAGTTCCTGGGTCTGTACACCTGCTGTGCCCATTATGAGGGGTCCCCACCATCCCTGTGCTGAGTTCCTGGGTCTGTACACCCGCTGTGCCCATTATGAGGAGTTCCCACCATCCCTGTGCTGAGTTCCTGGGTCTGTACACCCGCTGTGCCCATTATGAGGGGTCCCCACCATCCCTGTGCTGAGTTCCCTGGATCTGTACACCCGCTGTGCTGAGTTCCCGGGTCTGTACACCCGCTGTACCCATTATGAGGGGTTCCCACCATCCCTGTGCTGAGTTCCCTGGGTCTGTACACCCGCTGTGCCCAATATGAGGGGTTCCCACCATCCCTGTGCTGAGTTCCTGGGTCTGTACACCCGCTGTGCCCATTATGAGGGGTTCCCACCATCCCTGTGCTGAGTTCCTGGGTCTGTACACCCGCTGTGCCCATTATGAGGGGTTCCCACCATCCCTGTGCTGAGTTCCTGGGTCTGTACACCTGCTGTGCCCATTATGAGGGGTTCCCACCATCCCTGTGCTGAGTTCCTGGGTCTGTACACCTGCTGTGCCCATTATGAGGGGTCCCCACCATCCCTGTGCTGAGTTCCCGGGTCTGTACACCCGCTGTGCCCATTATGAGGGGTTCCCACCATCCCTGTGCTGAGTTCCCGGGTCTGTACACCCGCTGTGCCCATTATGAGTGGTTCCCACCATCCCAGGAGTAATTTTACATAATTGTTTAAGTTGCTAATCCCTTGTAACTTTTTATTTTTCAGAGTTGGAGAGATGCATTACAGTGAGGTTCTGTCATAAATATAGCTCCTCAGATGATGAATCACGTGGACTTTTAAACAAATGCCTGTATCTGACCATACCTGGGATAAAGCCAGAGGATCTTTGGAACTATACTGCTGAGGCTCTTCTGTCTGATGGGACGAATCATACGTTCACAAAAGGTATGGAGATGCTTTGTGCTAATTATCTAGCAGATGTCAGAGTCTCCAGTGCCCCCCCCAGCTGTCACCAGTGCTCCCCCCCAGTGGTCACCAGTGCTCCCCCCCCAAGCAGCCACCAGTGCTCCCCCCTAAATTGTCACCAGTGCTCCCCCCTCCAGCGGTCGTCAGTGCTTCTATCCTCCCCCCAACGTTCACCAGTGCTCTCCCTCCCCCCCCCCCCCAGCGGTCACCAGTGCTCCCCCCTATCTGTCACCATTGCTTCCCCCCCAGCGGTCGTCAGTGCTTCCCCCCCAGCTGTCACCAGTGCTCCCCCCCCCCCAGCTGTCACCAGTGCTCCCTCCCCCCCAGCGGTCACCAGTGCCTCCATCCCCCAGTGCTCCCCCCCCTAGCGCTCACCAGCACTACCCCCCCAGCGCTCACCAGTGCTCCCTCCCCCCCAGCTGTCACCTGTGCTCCCTCCCCCCCAGCTGTCACCTGTGCTCCCTCCCCCCCCAGCTGTCACCGGTGCTCCCTCCCCCCCCAGCTGTCACCGGTGCTCCCTCCCCCCCAGAGCTGTTACCGGTGCTCCCTCCCCCCCAGCGGTCACCAGTGCTTCCATCCCCCAGTGCTCACCAGTGCTCCCCCCCAGCCCTCACCAGCACTACCCCCCAGCCCTCACCAGCACTACCCCCCAGCGCTCACCAGCGCTTCCCCCCCCCCCCCAGCAGTCACCGGTGCTTCCCGCCCCCCCAGCAGTCACCAGTGCTTCCATCCCCCCACCCCCCCGGTGGTCGCCAGTGCCCCCCCAGTGGTCAACAGTTCTTTCCCCTACCCCCCAGGGGTCACCAGTGCTCCCCCCTCAGCGGTCACCAGTGCTCCCCCCCAGCGGTCACCAGTGTCCCCCCCCCCCCCAGCGGTCACCAGTGCTCCCGGTCACCAATGCTCCCCCCCAGCATTCACCAGTGCTCTCCCCCGCAGCTGTCACCAGTGCCCCCCCCCCCAGCTGTCAGCAGTGCTCCCTCCCCCCCAGCGGTCACCAGTGCTTCCATCCCCCAGTGCTCCCCCCCTAGCGCTCACCAGCACTACCCCCCCTAGCGCTCACCAGTGCTCCCCCCCAGCTGTCACCAGTGCTCCCCCCCAGCTGTCACCAGTGCTCCCCCTCCAGCTGTCACCAGTGCTCCCCCCCAGCTGTCACCAGTGCTCCCCCCCAGCTGTCACCAGTGCTTCCCCCCCCCCAGCTGTCACCAGTGCTTCCCCCCCCCCAGCTGTCGCCAGTGCTTCCCCCCCCCAGCTGTCGCCAGTGCTTCCCCCCCCCAGCTGTCGCCAGTGCTTCCCCCCCCCAGCTGTCACCAGTGCTTCCCCCCCCCCAGCTGTCACCAGTGCTCCCTCCCCCCCCCCAGCTGTCACCAGTGCTCCCTCCCCGCCAGCGATCACCAGTGCTTCCATCCCCCAGTTCTCACCAGTGCTCCCCCCAGCCCTCACCAGCTCTCCCCCCCCCCCCAGCCCTCACCAGCACTACCCCCCCAGCTGTCAGCAGTGCTCCCTCCCCCCCCAGCGGTCACCAGTGTCCCCCCCCCCCCAGCGGTCACCAGTGCTCCCGGTCACCAATGCTCCCCCCCAGCATTCACCAGTGCTCTCCCCCCCAGCTGTCACCAGTGCCCCCCCCCCCAGCTGTCAGCAGTGCTCCCTCCCCCCCAGCGGTCACCAGTGCTTCCATCCCCCAGTGCTCCCCCCCTAGCGCTCACCAGCACTACCCCCCCTAGCGCTCACCAGTGCTCCCCCCCAGCTGTCACCAGTGCTCCCCCTCCAGCTGTCACCAGTGCTCCCCCTCCAGCTGTCACCAGTGCTCCCCCCCAGCTGTCACCAGTGCTCCCCCCCAGCTGTCACCAGTGCCCCCCCCCCAGCTGTCACCAGTGCTTCCCCCCCCCCCCAGCTGTCGCCAGTGCTTCCCCCCCCAGGCTGTCGCCAGTGCTTCCCCCCCCCCCAGCTGTCGCCAGTGCTTCCCCCCCCAGCTGTCACCAGTGCTTCCCCCCCCCCAGCTGTCACCAGTGCTCCCTCCCCCCCCCCCCCAGCTGTCACCAGTGCTCCCTCCCCGCCAGCGATCACCAGTGCTTCCATCCCCCAGTTCTCACCAGTGCTCCCCCCAGCCCTCACCAGCTCTCCCCCCCCCCCCCAGCCCTCACCAGCACTACCCCCCCAGCTGTCAGCAGTGCTCCCTCCCCCCCCCAGCGGTCACCAGTGCTTCCATCCCCCAGTGCTCCCCCCCAGCGCTCACCAGCACTACCCCCCCAGCGCTCACCAGTGCTCCCCCCCCAGCTGTCACCAGTGCTCCCCCCCCAGCTGTCACCAGTGCTCCCCCCCAGCTGTCACCAGTGCTCCCCCCAAGCTGTCACCAGTGCTCCCCCCAAGCTGTCACCAGTGCTCCCCCCCAAGCTGTCACCAGTGCTCCCCCCCCAGCTGTCACCAGTCCTCCCCCCCCAGCTGTCTCCAGTGCTTCCCCCCCCCCCAGCGGTCACCAGTGCTCCTCCCCTCCAGCGGTCACCAGTGCTTCCCCCCCCCCAGTGGTCGCCATTTCCCCCCCCCCAGTTGTCACCAGTGCTCCCCCCCAGCAGTCACCAGTGCTTCCCCCCCCAGCGATCACCAGTGCCCCCCCGGTGGTCGCCAGTGCCCCCCCAGCGGTCAACAGTTCTTTCCCCTACCCCCCAGGGGTCACTAGTTCATCCTCCCCCTCCCCAGCGGTCACCAGTGCTCCCCCCCTCAGCGGTCACCAGTGCTCCCCCCCTCAGCGGTCACCAGTGCTCCCCCCCCAGCGGTCACCAGTGCTCCCGGTCACCAATGCTCCCCCCCCAGCATTCACCAGTGCTCTCCCCCCCAGCTGTCAGCAGTGCTCCCTCCCCCCCAGCGGTCACCAGTGCTTCCATCCCCCAGTGCTCCCCCCCTAGCGCTCACCAGCACTACCCCCCCCCAGCGCTCACCAGTGCTCCCCCCCAGCTGTCACCAGTGCTCCCCCCCCAGCTGTCACCAGTGCTCCCCCCCCAGCTGTCACCAGTGCCCCCCCCCAGCTGTCACCAGTGCCCCCCCCCAGCTGTCACCAGTGCCCCCCCCCAGCTGTCACCAGTGCTCCCCCCCCAGCTGTCACCAGTGCTCCCCCCCCCCAGCTGTCACCAGTGCTCCCCCCCCCAGCTGTCACCAGTGCTCCCTCCCCCCCCCCCCAGCTGTCACCAGTGCTCCCTCCCCGCCAGCGATCACCAGTGCTTCCATCCCCCAGTTCTCACCAGTGCTCCCCCCAGCCCTCACCAGCTCTCCCCCCCCCCCCCAGCCCTCACCAGCACTACCCCCCCAGCTGTCAGCAGTGCTCCCTCCCCCCCCCAGCGGTCACCAGTGCTTCCATCCCCCAGTGCTCCCCCCCAGCGCTCACCAGCACTACCCCCCCAGCGCTCACCAGTGCTCCCCCCCCAGCTGTCACCAGTGCTCCCCCCCCAGCTGTCACCAGTGCTCCCCCCCAGCTGTCACCAGTGCTCCCCCCAAGCTGTCACCAGTGCTCCCCCCAAGCTGTCACCAGTGCTCCCCCCCAAGCTGTCACCAGTGCTCCCCCCCCAGCTGTCACCAGTCCTCCCCCCCCAGCTGTCTCCAGTGCTTCCCCCCCCCCCAGCGGTCACCAGTGCTCCTCCCCTCCAGCGGTCACCAGTGCTTCCCCCCCCCCAGTGGTCGCCATTTCCCCCCCCCCAGTTGTCACCAGTGCTCCCCCCCAGCAGTCACCAGTGCTTCCCCCCCCAGCGATCACCAGTGCCCCCCCGGTGGTCGCCAGTGCCCCCCCAGCGGTCAACAGTTCTTTCCCCTACCCCCCAGGGGTCACTAGTTCATCCTCCCCCTCCCCAGCGGTCACCAGTGCTCCCCCCCTCAGCGGTCACCAGTGCTCCCCCCCTCAGCGGTCACCAGTGCTCCCCCCCCAGCGGTCACCAGTGCTCCCGGTCACCAATGCTCCCCCCCCAGCATTCACCAGTGCTCTCCCCCCCAGCTGTCAGCAGTGCTCCCTCCCCCCCAGCGGTCACCAGTGCTTCCATCCCCCAGTGCTCCCCCCCTAGCGCTCACCAGCACTACCCCCCCCCAGCGCTCACCAGTGCTCCCCCCCAGCTGTCACCAGTGCTCCCCCCCAGCTGTCACCAGTGCTCCCCCCCCAGCTGTCACCAGTGCCCCCCCCCAGCTGTCACCAGTGCCCCCCCCCAGCTGTCACCAGTGCCCCCCCCCAGCTGTCACCAGTGCCCCCCCCCAGCTGTCACCAGTGCTCCCCCCCCAGCTGTCACCAGTGCTCCCCCCCCCCAGCTGTCACCAGTGCTCCCCCCCCCAGCTGTCACCAGTGCTCCCCCCCCCCAGCTGTCACCAGTGCTCCCCCCCCCCAGCTGTCACCAGTGCTCCCCCCCCCAGCTGTCACCAGTGCTCCCCCCCAGCTGTCACCAGTGCCCCCCCCAGCTGTCACCAGTGCCCCCCCCAGCTGTCACCAGTGCTTCCCCCCCCCCAGCTGTCACCAGTGCTCCCTCCCCCCCCAGCTGTCACCAGTGCTCCCTCCCCCCCCAGCTGTCACCAGTGCTCCCTCCCCCCCAGCTGTCACCAGTGCTCCCTCCCCGCCAGCGATCACCAGTGCTTCCATCCCCCAGTTCTCACCAGTGCTCCCCCCCCCTAGCGCTCACCAGCTCTTCCCCCCCCTAGCCCTCACCAGCTCCTCCCCCCCCCCCCCAGCCCTCACCAGCTCTCCCCCCCCCCCCAGCCCTCACCAGCACTACCCCCCCAGCTGTCACCAGTGCTTAGTCCCCCCCCCAGCAGTCACCGGTGCTCCCCCCCCCCCCAGCAGTCCCTAGTACTATCCTCCAGCAGTCACCAGTGCTTCCTCCCCCCCCCACAGGGGTCACCAGTGCTCCTCCCCCCCCCAGCTTTCACCAGTGCTCCCCCCCAGCGGTCACCAGTGCTTCCTCCCCCCCCCCAGCGGTCGCCATTTCCCCCCCCCAGCTCTCACCAGTGCTCCCCCCCCAGCAGTCACCAGTGCTCCCCCCCCCAAGCTGTCACCAGTGCTTCCCCCCCCCCCAGCGGTCACCAGTGCTTCCCCCCCCCCAGCGGTCACCAGTGCTTCCCCCCCCCAGCGGTCGCCAGTGCTTCCCCCCCCCCCAGCGGTCACCAGTGCTTCCCCCCCAGCGGTCACCAGTGCTCCCCCCCCCCAGCGGTCACCAGTGCTCCCCCCCCCCCGGTGGTCGCCAGTGCCCCCCCAGCGGTCAACAGTTCTTACCCCTACCCCCCAGGGGTCACCAGTTCATCCTCCCTCTCCCCAGCTGTCACCAGTGCTCCCCCCACCCAGCTGTCACCAGTGCTCCCTCCCCCCAGCTGTCACCAGTGCTCCCCCCTAGCGCTCACCAGCTCTCCCCCCCTCAGCCCTCACCAGCTCTCCCCCCCCCCCCCAGCCCTCACCAGCACTACCCCCCCAGCTGTCACCAGTGCTCCCCCCCAGCTATCACCAGTGCTTAGTCCCACCCCCCCCCAGCAGTCACCGGTGCCCCCCCCCCCCAGCGGTCCCTAGTGCTATCCTCCAGCAGTCACCAGTGCCTACCCCCCCCCCCCCCCGCGGTCGCCAGTGCTCCCTCCCCCCCAGCGGTCACCAGTGCTTCCCCCCCAGCGGTCGCCATTCCCCCCCCCCCCCCCCAGCTGTCACCAGTGCTCCCCCCCAGCAGTCACCAGTGCTTCCCCCCCCCCAAGCTGTCACCAATGTTTCTCCCCCCCAGCGGTCACCAGTGCTTCCCCCCCCCCAGCGGTCACCAGTGCCCCCCCCCCCCCCGGTGGTCGCCAGTGCCCCCCCAGCGGTCAACATTTCTTTCTCCTACCCCCCAGGGGTCACCAGTTCATCCTCCCCCTCCCCAGCGGTCACCAGTGCTCCCCCCTCAGCGGTCACCAGTGCTCCCCCCTCAGCGGTCACCAGTGCTCCCCCCTCAGCGGTCACCTTTGCTCCCCCCTCAGCGGTCACCTTTGCTCCCCCCCCAGCGGTCACCAGTGCTCCCCCCCCCAGCGGTCACCAGTGCTCCCGGTCACCAATGCTCCCCCCCAGCATTCACCAGTGCTCTCCCCCCCAGCTGTCACCAGTGCTCCCCCCCCCCCAGCTGTCAGCAGTGCTCCCTCCCCCCCAGCGGTCACCAGCGCTTCCATCCCCCAGTGCTCCCCCCTAGCGCTCACCAGTGCTCCCCCCCTAGCGCTCACCAGTGCTCCCCCCCTAGCGCTCACCAGTGCTCCCCCCCCAGCTGTCACCAGTGCTTCCCCCCCCCCAGCTGTCACCAGTGCTTCCCCCCCCCCCAGCTGTCACCAGTGCTTCCATCCCCCAGTTCTCACCAGTGCTCCCCCCTAGCGCTCACCAGCTCTCCCCCCCCCTAGCCCTCACCAGCTCTCCCCCCCCTAGCCCTCACCAGCTCTCCCCCCCCCCCAGCCCTCACCAGCACTACCCCCCAGCTGTCACCAGTGCTTAGTCCCACCCCCCCCCCCAGCGGTCCCTAGTACTATCCTCCAGCAGTCACCAGTGCCTCCACCCCCCCCCCCCCCCAGCGGTCGCCAGTGCTTTCTCCCCCCCCCCCACAGCGGTCACCAGTGCTCCTCCCCCCCAGCGGTCACCAGTGCTCCCCCCCAAGCGGTCACCAGTGCTTCCCCCCCCCCCCAGCTGTCACCAGTGCTCCCTCCCCCCCAGCTGTCACCAGTGCTTCCATCCCCCAGTTCTCACCAGTGCTCCCCCCTAGCGCTCACCAGCTCTCCCCCCCCCTAGCCCTCACCAGCTCTCCCCCCCCCCCCCTAGCCCTCACCAGCTCTCCCCCCCCCAGCCCTCACCAGCACTACCCCCCAGCTGTCACCAGTGCTTAGTCCCACCCCCCCCCCCCAGCGGTCCCTAGTACTATCCTCCAGCAGTCACCAGTGCCTCCACCCCCCCCCCCCAGCGGTCGCCAGTGCTTCCTCCCCCCCCCCCACAGCGGTCACCAGTGCTCCTCCCCCCCAGCGGTCACCAGTGCTCCCCCCCAAGCGGTCACCAGTGCTTCCCCCCCCCCCCAGTGGTCGCCATTTCCCCCCCCCAGCTGTCACCAGTGCTCCCCCCCCAGCAGTCACCAGTGCTCCCCCCCCCCCAAGCTGTCACCAATGTTTCTCCTCCCCAGCGGTCACCAATGTTTCTCCCCCCCCCCCCAGCGGTCACCAGTGCCCCCCCCCCCGGTGGTCGCCAGTGCCCCCCCAGCGGTCAACAGTTCTTTCCCCTACCCCCCAGGGGTCACCAGTTCATCCTCCCCCTCGCCAGCGGTCACCAGTGCTCCCCCCTCAACGGTCACCAGTGCTCCCCCCCAGCGGTCACCAGTGCTCTTGGTCACCAATGCTCCCCCCCAGCATTCACCAGTGCCCCCCCCCCCAGCTGTCAGCAGTGCTCCCTCCCCCCCAGCAGTCACCAGTGCTTCCATCCCCCAGTGCTCCCCCCCTAGCGCTCACCAGCACTACCCCCCCAGCGCTCACCAGTGCTCCCCCCCAGCTGTCACCAGTGCTCCCCCCTAGCGCTCACCAGCTCTCCCCCCCTCAGCCCTCACCAGCTCTCCCCCCCCCCCCCCAGCCCTCACCAGCACTACCCCCCCAGCTGTCACCAGTGCTCCCCCCCAGCTATCACCAGTGCTTAGTCCCACCCCCCCCAGCAGTCACCGGTGCTCCCCCCCCCCCCAGCGGTCCCTAGTGCTATCCTCCAGCAGTCACCAGTGCCTACCCCCCCCCCCCCCGCGGTCGCCAGTGCTCCCTCCCCCCCAGCGGTCACCAGTGCTTCCCCCCCCAGCGGTCGCCATTTCCCCCCCCCCCCCCCAGCTGTCACCAGTGCTCCCCCCCAGCAGTCACCAGTGCTTCCCCCCCCCCAAGCTGTCACCAATGTTTCTCCCCCCCAGCGGTCACCAGTGCTTCCCCCCCCCCCAGCGGTCACCAGTGCCCCCCCCCCGGTGGTCGCCAGTGCCCCCCCAGCGGTCAACATTTCTTTCTCCTACCCCCCAGGGGTCACCAGTTCATCCTCCCCCTCCCCAGCGGTCACCAGTGCTCCCCCCTCAGCGGTCACCAGTGCTCCCCCCTCAGCGGTCACCAGTGCTCCCCCCTCAGCGGTCACCAGTGCTCCCCCCTCAGCGGTCACCTTTGCTCCCCCCCAGCGGTCACCAGTGCTCCCCCCCAGCGGTCACCAGTGCTCCCCCCCCAGCGGTCACCAGTGCTCCCGGTCACCAATGCTCCCCCCCAGCATTCACCAGTGCTCTCCCCCCCAGCTGTCACCAGTGCTCCCCCCCCCCCCCAGCTGTCAGCAGTGCTCCCTCCCCCCCAGCGGTCACCAGCGCTTCCATCCCCCAGTGCTCCCCCCCTAGCGCTCACCAGTGCTCCCCCCCTAGCGCTCACCAGTGCTCCCCCCCTAGCGCTCACCAGTGCTCCCCCCCTAGCGCTCACCAGTGCTCCCACCCCAGCTGTCACCAGTGCTTCCCCCCCCCCCAGCTGTCACCAGTGCTTCCCCCCCCCCAGCTGTCACCAGTGCTTCCCCCCCCCCCAGCTGTCACCAGTGCTCCCTCCCCCCCAGCTGTCACCAGTGCTTCCATCCCCCAGTTCTCACCAGTGCTCCCCCCTAGCGCTCACCAGCTCTCCCCCCCCTAGCCCTCACCAGCTCTCCCCCCCCTAGCCCTCACCAGCTCTCCCCCCCCCCCAGCCCTCACCAGCACTACCCCCCAGCTGTCACCAGTGCTTAGTCCCACCCCCCCCCCCAGCGGTCCCTAGTACTATCCTCCAGCAGTCACCAGTGCCTCCACCCCCCCCCCCCAGCGGTCGCCAGTGCTTTCTCCCCCCCCCCCACAGCGGTCACCAGTGCTCCTCCCCCCCAGCGGTCACCAGTGCTCCCCCCCAAGCGGTCACCAGTGCTTCCCCCCCCCCCAGCTGTCACCAGTGCTCCCTCCCCCCCAGCTGTCACCAGTGCTTCCATCCCCCAGTTCTCACCAGTGCTCCCCCCTAGCGCTCACCAGCTCTCCCCCCCCCCTAGCCCTCACCAGCTCTCCCCCCCCCCCCCTAGCCCTCACCAGCTCTCCCCCCCCCCAGCCCTCACCAGCACTACCCCCCAGCTGTCACCAGTGCTTAGTCCCACCCCCCCCCCCCCAGCGGTCCCTAGTACTATCCTCCAGCAGTCACCAGTGCCTCCACCCCCCCCCCCAGCGGTCGCCAGTGCTTCCTCCCCCCCCCCCCCCCCACAGCGGTCACCAGTGCTCCTCCCCCCCAGCGGTCACCAGTGCTCCCCCCCAAGCGGTCACCAGTGCTTCCCCCCCCCCCAGTGGTCGCCATTTCCCCCCCCCAGCTGTCACCAGTGCTCCCCCCCCAGCAGTCACCAGTGCTCCCCCCCCCCCCCAGCTGTCACCAATGTTTCTCCTCCCCAGCGGTCACCAATGTTTCTCCCCCCCCCCAGCGGTCACCAGTGCCCCCCCCCCCCCGGTGGTCGCCAGTGCCCCCCCAGCGGTCAACAGTTCTTTCCCCTACCCCCCAGGGGTCACTAGTTCATCCTCCCCCTCGCCAGCGGTCACCAGTGCTCCCCCCCCCAGCGGTCACCAGTGCTCCCTCCCCCCCAGCTGTCACCAGTGCTTCCATCCCCCAGTTCTCACCAGTGCTCCCCCCTAGCGCTCACCAGCTCTCCCCCCCCCCTAGCCCTCACCAGCTCTCCCCCCCCCCCCCTAGCCCTCACCAGCTCCCCCCCCCCCAGCCCTCACCAGCACTACCCCCCAGCTGTCACCAGTGCTTAGTCCCACCCCCCCCCCCCAGCGGTCCCTAGTACTATCCTCCAGCAGTCACCAGTGCCTCCCCCCCCCCCCCCAGCGGTCGCCAGTGCTTCCTCCCCCCCCCCCCCCCCACAGCGGTCACCAGTGCTCCTCCCCCCCAGCGGTCACCAGTGCTCCCCCCCAAGCGGTCACCAGTGCTTCCCCCCCCCCCCCAGTGGTCGCCATTTCCCCCCCCCCAGCTGTCACCAGTGCTCCCCCCCCAGCAGTCACCAGTGCTCCCCCCCCCCCAAGCTGTCACCAATGTTTCTCCTCCCCAGCGGTCACCAATGTTTCTCCCCCCCCCCAGCGGTCACCAGTGCCCCCCCCCCCCCCCCGGTGGTCGCCAGTGCCCCCCCAGCGGTCAACAGTTCTTTCCCCTACCCCCCAGGGGTCACCAGTTCATCCTCCCCCTCGCCAGCGGTCACCAGTGCTCCCCCCTCAGCGGTCACCAGTGCTCTTGGTCACCAATGCTCCCCCCCAGCATTCACCAGTGCTCTCCCCCCCAGCTGTCACCAGTGCCCCCCCCCAGCTGTCAGCAGTGCTCCCTCCCCCCCAGCAGTCACCAGTGCTTCCATCCCCCAGTGCTCCCCCCCTAGCGCTCACCAGCACTACCCCCCCAGCGCTCACCAGTGCTCCCCCCCAGCTGTCACCAGTGCTCCCCCCCCAGCTGTCACCAGTGCTTCCCCCCCCCCAGCTGTCACCAGTGCTTCCCCCCCCCCAGCTGTCGCCAGTGCTCCCCCCCCCCAGCTGTCACCAGTGCTCCCCCCTAGCGCTCACCAGCTCTCCCCCCCCCTAGCCCTCACCAGCTCTCCCCCCCCCCCCCAGCCCTCACCAGCACTACCCCCCCAGCTGTCACCAGTGCTTAGTCCCACCCCCCCCCCCCCAGCATTCACCGGTGCTCCCCCTCCCAGCGGTCCCTAGTACTATCCTCCAGCAGTCACCAGTGCCTCCACCCCCCCCCCAGCGGTCGCCAGTGCTTCCTCCCCCCCCCCCCACAGCGGTCACCAGTGCTCCTCCCCCCCCCCCAGCTTTCACCAGTGCTCCCTCCCCCCCCAGCGGTCACCAGTGCTTCCCCCCCCCCCAGTGGTCGCCATTTCCCCCCCCACCAGCGGTCACCAGTGCTTCCCCCCCCAAGCTATCACCAATGTTTCTCCCCCCCAGCGGTCACCAGTGCCCCCCCGGTGGTCGCCAGTGCCCCCCCAGGGGTCACCAGTTCTTTCCCCTACCCCCCAGGGGTCACCAGTTCATCCTCCCCCTCCCCAGCGGTCACCAGTGCTCCCCCCTCAGCGGTCACCAGTGCTCCCCCCTCAGCGGTCACCAGTGCTCCCCCCTCAGCGGTCACCAGTGCTCCCCCTCAGCGGTCACCAGTGCTCCCCCCCAGCGGTCACCAGTGCTCCCCCCCCCCACCGGTCACCAGTGCTCCCGGTCACCAATGCTCCCGGTCACCAGTGCTCTCCCCCCCAGCTGTCACCAGTGCTCTCCCCCCCAGCTGTCACCAGTGCTCTCCCCCCCAGCTGTCACCAGTGCTCCCCCCCCCAGCTGTCAGCAGTGCTCCCTCCCCCCCAGCGGTCACCAGTGCTTCCATCCCCCAGTGCTCCCCCCCTAGCGCTCACCAGCACTACCCCCCCAGCGCTCACCAGTGCTCCCCCCCAGCTGTCACCAGTGCTCCCCCCCCAGCTGTCACCAGTGCTCCCCCCCAGCTGTCACCAGTGCTCCCCCCCAGCTGTCACCAGTGCTCCCCCCCAGCTGTCACCAGTGCTCCCCCCCCAGCTGTCACCAGTGCTCCCTCCCCCCCAGCTGTCACCAGTGCTCCCTCCCCCCCAGCTGTCACCAGTGCTCCCTCCCCCCCAGCTGTCACCAGTGCTCCCTCCCCCCCAGCTGTCACCAGTGCTCCCTCCCCGCCAGCGATCACCAGTGCTTCCATCCCCCAGTTCTCACCAGTGCTCCCCCCCTAGCGCTCACCAGCTCCCCCCCCCCAGCCCTCACCAGCACTACCCCCCCCCCCCCAGCTGTCACCAGTGCTCCCCCCCAGCTGTCACCAGTGCTTCCCCCCCCCCAGCTGTCACCAGTGCTCCCTCCCCCCCCAGCTGTCACCAGTGCTCCCTCCCCGCCAGCGATCACCAGTGCTTCCATCCCCCAGTTCTCACCAGTGCTCCCCCCAGCCCTCACCAGCTCTCCCCCCCCCCAGCCCTCACCAGCACTACCCCCCCCAGCTGTCAGCAGTGCTCCCTCCCCCCCCAGCGGTCACCAGTGCTTCCATCCCCCAGTGCTCCCCCCCCAGCGCTCACCAGCTATACCCCCCCAGCGCTCACCAGTGCTCCCCCCCCAGCTGTCACCAGTGCTCCCCCCCCAGCTGTCACCAGTGCTCCCCCCCAGCTGTCACCAGTGCTCCCCCCCAGCTGTCACCAGTGCTCCCCCCCAGCTGTCACCAGTGCTCCCCCCAAGCTGTCACCAGTGCTCCCCCCCAAGCTGTCACCAGTGCTCCCCCCCAAGCTGTCACCAGTGCTCCCCCCCCAGCTGTCACCAGTGCTTCCCCCCCCCCCCCAGCGGTCACCAGTGCTCCTCCCCTCCAGCGGTCACCAGTGCTTCCCCCCCCCCAGTGGTCGCCATTTCCCCCCCCCCCCCCAGTTGTCACCAGTGCTCCCCCCCAGCAGTCACCAGTGCTCCCCCCCAGCAGTCACCAGTGCTTCCCCCCCCCCAGCGATCACCAGTGCCCCCCCGGTGGTCGCCAGTGCCCCCCCCAGCGGTCAACAGTTCTTTCCCCTACCCCCCAGGGGTCACTAGTTCATCCTCCCCCTCCCCAGCGGTCACCAGTGCTCCCCCCCTCAGCGGTCACCTGTGCTCCCCCCCTCAGCGGTCACCAGTGCTCCCCCCCCAGCCGTCACCAGTGCTCCCGGTCACCAATGCTCCCCCCCAGCATTCACCAGTGCTCTCCCCCCCAGCTGTCAGCAGTGCTCCCTCCCCCCCAGCGGTCACCAGTGCTTCCATCCCCAAGTGCTCCCCCCCTAGCGCTCACCAGCACTACCCCCCCCAGCGCTCACCAGTGCTCCCCCCCAGCTGTCACCAGTGCTCCCCCCCAGCTGTCACCAGTGCTCCCCCCCCAGCTGTCACCAGTGCTCCCCCCCCCAGCTGTCACCAGTGCTCCCCCCCCAGCTGTCACCAGTGCTCCCCCCCCAGCTGTCACCAGTGCCCCCCCCCAGCTGTCACCAGTGCTCCCTCCCCCCCCAGCTGTCACCAGTGCTCCCTCCCCGCCAGCGATCACCAGTGCTTCCATCCCCCAGTTCTCACCAGTGCTCCCCCCCCTAGCGCTCACCAGCTCTTCCCCCCCCCTAGCCCTCACCAGCTCTCCCCCCCCCCCCCAGCCCTCACCAGCACTACCCCCCCAGCTGTCACCAGTGCCTAGTCCCCCCCCCCAGCAGTCACCGGTGCTCCCCCCCCCCCCAGCAGTCCCTAGTACTATCCTCCAGCAGTCACCAGTGCTTCCTCCCCCCCCCCCAGCGGTCGCCATTTCCCCCCCAGCAGTCACCAGTGCTCCCCCCCCAAGCTGTCACCAGTGCTTCCCCCCCCCAGCGGTCACCAGTGCTTCCCCCCCCCAGCGGTCACCAGTGCTTCCCCCCCCAGCGGTCACCAGTGCTTCCCCCCCCAGCGGTCACCAGTGCTTCCCCCCTAGCGGTCACCAGTGCTTCCCCCCCAGCGGTCACCAGTGCTTCCCCCCCCCAGCGGTCACCAGTGCTCCCCCCCCCGGTGGTCGCCAGTGCCCCCCCAGCGGTCAACAGTTCTTACCCCTACCCCCCAGGGGTCACCAGTTCATCCTCCCTCTCCCCAGCTGTCACCAGTGCTCCCCCCACCCAGCTGTCACCAGTGCTCCCTCCCCCCAGCTGTCACCAGTGCTCCCTCCCCCCAGCTGTCACCAGTGCTCCCTCCCCCCAGCTGTCACCAGTGCTCCCCCCTAGCGCTCACCAGCTCTCCCCCCCCCAGCCCTCACCAGCTCTCCCCCCCCCAGCCCTCACCAGCACTACCCCCCCAGCTGTCACCAGTGCTCCCCCCCAGCTATCACCAGTGCTTAGTCCCACCCCCCCCCCAGCAGTCACCGGTGCTCCCCCCCCCCAGCGGTCCCTAGTGCTATCCTCCAGCAGTCACCAGTGCCTACCCCCCCCCCCCCCCGCGGTCGCCAGTGCTCCCTCCCCCCCAGCGGTCACCAGTGCTTCCCCCCCCAGCGGTCGCCATTTCCCCCCCCCCCCCAGCTGTCACCAGTGCTCCCCCCCCAGCAGTCACCAGTGCTTCCCCCCCCCAAGCTGTCACCAATGTTTCTCCCCCCCAGCGGTCACCAGTGCTTCCCCCCCCCAGCGGTCACCAGTGCCCCCCCCCGGTGGTCGCCAGTGCCCCCCCAGCGGTCAACATTTCTTTCTCCTACCCCCCAGGGGTCACCAGTTCATCCTCCCCCTCCCCAGCGGTCACCAGTGCTCCCCCCTCAGCGGTCACCAGTGCTCCCCCCTCAGCGGTCACCTTTGCTCCCCCCTCAGCGGTCACCAGTGCTCCCCCCCAGCGGTCACCAGTGCTCCCCCCCAGCGGTCACCAGTGCTCCCCCCCCCAGCGGTCACCAGTGCTCCCGGTCACCAGTGCTCTCCCCCCCAGCATTCACCAGTGCTCTCCCCCCCAGCATTCACCAGTGCTCTCCCCCCCAGCTGTCACCAGTGCCCCCCCCCCAGCTGTCAGCAGTGCTCCCTCCCCCCCAGCGGTCACCAGCGCTTCCATCCCCCAGTGCTCCCCCCTAGCGCTCACCAGTGCTCCCCCCCTAGCGCTCACCAGTGCTCCCCCTAGCGCTCACCAGTGCTCCCCCTAGCGCTCACCAGTGCTCCCCCCCCCAGCTGTCACCAGTGCTCCCCCCCCAGCTGTCACCAGTGCTCCCCCCCAGCTGTCACCAGTGCTTCCCCCCCCCCAGCTGTCACCAGTGCTTCCCCCCCCCCAGCTGTCACCAGTGCTCCCTCCCCCCCAGCTGTCACCAGTGCTTCCATCCCCCAGTTCTCACCAGTGCTCCCCCCTAGCCCTCACCAGCTCTCCCCCCCCCTAGCCCTCACCAGCTCTCCCCCCCCCCCAGCCCTCAACAGCACTACCCCCCAGCTGTCACCAGTGCTTAGTCCCACCCCCCCCCCCCAGCGGTCCCTAGTACTATCCTCCAGCAGTCACCAGTGCCTCCACACCCCCCCCCAGCGGTCGCCAGTGCTTCCTCCCCCCCCCCACACAGCGGTCACCAGTGCTCCTCCCCCCCAGCGGTCACCAGTGCTCCCCCCCAAGCGGTCACCAGTGCTTCCCCCCCCCCCAGTGGTCGCCATTTCCCCCCCCCCAGCTGTCACCAGTGCTCCCCCCCCAGCAGTCACCAGTGCTCCGCCCCCCCCCCCAAGCTGTCACCAATGTTTCTCCTCCCCAGCGGTCACCAATGTTTCTCCCCCCCCCAGCGGTCACCAGTGCCCCCCCCCCCCCGGTGGTCGCCAGTGCCCCCCCAGCGGTCAACAGTTCTTTCCCCTACCCCCCAGGGGTCACCAGTTCATCCTCCCCCTCGCCAGCGGTCACCAGTGCTCCCCCCTCAACGGTCACCAGTGCTCCCCCCCAGCGGTCACCAGTGCTCTTGGTCACCAATGCTCCCCCCCAGCATTCACCAGTGCTCTCCCCCCCAGCTGTCACCAGTGCCCCCCCCCAGCTGTCAGCAGTGCTCCCTCCCCCCCAGCAGTCACCAGTGCTTCCATCCCCCAGTGCTCCCCCCCTAGCGCTCACCAGCACTACCCCCCCAGCTGTCACCAGTGCTCCCCCCCAGCTGTCACCAGTGCTCCCCCCCCAGCTGTCACCAGTGCTTCCCCCCCCCCAGCTGTCACCAGTGCTTCCCCCCCCAGCTGTCGCCAGTGCTTCCCCCCCCCCAGCTGTCACCAGTGCTCCCCCCTAGCGCTCACCAGCTCTCCCCCCCCTAGCCCTCACCAGCTCTCCCCCCCCCCCCCAGCCCTCACCAGCACTACCCCCCCAGCTGTCACCAGTGCTTAGTCCCACCCCCCCCCCCCCCAGCATTCACCGGTGCTCCCCCCCCCAGCGGTCCCTAGTACTATCCTCCAGCAGTCACCAGTGCCTCCACCCCCCCCCCCCCAGCGGTCGCCAGTGCTTCCTCCCCCCCCCCACAGCGGTCACCAGTGCTCCTCCCCCCCCCCCAGCTTTCACCAGTGCTCCCTCCCCCCCCAGCGGTCACCAGTGCTCCCCCCCAGCGGTCACCAGTGCTTCCCCCCCCCCCAGTGGTCGCCATTTCCCCCCCCCCCAGCGGTCACCAGTGCTTCCCCCCCCCAAGCTATCACCAATGTTTCTCCCCCCCAGCGGTCACCAGTGCCCCCCCGGTGGTCGCCAGTGCCCCCCCAGGGGTCACCAGTTCTTTCCCCTACCCCCCAGGGGTCACCAGTTCATCCTCCCCCTCCTCAGCGGTCACCAGTGCTCCCCCCTCAGCGGTCACCAGTGCTCCCCCCCTCAGCGGTCACCAGTGCTCCCCCCTCAGCGGTCACCAGTGCTCCCCCCTCAGCGGTCACCAGTGCTCCCCCCTCAGCGGTCACCAGTGCTCCCCCCTCAGCGGTCACCAGTGCTCCCCCCTCAGCGGTCACCAGTGCTCCCCCCTCAGTGGTCACCAGTGCTCCCCCCCAGCGGTCACCAGTGCTCCCGGTCACCAGTGCTCCCGGTCACCAGTGCTCCCGGTCACCAGTGCTCCCGGTCACCAGTGCTCCCCCCCAGCATTCACCAGTGCTCTCCCCCCCAGCTGTCACCAGTGCTCTCCCCCCCCCCCAGCTGTCAGCAGTGCTCCCTCCCCCCCAGCGGTCACCAGTGCTTCCATCCCCCAGTGCTCCCCCCCTAGCGCTCACCAGCACTACCCCCCCAGCGCTCACCAGTGCTCCCCCCCAGCTGTCACCAGTGCTCCCCCCCAGCTGTCACCAGTGCTCCCCCCCAGCTGTCACCAGTGCTCCCCCCCCAGCTGTCACCAGTGCTCCCCCCCCAGCTGTCACCAGTGCTCCCCCCCCCAGCTGTCACCAGTGCTCCCCCCCCCCAGCTGTCACCAGTGCTCCCCCCCCAGCTGTCACCAGTGCTCCCTCCCCCCCAGCTGTCACCAGTGCTCCCTCCCCCCCAGCTGTCACCAGTGCTCCCTCCCCCCCAGCTGTCACCAGTGCTCCCTCCCCGCCAGCGATCACCAGTGCTTCCATCCCCCAGTTCTCACCAGTGCTCCCCCCCTAGCGCTCACCAGCTCTCCCCCCCCCCCCTAGCCCTCACCAGCTCCCCCCCCCCAGCCCTCACCAGCACTACCCCCCCCCAGCTGTCACCAGTGCTCCCCCCCAGCTGTCACCAGTGCTTAGTCCCACCCCCCCCCCCAGCAGTCACCGGTGCTCCCCCCCCCAGCAGTCCCTAGTACTATCCTCCAGCAGTCACCAGTGCCTCCACCCCCCTTCCCTGCGGTCGCCAGTGCTTCCTCCCCCCCCCACAGCGGTCATCAGTGCTCCTCCCCCCCCCAGCTTTCACCAGTGCTCCCTCCCCCCCAGCGGTCACCAGTGCTCCCCCCCAGCGGTCGCCATTTGCCCCCCCCCAGCTCTCACCAGTGCTTTCCCCCAGCAGTCACCAGTGCTTCCCCCCCCCAAGCTGTCACCAATGTTTCTCCCCCCCCCAGCGGTCACAAGTGCTTCCCCCCCCAGCGGTCACCAGTGCTTCCCCCCCCCAGCGGTCACCAGTGCTCCCCCCCCGGTGGTCGCCAGTGCCCCCTCAGCTATCAACAGTTCTTACCCCTACCCCCCAGGGGTCACCAGTTCATCCTCCCTCTCCCCAGCTGTCACCAGTGCTCCCCCCACCCAGCAGTCACCAGTGCTTCCCCCCCCCCAGCGGTCACCAGTGCTTCCCCCCCCCCAGCGGTCACCAGTGCTTCCCCCCCCCCAGCGGTCACCAGTGCTCCCCCCTCCAGCGGTCACCAGTGCTCCCCCCCCCAGCGGTCACCAGTGCCCCCCCCCCAGCGGTCACCAGTGCCCCCCCCAGCGGTCACCAGTGCCCCCCCCCCAGCGGTCACCAGTGCCCCCCCCCAGCGGTCACCAGTGCCCCCCCCCCAGCGGTCACCAGTGCCCCCCCCAGCGGTCACCAGTGCCCCCCCCCAGCGGTCACCAGTGCCCCCCCCCCCAGCGGTCATCAGTGCTCCCCCCCCCACAGTCAACAGTGCTCCCCCCCCCAGCGGTCAACAGTGCTCCCCCCCCCCCCAGCGGTCATCAGGCCCCCCCCCCAGCCACCAGTGCTTCCACCCCCCCAGTGGTCACCAGTGCCCCCCCCAGCTGTCACCATTGCTTCCCCCCCCAGCGCTCACCAGTGCTCCCCCGCAGCGGTCACCAGCGCTCCCCACCCCCAGCGGTCACCAGTGCTCCCTCCCCCCTAGTGCTCACCAGTGCTCCCTCCCCCCCAGCGCTCACCAGTGCTCCCCCCCCCCAGCGCTCACCAGTGCTTCCATCCCCCACCCCCCCAGCGCTCACCAGCCGTGCCCCCCCATTGCTCCCCCCCACCCCCCCAGCGGTCACCGGTGCTTCCCCCTACCCCCCAGCAGTCACTGGTGCTTCCCCCCCCACAAGCCGTCACCAGTGCTTCCCCCTCACCGCCCCCCAGCCGTCACCAGTGCCTCCCCCCCCCCCCTCGGTCACCCCTTCTCCCCCCCATCGGTCACCAGTGCTATCCCCCAGCAGTCACCAGTGCTTCCACCCCCCAGCGGTTGCCAGTGCTTCCCCCCCCAGCGGTCACCAGTTCTCCCCCCCCCCCCCAGCAGTCACCACTGCTCCCCCCTGTTGTGCGTTTTGGTATAAAATTTGACTATTTTTAATTTATTACTAAAAGGCGATGTCTGAACTATCAATAAAATTATGACGCAGTGCCTCCAGCCGATTACGGCAAATAATTTAATAACTAAGAAAAACCCAATCAATTTTGTTCAGACCTCCAATAATATACCACAACAATTTTCCTGAGCCCTTGGCGCTTACGGTGAATTCTTACCAATATATAAATATCTCCCAATTAAATTAATAAATATAATTTATTAAGATACGAGTATAATTATATATTTACATACAAAACTAAATTTACTGGTGATTAATATTCCACACACAATATCAAAATACGTTGCACAGATACAATGTGATTAGAATTAAATTTTTTTTTTTTAAACCAGACACAGAATTAAATATAACCCGATAAAAGTAAAATGAACTGTGAATTAAAATATTAAAAACAAAATGCCTGACCACTCTTAAGGCAGTTTCTCACTTTCCGCGGCCGTAGGAAAGAAAGGAACTTATCTTAAAGAGTCACACCCTATTATACCCAACACACTTAAATTCAGCCTTAACTCTAGACAAACACTTGAAATTCATAAAATCAATTGATTCAGTGAAAAGAAAAATTAACATATAGAGTTGCTCTACCCGATGTAAATGACCATATATGTATAATTTCAGACAATGTCATACAATTCCTATTATCTTGGGAGTAAATGGGTTAAATTATTAAGTCTATCTCTCACCACTCCTTCCAAGGAAAATGTTCAAAGTAAAGTAGTTCGTCTCTCAGCAGGAGATCAGCCAATGGGCAGTGGTCAAAATGGCAGCAGTCTTTTCCTGTGTCCTTCCTTAGGCGTGTTTTTTAGGATTTTTTTTTTTTCAGAGTCCCTTGTTTTTCCCGGGGTCCTTATTTATATGATCAGAAACTATTGATTGAAATGACCACTCCCCAACCAATATTGACTGTTTCTTCAGTGGTGGTTTTCAGAAGTGGGCAGTGACTAGTCGATTGTCACCTGCCCATTGGTTAACAGTTAGTTGCATCATTGCAAATGGGATTGTCCTATAATGTGATGTGGGAGTTGCTATAAACCATATATGAATTATATTTTTGGGGATTTGGTGATTTCTGCTTTTTATAACATTTCAATATTTTGATTCAAGATTATGTTTTCTGCTGGTAGTGTCATTATTAATAGCTGTATTCATTTCCTGTAGGAATAATTCCATAATCCTTGTGTAATATTCTTTAAGTACAAGAGATTTATAGGGATATCTCATGCTAGTGTAGTTTATATCATCATTGAGCATTATTTGTGATTTGGTGGGTGAGCCATCTCTATTGATGAATTATTCTAGTGAAACACTATCCCCTACATATAACAACAAAGTTCAATATATGGTGATAACTGGATACACACACACATGCACATACACACACAGATATATTAATACACGTGCGTGTACACACATACCCATACATATACACACACATATCCACACACGCACATGTACATATGTACCATACACATATACATGCATATACCTACACACCTACACGCACATATATACATACATGTGTATACATATATATATATATATATATATATATAAACATATCTACATACACAGATGTACACATCCTAGTCACCATTTTGTTGAAGAGGCTTATGTATTCAGCTGAGTCAATACTATTGCGTCTTAAGAAGAGTTAGTTTTCACCCTAGAACAATGGGGACCGTCTATTGCTTTGTTTCTTCTGTTGAATAAGTTTCTTCTTCAAACTTTGATTTTCAGGTTTTTATCACCTTTCTTTGTACAAAACCTTGAGAATTGGGGACGTTTTTGTATGGCCAATTGTCTCTGACTAATTACACAAACCTGTCTGAATTTGCACTGTTGAAGGTTTGGTCAATACTATTGTGTGTGTGTGGCCAGTTTTTTTTTTTTTTTTTTTACAGAGGTTGATGTGTCAGGCTGAGGTCAGTGTAAGTGTCGCAAGTATATTTCATCATTTAATATTTTCATATATCGATAACCTGACATATCCCCCTTTTTGATTTGCATGTATGTCAGCATCATACAGGGAAATCAACTAATAGGCAGGTTATGGATCATTATGGTACATTCCACTGACGAGTCTGTATTGCTTTCGAGTGTAGGGCGTACTATTCCTTGATTTCAGGGGATATGCTGAGGTTTAAAACATTTTCCGGTGTAGGTCCTTGGATCCACACTTGTGCAAACTTTTTGGGTGATGATTCGTTTGTCAGTCAAGATGAATCCGGGTGCTTCTTGGACAAGTATTCCCGATGAAGGTCCTGGTCGGGCGATGAGGCCGGCCTGGCCTGGTAGACATATCCACAGCAGGATACCCAGGATGCTCCACATAGCAGGACTCCAGGACATTCTCGTGGGAAGGTCTCTCCTTCGGGATATCTGGTCCTCCTTCCTTGAGTGATCGCTGGCAGACAGGTTTCTGGTTTGATACATCAGATCATCATCAGGGCTTCCTGCTAGGGTCTGGTCGCTAGCACTTCCGATTACCAGTTTGGCTGTCATCTGGGGCATCATTATATACACTATAGTAGGTAAATAAACAGTTTTAGTATCAGATACATATATATAAAAATAGCCCTGTAAAGCAAAATGTGGATTCACCCTAATTCTTTTTCTGCCCTTATGATCTTTCCATAATCCAAGAGGAGTGCGTGGTTCAGTCTCCCAACAGCTGTAATTGTGATTTGGGATGGCAAGCACGCAATTGATTTATATGCACCCATCTCTCACTGATTTCACCATTCCGAGGGATGTGCAATTTATATGCTACGGGGGAAATCTTATCAGCTATGTTAAACGGACCTTTCCAAGATGGAAGGAATTTCCGTTCCTTGACCTGGTCTCTCGCAAAATTGTATAGGTAGACTTTGTCCCCAATCTCGTACTCCTTCTTGGTGGTTTTAAGGTCATAGTAGGTTTTAGCGCCAACTGCGGCTCTTTCAATGTTTCGCTGGGCAAAGGCAAAAGCATACTGTAAATGTTTTCGCAGATCCTCTATGTATTGGTGTGTTGTGGTGGCATTGACCAAATTGTGATCTGTAGTGCGGTACAATAAGTGCTGGGGCAATACCATCTGCCTTCCGGTCATGAGTTCGAAAGGGGACATTTTTGTGACCGTACTCGGAGTTGCCCTTAAGGCCATCAAGACTAGGGGAAGTTTAACATCCCAGTCTTTGCCTGTCTCCTTAACAAATTTCTTTAGGATGTTGACAATTGTCTGATTGTACCGTTCTACTCCACCACTAGAGGAGGGCCGATATGCGATATGCAATTTCCTTTTCACGCCCAATATTTTCCACAGTTTGGTCATCACTTCACTAGTGAAATGTGAACCCCTATCGGATTCTATCCTCTGGGGTAGACCAAACCGTGAAAAAATGTGATTAATTAATAAGGCAGCGCATGTATCAGAGCTATTGTTTGGCGCTGGAATACATTCAACATACTTGGTAAATAAACATGTAACGGTTAACATATACCGATTCCCTCGTGAAGATTTAGTGACAGGTCCAATGAAGTCCATTTGAAGGTCTGACCAAGGCATACAGATCCCCCTTTTCTGAAGGGGGGCCCGATGGGTTGGTGAAGCCGGTTGAAATTGGGGACATATTAAACAGCCTTGGCAGTATGCCTTCACATCACGCAGCATATGAGGCCAGTAGGCATAATCCCGAAGGATCTCATAGGTGATCTTCTCCCCACGATGCCCGGCAGTGGGAGCGTCATGGGCGTGTTGCAACATTAACCCTCTAAATTTAAGTGGAACTACCCATTGTTGGATACTCCCTTTTGATGTGCGTATCAACAATCCCTGATGCAATGCAAACTGGGATTTGGACTTCATTAAAATGCGTAAATCCTCTTTACCGGTACCATCCCCTTGGCTAATGGGATTTTGGTCAGAATTTTCTAGGTGTCTATAAAATAAGCCAATTATTGGGTCTTCTTTTTGAGCTGTAATTAAATCTTCACTGGGGGCATCATGACTCCATTGTAACACATTTGCATCTTTGCTCACCCCGGCTTGTTGTCTAGTTACAGCTTCTAACTGTACTGCCCCCAAAAATTTATCAATATCTAGTGATTCACCTGTTATGGCCCCTTCTTTGGCCAGGGAATCAGCCAGATCATTACCTTCCTTCTCGGCACCTAGGACTTTAGAGTGGCCCTTGGTCTTCTTAAAATACAAGGTGATGTCATTTTCCCTTACCAGCTGGTCTATTTGGCAAAATAACCTACCATGTTTAACGGGTTTTTGGTTGCTTTTTAGCATGTGGTTCCTTTTCCACCTAGGAAGATATTCAACAAAACTGTTCCTAACATAATTGGAATCGGTGATGATGGAAAATTCTTTTAGGTTATATTCTATGGCCATCTCGACAGCTTTTAGAATGGCAGCGAGTTCAGCAACTTGGCTGCTTTTGGATCCAAGCTTGTATCCCACAGAGGTTGGGGCTACACCTTGGGTCCATACAATCCCAATACCTGCCACTAGTTGGAGCTGTTCTCCATCCTTATGATGATAGGCGCAACCATCTACATATACACACGGCAACCGTTTACAGTACTCTTCATCATAAACTTTATAGGGAGACAACAGTTGTTCTTCCAAAAAGTCAGCGTCCGGGTCTCCCTTACTGGGATTGGTGGCTGAACAGTCATGGAGCTCAGCAAGGCCCTGGGCTACTGGACTTTTCTTGTTCTGTTTATAACGAACTTCCAGAGGCCATCCTTGCAAGGACAAAGTCCAAGCAGTGATGCGGCTATTAGACACATTTCCATCCCTGATACGTTCACTTTGTAAATACTGTAAAGGTTGGTGTGCGGTCTCAACAATAATTCTTTCACCTTGAATATAACTGCGGAAATTCTGTAATGCCCACACCGTGGATAATAAAGCCTTTTCGCAGTCTGTAAACTTCATCTCTACTGGGGACAATGTTTTGCTAGCGTAAGCAATAACCTTACTGACATTCTCTTGTTTCTGGTAAAGAACAGAACTCATACTTACCTGCGTGTACCCTGTCTCAAGATAAAAGGGTTTACCTCCTTCTGGATATGCAAGGCAAGGAGCCTGGGTCAGACGAACCTTCATTTCCTTTACAGCGTCTTCCTGTTCCTTACCCCACGACCATCCAATGTCTTTCTTTAGCAGATGAAGAAGCGGTTTGCTTATTTCGGCGTAGTTGTCAATGAACTTACGGGAATAGTTTACCATCCCTAGAAACGATCTCAACTCTTTCAGATTAGTAGGGACCTTACAGTTTAGCACAGCCTCAACCTTTTTCTTTTGGGGATTTAGACCTTCCGAAGTAACTTCATGGCCTAAGAAATTTACACGTGTGCGACACCACTGGGCTTTTTGTAGAGACAATTTCGCCCCGGCTGATCTTAACTGGCCTAGGACATGTCGCAGTTCTGTAAGGTGTTTGGTCATGTCAGTACTCTTGATTAGGATGTCATCAACATACGCCAGTGTTCCTCGCTCTAGGGCATCTGGCATAGCCTTATGCATAAACACAGCGAATTCATGGCCAGAATTGATAAACCCAAAAGGCATACGAACCCAACAGAACTGCTGGTTCCCAAAACTGAAAGCTAGTTTATACTGGTCTTCTTCACTGACTTTAATGGTCCAGTAACCTTGGGCACAATCAAGGGCTGTGAATACCTGGGACCCTTGGAGTTGGGCAAGACACTGGTCTATGTATGGTACAGGCCATCCTGACATGTAAACACGCTTGTTTAGTTGTCGGAGGTCAGCGCACAAGCGCCACTGTCCATTGGGTTTCAAAACACCCAGGATGGGGTGATTATAGGAGCTGTGGATGGGCCTAATTATACCCCGTTCATTTAGCTTCCTAATAATCTCGGCTAGAGACTCATAGGAGGCCAAAGGAAGTCTATATTGTTTGACGAACACTGGTGGGGCCTTTGGGTCAGTCTGGATTCTGGCGAAGTGGAGTTCGGTACTCCCACAATCGTAAGAATCCTTGGCAAAGATCTCCTGGAATTCAAAGAGGAGTTCGCGGAGCAATTGTCGCTCGAGATCATTGGAGCATGCATCTGCTAGTGCTATTATCTCTTCAACTATCTCTTTGAATCCAGGAAAGCTTTCAGGCTGCCCTATCTCATATGCCTCTTCAAGTCTGGTGGTTAAATCACTAGGTGTATATCGGGCACTTTCCTCCCATTCATGTCCTTTGGGGCACTCTTGTTCTTTAATCGGTTGATCAAAGACAAGGGATGTCTCTTCAATTCTACAGGTACCATCCTTAGAATCAAAGGGATAAATGGACTCAATGGTGAACATACCTTCGGGTAAAGAATTGAACGATTGTTCAACTAATTGCTCCTCAGATAAATATTCCTCAGGTATGAGTCCAATCACTTGGTTAGTGACCCCAAATGTGTAATACCCCGTTTCTACCGCAAGACCGATAATGGTGTCCTTGGGTAGGCTAAGGTCCTGATTTGAGAGGTTGTGTATGTAGATGTATATAGGGGATTGATGCGTGTTGATCAGAGGCGTGTGGGTAATTTTTAGTCCTTCCCCCTGCATTCTCTGGGATATGCATACTAGCGCATCTGACCCTTTTAATCTTTGTCCCCTTTTTATTTTTACGGGGAGTACAAAATTATTTCTGCCTTTGGGCACGATAATTTCTTGGGCTACCTGAACCTCAACAGCATAAGGCATCTGCTGTTGGAATTTCAGGGCTAAATTTACATCCTGGTATCCCTCAGGGACCCCCTTTAGTCGACTCCATAAACAGTCATTGATTAAGTCGACTTGAGTGGCAAACCGATGCAGTAAGTCGTTGCCGATATATATTTGGTTTTGGGGATTGTCCAAGACTATGAACACGTGAGTGGTTGTCTTATTACCTATGGTAATGTTTAACAGGCATCTAGCAATGGAATTATAATCCTCCGAATCATCAATGGCGTCTGAAATCCAATGACGTTGAGGAGTGGATAAATGGATCATTTCTATCTCAGTCATATGTTTTAAGAGCCCATGGCTCACAAAGCTATGCTCTTGCTTTAAATCAAGTTTGGCATATTTTGACCTACTAAGACCATTTATCTGGATAGGGATAAATAGATCACTGCTAACCCTTTCCACTCCTGTTAGGAACTGAGCGTGGTTTCCCCCTTTCCTAATTTTATTCTCCTGATGGAAAGACATGGTCAGTACATTATCTAGGAGGGAGATCTCTTTTATTTTATCACAGGGGATTTTAAACACATGGTCATCTCCTCCCACTTCAAGGCTTTTGTGGTCAGGTTGGATGACTGTTACATCAGGTAATTGACTATTTCTGAAATGAACTTCCAGGGAACCAGGCCTTTCTTCCACCAGGTGGCAGTGTTGCCGGGAATGGGGAGTCTGAAGTCTCTCATATTTAATTGGTGTATTGACTTGGGACCACAATACCTTGTTCACACAATCAACAATAGTGTTGAGCCTTTTAAGAAGGTCTATTCCAATGATCATGTGATGGTGTGGGAGAGTGGCAATAATAACAGGGTGCCTAAGTTCCTTATTACCTAATTTAAGTTTAAGCCAGGCAGTACCCCTAACTTCTAGTGGTTCTCCACCTACCCCTACCAGGGAACAATCAAAGCTCCTAAGTTTTGGTTTCTTGGGCATTGAGTTTGTTACTCGATTAAAATGTTCCTCTGACAGGATTGTGGCTTGGGACCCAGTGTCAATTAGGCCTAAAATTGGGTGATCACTGGCATCCTGTATTTTCACCGTAGTGAAATATCTCCCATCAGATTCGTTCAACTCACACATGAAATTGGCATGGTTGAAGATCTGGGAACCTGTCAATAATTTACAATCAGCATTGATCTCACCACACGTCACAGATTCTGTGCGCTTATTATTCCTTCTGGTTTGCCTGTTGGACTTCCTCAAGACGGAAGCGCAATGAGTGGGGTGCGCTCCGTCAGACTGGTCATTTATGACTATCCCCAATGGCTCGGCTAGGTTAGAGGGGTTAAGTGAACACTGCAAGGCAGGAGGGGAATTAACAACCAACATTTGATCCTCCCTGGCCCTATGACTATGTTTCTCAATTGTGGGCACATCAGGGGTAGAGCATGCGCCCCCTTTTGCTGCATACAGTGTTATCCCCTCTGGGCCTATCGGGGGGAGGTCTATGCATTCTGTGACCTTTGGTTGGTCACAGGAGTTGCCCCTAAAAAAGATGGGTTGTTAGATTGGGTGTTCATGAATTGTGTCATTTGTCCGACCATTTGATTCACCTGCTCCTCAATTTGTCCTATACGTTGGTTGAGGGTATTTTGGTACGTTGCCCTATTTTGTCTGACCCTATTACGTTCCGGATGGGACTGGGTAGATGTCTCAGACTCATAACCACTCCTCAGGCCCCGATGCTGGGAACTCTCTCTCGGAGGTCCCTGTATTTCTCCTTGACCTTGGGGAACTTGGGGAACTGCACCAATCCGGGGTGCTCCCTCTCGTTCCTGGTCAGGAGGCGACCTATGGTCATTGTGGTTCTCAATAATATTAGGGTTTCTCATGAAGTTTGGGTCCTGGTTAAAGTTGGGGTTTCTGCCAAATCTGTTGTATCTACGGAAGTTGGGGTTTCTTTGGAATCTGGGATACCCATGGAAATTGGGGTCTCTGTGAAAGTTGGAGTATCTATTAAAATTGGAGTTTCTGTCAAAGGGGGGGTACCTATTAAAATCGGGATCCCTATTGAAATTGGAGTCTCGATTGAAATCAGGTTGGAACCCCTGGGAATATTCCCTCTTGCCCTTTCTGTGTTGTGGACCCCTTTCACTTTCACTACTGTACCCACGTGGCCTCTGTCTGTCCCTCACCGTTGGCTGGAGTCGTGGTGCGACTCCGGGAGGTCTACTGGGCCTTCCATCTCGGACTGCCTCTGCATAAGATTTTCTCTCTGTCTGTTCACCCGAAGGTTGAGGGGGCATGGTAGTGGCCGCTACTATTTTAGGGTTCTGCTGGGCCTCTCTTTTTACCCCACTTTCACTGGACTGTTGGATTGAGAAAAGGTAGTCACTCTCCCTTACTAACCAATCCAGGGAGCGTCCTTTCCTAAAGTCTTGTGCAAGACCTAATTTTATATAAGCAGGTAATGCTTCATAAAATAAGGTCTTGAATTCAGACTGATCAGGATTGGGATCCTTTTCAGCCAGAAAATAGGCATTTTTCAGTAATGCCAGAAACTCTGTAGGGCTCTGATTATGACCACATTTTAGATTATAGGCCGCAGCCTTGGCAGACGTTGTAGTTTTATATGGTCCAAACTCCATTTGACACCTATGTTTAACCTCCTTCCACGACTGACCATACAGGGTTTTTAACGAATCAAAGAATTGTCTGTTTTTACTTTCAAATACCCAAGGTAGCAAATCAATTTTTGTACGATCGTCCTCAATGCCTAAGATTTCTAAGGTACGTTCGTATGTTCCTAGATGGTCAGTGATGGCGGGGGATCCTTTCTTAGAAAAGACAGGAACAGTTTCTTTTAAAAATCGGATGATTTTGGGGGTGTCATATCTTTTAAAAAGGACCCTGGGCCTCCTTTCCTGTTTATATGAAGCCCTATCCATTTCCTCATCTGTATACTCTGGGGAGTACCTTTGAAGCCTAGGGGGTGACCCATACTCAGACTCTGATTGGCTATACCTTACCTGTCTCTCCCGCTGATATGGAGATCCCCCTCTTTTTATTTCCTGTTCACGATTATCACCCAGATGCATTAATTCGTGATTTATCATGGATGTTAAATCTCCTATCCGTTTCTCCAATACTTTCTGCTCTGATCTTAGAATCTCAATTTCTGCGTTGTTTGTTTCATCCTCAGTAATAGAGTTATGTTTCTTAGGGGTTTCTTTTTCTTGTCTATAAGATTCTATTTCTTGTTTAAGTGTTTGATATTTTTCTTTTAGCTTCCTAAATTGGACACGGGTTTCCTCATATAGGGTTTTACTATTTTGAACCTGGATAAGTAATTCCTCCTCAATTCCCTTAGATTGGTTAATTCTAGTCTCAGCCCATTGGAGTTTTTCTAAAAGGGATCCTATGTCTTGGTTTTTGTTTATCAAGAGGGAGCGGGTTTCCAATAATTCTTTCTTTAGGGCGGGCATTTGTGTGATAAATTCATTACACAAAAACCACAGAGTAGGCCATGTTTTCATAATGAGACGATCTTGGACCTTCGTGTCCTTCTCATTAGCATAGGCCCTTATAAGTTGGTAAACCCGGCCGCCTTCAATAAACAAATTATCAGTTAAACTCTGAGCTTGCTCTTTTTCATCCTTGACATACTTGTCTAAACTGCATCCTATGTTTAATCTTCTACGAAGGTGTTCAACTATTCCATAATCAACAAATTTATGTAATGTTTCTCGATTTTTATCAGTATCTTTAGCGGGGGTAGTGGCCATTGTTGGGATGGTTTCACCTTCCTGGCTGTGCCTAGATGGACTTGATTCACTGTGATTTCCTGCCATGCTAGGACAATAGATATTTTTGACAATGTATGTGGACAATCACCAGTATGTTTTGTTATATGGTAAGATTTCCTTATAAGCGATCTCAGCACGTGCCTCCAATTAATATGTTGTGCGTTTTGGTATAAAATTTGACTATTTTTAATTTATTACTAAAAGGCGATGTCTGAACTATCAATAAAATTATGACGCAGTGCCTCCAGCCGATTACGGCAAATAATTTAATAACTAAGAAAAACCCAATCAATTTTGTTCAGACCTCCAATAATATACCACAACAATTTTCCTGAGCCCTTGGCGCTTACGGTGAATTCTTACCAATATATAAATATCTCCCAATTAAATTAATAAATATAATTTATTAAGATACGAGTATAATTATATATTTACATACAAAACTAAATTTACTGGTGATTAATATTCCACACACAATATCAAAATACGTTGCACAGATACAATGTGATTAGAATTAAATTTTTTTTTTTTAAACCAGACACAGAATTAAATATAACCCGATAAAAGTAAAATGAACTGTGAATTAAAATATTAAAAACAAAATGCCTGACCACTCTTAAGGCAGTTTCTCACTTTCCGCGGCCGTAGGAAAGAAAGGAACTTATCTTAAAGAGTCACACCCTATTATACCCAACACACTTAAATTCAGCCTTAACTCTAGACAAACACTTGAAATTCATAAAATCAATTGATTCAGTGAAAAGAAAAATTAACATATAGAGTTGCTCTACCCGATGTAAATGACCATATATGTATAATTTCAGACAATGTCATACAATTCCTATTATCTTGGGAGTAAATGGGTTAAATTATTAAGTCTATCTCTCACCACTCCTTCCAAGGAAAATGTTCAAAGTAAAGTAGTTCGTCTCTCAGCAGGAGATCAGCCAATGGGCAGTGGTCAAAATGGCAGCAGTCTTTTCCTGTGTCCTTCCTTAGGCGTGTTTTTTAGGATTTTTTTTTTTTCAGAGTCCCTTGTTTTTCCCGGGGTCCTTATTTATATGATCAGAAACTATTGATTGAAATGACCACTCCCCAACCAATATTGACTGTTTCTTCAGTGGTGGTTTTCAGAAGTGGGCAGTGACTAGTCGATTGTCACCTGCCCATTGGTTAACAGTTAGTTGCATCATTGCAAATGGGATTGTCCTATAATGTGATGTGGGAGTTGCTATAAACCATATATGAATTATATTTTTGGGGATTTGGTGATTTCTGCTTTTTATAACATTTCAATATTTTGATTCAAGATTATGTTTTCTGCTGGTAGTGTCATTATTAATAGCTGTATTCATTTCCTGTAGGAATAATTCCATAATCCTTGTGTAATATTCTTTAAGTACAAGAGATTTATAGGGATATCTCATGCTAGTGTAGTTTATATCATCATTGAGCATTATTTGTGATTTGGTGGGTGAGCCATCTCTATTGATGAATTATTCTAGTGAAACACTATCCCCTACATATAACAACAAAGTTCAATATATGGTGATAACTGGATACACACACACATGCACATACACACACAGATATATTAATACACGTGCGTGTACACACATACCCATACATATACACACACATATCCACACACGCACATGTACATATGTACCATACACATATACATGCATATACCTACACACCTACACGCACATATATACATACATGTGTATACATATATATATATATATATATATATATAAACATATCTACATACACAGATGTACACATCCTAGTCACCATTTTGTTGAAGAGGCTTATGTATTCAGCTGAGTCAATACTATTGCGTCTTAAGAAGAGTTAGTTTTCACCCTAGAACAATGGGGACCGTCTATTGCTTTGTTTCTTCTGTTGAATAAGTTTCTTCTTCAAACTTTGATTTTCAGGTTTTTATCACCTTTCTTTGTACAAAACCTTGAGAATTGGGGACGTTTTTGTATGGCCAATTGTCTCTGACTAATTACACAAACCTGTCTGAATTTGCACTGTTGAAGGTTTGGTCAATACTATTGTGTGTGTGTGGCCAGTTTTTTTTTTTTTTTTTTTACAGAGGTTGATGTGTCAGGCTGAGGTCAGTGTAAGTGTCGCAAGTATATTTCATCATTTAATATTTTCATATATCGATAACCTGACACCCCCCAGCGCTCACCAGTGCTTCCCCCCCCCCAGCGCTCACCAGTGCTCCCCCCCCCCCCAGAAGTCACCAGTGCTCCCCCCCCCAAAAGTCACCAGTGCTCCCCCCCCAGAAGTCACCATTGCTCCCCCCCATCTGTCACCAGTGCTCCCCCCCATCTGTCACCATTGCTTCCCCCCAACGCTCACCAGTGCTTCACCCCCCCCCCCCCCAGCGGTCATCAGTGCCCCCCCCCCCCAGCGGTCATCAGTGCTCCCTCACCCCCCCTCCCCACCCAGCTGTCACCAGTGCTCCCCCCCACCCATCGGTCACCAGTGCTCCCCCCCACCCATCGGTCACCAGTGCTCCCCCCGCAGCGGTCACCAGTGCTCCCCCCGCAATGGTCATCAGTGCTCCCCCCCCAGCGGTCACCAGTGCTCCCTCCTCCCCAGCGCTCACCAGTGCTCCCTCACCCCCAGCGCTCACCAGTGCTGCCCCCCCCCCCAGCGCTCACAAGTGCTGCCCCCCCCCAGCGCTCACCAGTGCTCCATCCCCCACCCGCCCAGCGCTCACCCCCAGTGCTCCCCCCCAGTGCTCCCCCCCCAGCGATAACCAGTGCTTCCCCCCCACCCCCCAGCAGTCACTGGTGCTTCCCCCCCCCACAAGCTGTCACCAGTGCTTCCCCCTCACCTCCCCCCCACCCCCCAGCCATCACCAGTGCTCCCCCCATTGGTCACCAGTGCTATCCCCCAGCAGTCACCAGTGCTTCCCCCCCCCCCCACCGGTTGCCAGTGCTCCCCCCCCCCAGCGGTCACCAGTTCTCTCCCCCCAGCGGTCACCAGTTCTCCCCCCCCCCAGCAGTCACCACTGCTCCCCCCCCAGCGCTCACCAGTGCTTCCCCCCCCAGCGCTCACCAGTGCTTCCCCCCCCAGCGCTCACCAGTGTTTCCCCCCCCAGCGCTCACCAGTGCTTCCCCCCCCCCCCCAGCGCTCACCAGTGCTTCCCCCCCAGCGCTCACCAGTGCTCCCTCCAGCGCTCACCAGTGCTCCCCCCCAGAAGTCACCAGTGCTCCCCCCCCCCAGCGGTCATCAGTGCTCCCCCCCCAGCGGTCATCAGTGCTCCCTCACCCCCCCTCCCCACCCAGCTGTCACCAGTGCTCCCCCCACCCATCGGTCACCAGTGCTCCCCCCCCCAGCGCTTCCCCCAGCGCTCACCGGTTCTCCCCCCCAGCAGTCACCAGTGCTCCCCCCCAGCGGTCACCAGTGCTCCCCCCCAACGGTCACCTGTGCTCTCCACCCCAGCTGTCACCAGTGCTCCCCCCCCCAGCTGTCACCAGTGCTCCCTCCCCCCCAGCGGTCACCAGTGCCTCCATCCCCCAGTGCTCCCCCCCTAGCGCTCACCAGCACTACCCCCCCAGCTGTCACCAGTGCTCCCCCCCCCCAGCTGTCACCAGAGCTCCCTCCCCCCCAGCTGTCACCAGAGCTCCCTCCCCCCCAGCTGTCACCAGTGCTCCCTCCCCCCCAGCGGTCACCAGTGCTCCCTCCCCCCCAGCGGTCACCAGTGCTCCCTCCCCCCCCAGCGGTCACCAGTGCTCCCTCCCCCCCAGCGGTCACCAGTGCTTCCATCCCCCAGTGCTCACCAGTGCTCCCCCCCCTAGCGCTCACCAGCTCTCCCCCCCAGCCCTCACCTGCACTACCCCCCCAGCGCTCACCAGTGCTTCCCCCCCCCAGCGGTCCCTAGTACTATCCTCCAGCAGTCACCAGTGCCTCCACCCCCCCCCCCCAGCGGTCGCCAGTGCTTCCTCCCCCCCCCCACAGCGGTCACCAGTGCTCCTCCCCCCCCCAGCTTTCACCAGTGCTTCCTCCCCCCCAGCGGTCACCAGTGCTCCCCCCCAGCGGTCATCAGTGCTTCCTCCCCCCCAGCGGTCACCAGTGCTCCCCCCCCCAGCGGTCACCAGTGCTCCCCGCCCCCAGCGGTCACCAGTGCTTCCCCTTCCCCCAGCTGTCACCAGTGCCTCCTCCCCTCCCAGCGGTCACCAGTGCCTCCTCCCCCCCCTGCGGTCAGCTGTGCTTCCCCCCCCCCTCAAGCTGTCACCAATGTTTCTTCCCCCCAGCGGTCACCAGTGCTCCCCCCCCCCCCCAGCGGTCACCAGTCCCCCCCCCCCCCCGGTGGTCGCCAGTGCCCCCCCAGCGGTCAACAGTTCTTTGCCCTACCCCCCAGGGGTCACCAGTTCATCCTCCCCCTCCCCAGCGGTCACCAGTGCTCCCCCCTCAGCGGTCACCAGTGCTCCCGGTCACCAGTGCTCCCCCCCCCAGCTGTCACCAGTGCTCCCCCCCCCAGCTGTCACCAGTGCTCCCCCCCCAGCTGTCACCAGTGCTCCCCCCCCCAGCTGTCACCAGTGCTCCCCCCCCAGCTGTCAGCAGTGCTCCCTCCCCCCCAGCGCTCACCAGCACTACCCCCCCAGCGCTCACCAGTGCTTAGTCCCCCCCCCCCCCCCCAGCAGTCACCGGTGCTTCCCGCCCCCCCAGCAGTCACCAGTGCTCCCCCCCCAGCGGTCCCTAGTACTATCCTTCAGCAGTCACCAGTGCCTCCACCCCCCCCCCCCAGCGGTCGCCAGTGCTTCCTCCCCCCCCACACAGCGGTCACCAGTGCTCCTCCCCCCCAGCTTTCACCAGTGCTTCCTCCCCCCCAGCGGTCACCAGTGCTCCCCCCAGCGGTCATCAGTGATTCCCCCCCCCCAGCGGTCGCCATTTCCCCCCCCAGCTGTCACCAGTGCTTCCCCCCCCCCCCCCAGCGGTCACCAGTGCTTCCCCTTCCCCCAGCTGTCACCAGTGCTCCCCCCGCAGCGGTCACCAGTGCCTCCTCCCCCCCCAGCAGTCAGCTGTGCTTCCCCCCCCCCCCCCCAAGCTGTCACCAATGTTTCTCTTACGTCCTCCGACAGTCGCCGCCTCTTCATATTCGTCACATATGGGGTATTAGACTTTGCTCCGAAGGAGTAGCTAGGCAACAGAATATGTTAACATTAAAGCTTTTAACATATCCCACCCTCAAGGGGTGGTCCCCTCAGTCAATACCCTCCTACTTCCTGCAACCATATCTCAGTTTTAATGTCTAGCTTGTCAGGAGTGGCTGGCTCTCTCTGTGCTGGGGCTTTGTGCCCCAGACTCTTTCTTCTTTTTGAAATTTTGTTTGAGTTTTCTCTCTACCTTTACTTCTTCTGATGAAGAGGATCATGCAGACTGGGTCTCGGGCTGATCCCCCTGGTCGCAGGTCGTGGGTCAGTGGCTTCCCAGCCTGCCATCGAGCGTTCAGCCAGGTAACGCTCCTGGCACAGTGAACGACCCATCCCTGTTCGGTGCGGGGATGATTGGTGAGGTGGCTACCTCACCGGACGCTGTGCGGTTTCTTAACCCCCATTTTGTGCGTCTTGAATGCGACTCTCCCTGCCTCATGTGCAGCGGCTTGTTCGCCTGTGCGGGTCCCCCACGCCATTGTGAGGTAAGTGTATCTATGTGGGGACCTGTCTGTCTGGGGGGGTGTCAGTCTGGGACTGTGTAACCTGCCTCTATTCACACTGCTTGTCTCCCTATCTCTCGGCTGCATGCTGTGGGCTGCAAGGGGGGGGGGGGGGAGCTGTATGACACTGTGTGTGTCAGCCTGGTCAGTGTGTGAAGCTGTGTGCTGTGGGGCATGTTTTTTTGGCATGTTTGGGCATATACAGCGATCGCTGCGGCGATCTGACATGTATTCTTATACAGGGATGTCACGTGTGCATTACTGCACTGTGGAGCGGCGGTTTCAGCGCCAAACGGCGCCATTTTGCCTACACTCGCTCCGGCCGCATGTTTTACATGCATGGCGGCCATTTTCTTGTAGCCTCCATAGGCTTTCATAGAGCGCCCTGGCAGCATCACTTCCTCTTTCCAAGAACACCGATCGAGGCAGCAGCAGCGGCGAGGGTCTCCTCAGGTTTTATCCTTCTGTTCTTGCTATCCATTGCCTGTGTCAGTTTGCATATTCCCTGTGGGGGTCTCATTGTGCTTGAGTGTGGTGCGGTGGGCTGCGCTTGCCGCGCTTGCTTAAAGGGGCAGTTAACCCTTTATTGTCCGGCATTACAGGGGCAATGGATTCTCAGGAGGGCAAATTTCCTACCGCCTTGGTGGAAAGCCAGGGGACCGCTGTTTCCCCCCCTGGGGGGGATTTAGCCACTATTGTGGCTGGCCTTGCTGCTCAGGTGCAGATGCTGGTGGCTGCTCAATCTACTAAACGGCCCAGAGTTGCTCTTTCCTCTGATTCTGAGGGTGAAGGTGATGGGTCTGTTATGGCGGGGGCCTCCTTATCGGGGTCCCGCTCCTCCCTAGATCTAGTGGGGTCCGAGGTGGAGGCTGAAGTTGAGGGGGTTGATAATTCTCCCCCTGGCTCGCCTGAAGAGCTTGCAATCATGGATGAGTTGATTGCTTCCATAAAGCAAACGCTGCGTTTGCAGGACGAAGTGTGTCCCCCCGCCGCCTTGGCGGCTTATGGGACGCAGAGAAAACGCAGGACGCCGCAGGTTATACCCTGCAATGATGATTTTCAGCGCGCTGTTAAGGAACAATGGCGCAATCTGCGCAAACCTTTTGCTGTACCAAGTAGATTCAAGCTGCGTTATCCTTTCTCGCCTTCCACTGATGAAAGGTGGTGTGTGCCTCCCCCAGTGGATCACGCTATTGCGGTTTTAAACAAAGCCACTGCGATTCCTGCAGAGGATTCCCCTGTGTTCCGTGATGCCACGGATAGGAGACTGGAGTCTCTTGCCCGTCATACTTATTCTGTTACGGGTTCTATGCTTAAGGCTCTGTTTGCTTCTCTCATGGCGGCCCAGGCGATCGCAAGTTGGACGCAGATGCTTAGGCGCATCCTAGTGGCCGATTCGGCCTTGCCGGCGACCCTGGATATGGTGGATCAAATACACCAAGGTGTCATGTATCTGTGTGATACGGACCTGGACCTGGTTCCGTTGGCTGCACGTGTGCACAGCGTGGCGGTGTTGTCTTGCCGCCTGGTTTGGTTGAAATGTTGGTCGGTGGACCAGTCCTCACGTAAGACCTTAGCCATTCTACCTTATGATGGGTCTCGCCTTTTTGGGGAGTCCTTGGATGTGTTGATTAAGGGTATCACCGGGGGTAAGAGCACTCTCTTGCCCCATTTCCCCAAGGCTAAGGGGGCTTCTGGGAAGAAGCATGCTAATTTTCGGCCCCCTCAGGGGTCCTTTCGTGCCTTTCGGCCGCACTACAAGGGCAAGCCGTTCAAAGGTCAAGGCTCTCAGAAGAAGCCCTGGTCTGGGAAACAGAAGTCCGGTCAATCCGGATCTGCAGCCCATAACAGTTCGGCCTGAAGGGGCGCCCTCACCCAGTTTTGGGGTGGGGGGACGCTTGCTCGGTTTTCTTCAGCCCTGGTTGGCCCGTGTGCGGGACAGATGGGTTCAGGAGATCGTTCGATCTGGTTACAAGATCGAGTTTCTCTCTCGGCCGGAGAGCAGATTTTTTCCCTCAAATCTTCAACTGTCTCCAGAGCGTTTGCGGGACCTGCACCTGGCGGTGCGGGACCTGAGGGCTCAGGGAGTGGTAGTTCCGGTGCCTCATCGGGACAGATTTCGGGGGTTTTATTCCAATCTGTTCACCGTGCCCAGGAAGGAGGGCAAGGTTCGTCCAATTCTGGACTTGAAGGCTCTGAACCGCTCTGTGCGGGTTCGCAAGTTCCGCATGGAATCCCTGCGGTCGGTGGTGGCTGCCCTGGTTCCGGGGGAATTCATGGCCTCCATCGATTTGAAGGATGCGTATCTTCACATCCCCATTTTCGAGGGTCACCAGAGGTTCCTTCGATTTGCCATTGCGGAGGATCACTACCAGTTCGTGGCGTTGCCTTTTGGTCTCGCCTCGGCTCCGCGGGTCTTCACCAAGGTGCTTGCACCGGTTCTGGCATTGTTGAGGGCCCAGGGCATTTCTGTCCTGGGGTATCTGGACGACATTCTGGTTCGGTCTGCGACCAGCCAGGGTCTGGAGAAGGGACCTGTCTGTCACGATGCAAACTCTGCAGGAGTTTGGTTGGACGATAAATTTTCCAAAGTCGACACTGAGTCCGTCGGTTCGTCTTCCCTACCTGGGAATGATTCTGGACTCGGTGCAGGCGAAGGTCTTCCTGCCGGAAGACAAACTCAGAACTCTTCAGGAGGAAGCCAAGTCCCTCAGGGACGTTCCGCACTCGTCTCTGCGGACGTGCATGAGATGTCTGGGATTGATGGTCTCGGCCTTCGAGGCGATTCCCTTCGCCCAGTTTCACACGCGGGGTCTCCAAGCGGAGATCCTGTCCAGGTGGGACGGGCGACCTCAATCTCTGGATCTTCAAATCTCGTTGAGTCATCGCACCAGAAGAAACCTTCTGTGGTGGCTCCAGTCCCCGTTGGTGTCCGGGGGCAAGTCGTTTCGTCCTGTCTCGTGGACGGTGATCACCACGGATGCCAGCCTGTCGGGCTGGGATGGTGTTCTGGGCGTTCTGTCCGCCCAGGGGACTTGGTCGGAGGGGGAGTCTTCCCTTCCGATCAACATTCTGGAATTGCGTGCGATAAATCTCTGTCTTCATCGCTGGACGGACCGGCTGCAGGGCTGCCCGGTTCGGGTGCAGACGGACAATGCCACGGCGGTGGCCTACATCAACCACCAAGGGGGCACCAGGAGTGCCCGAGCGGCTCGAGAAGTGGCCGACATTCTGTCTTGGGCCGAGACTCATGTCCCGGCGATAACGGCGGTTCACATTCCGGGGGTGGAGAACTGGCAGGCGGACTATCTGAGTCGCCAGACCCTGGATCAGGGGGAATGGTCTCTCCACCCGGCTGTCTTCCAGATGTTGTGCGCGAAGTGGGGTCTTCCAGATGTGGACCTGTTCGCGTCTCGTCTCAACAACAAGGTGAGAAGGTTCGTGGCAAGGACGCGCGACCCTCGGGCAGACGCGTCGGACGCGTTAGTGGCCCCGTGGCATCAGTACAGGCTGATGTACGCGTTTCCACCGATTCAGTTGCTGTCCAGGTTCCTTCGCAGGTTACACTCGGAACGCAGCACGGTGATTCTTGTGGCACCGGACTGGCCTCGCCGGTCCTGGTACGCAGACCTCGTGAATCTGGCGGTCGACGCCCCGTGGCGTCTGCCTCTTCGAGACGATCTACTGTCTCAAGGACCGATATACCATCCTGCTTTACAGTCGCTGGCTTTGACGGCCTGGCTGTTGAGACCGAGGTCCTGAAGGAGAAGGGTCTCTCTCCAGAGGTCGTTCATACTTTGATCAACGCGAGGAAGTCTTCCTCGGGGGAAGGTTTATTACCGTACTTGGAAGGCCTATTTTGCCTGGTGTGAGTCCAGGGGGTTTTCACCCCGCACGTACTCGGTTTCCCGTGTGCTGTCTTTCCTTCAAACGGGTGTCGATCAGCGTTTGGCGCTGGCTACGATAAAGGGTCAGGTGTCTGCGCTGGCCGTTCTGTTTCAACGTCCCGTGGCTTCCAACTCCTTGGTTAGCACTTTTGTTCAGGGTGTGCGGCATCTGGTTCCTCCTAGGAGGGATCCTTTGCCCCCTTGGGACTTGAATCTCGTTTTGTCTGTGTTGCAACGTGCTCCTTTTGAACAGATCAGGGAGATCTCGTTGTCTATGTTGTCCAAAAAGGTCGCTTTTTTGGTGGCGATCACTTCGGCTCGCAGAGTGTCGGAGCTGGCAGCTTTGTCCTGCAAGTCTCCGTATCTGGTTGTTCATTTGGATAAGGTGGTCTTGCGACCTAATCCTTCTTTTCTTCCAAAACGAGTTTCGGAATTCCATCTTAATGAGGATATTGTCTTGCCTTCGCTGTGCGCGAAGCCTAAACATCCAAAGGAGGTGAGATTGCATTCTCTGGATGTTGTTCGGGCGATAAGGGTTTACCTTAAATCGACTGAGTCTTTTCGAAAGACGGACTCCTTGTTTGTTCTTCCAGAGGGTCCTCGGAAGGGCATGGCGGCTTCGGCCTCTACCATCGCCAAATGGATCAGGCAGACCATTGAACAGGCCTATGCCTTGCAGGGGAAGGTTCCTCCTGTGCCTACTAGATCTTTGAGTACGTCTTGGGCCTGTCGTCATGGGGCTTCTGTAGCCCAGGTGTGTAAGGCGGCGACCTGGTCGACCGTACACACGTTCACAAGATTCTACAAAGTAGATGTTCAGGCATCGGCGGATGCTTCCTTTGGCCGCAAGGTTCTTAGTGCGGCAATTCCCTAGGGTCCCTTGTTGGGGACCTCTGGCTGTTGGGATAAGTTTTGTATCCCCTGGTTTTTTGTCTTTTCCTGGGTTGTTGCTCCTGTTGAGCACTTGTTGTTTCTGTTGCCCAGCTGGTTTCCTTCCTTTGGTAAGGTTCCTTTCTTTGATGCGGAGACTGCGTTGCCTTTCGGCGCGGATGCGTTTCCCACCCCTCATGTTTGCACTGCTTTGGGACGTCCCCATATGTGACGAATATGAAGAGGCGGCGACTGTCGGAGGACGTAAGAGAAAACGGAATTTTTGTAAAATCTTACCTGTAAAATTCCTTTCTCTGAGTCCTCCGACAGTCGCCGACCCCGCCCCTCTTTTGGGGTTTGGTTGTATACTCTACTGCTATTCCACTATAACTGAGATATGGTTGCAGGAAGTAGGAGGGTATTGACTGAGGGGACCACCCCTTGAGGGTGGGATATGTTAAAAGCTTTAATGTTAACATATTCTGTTGCCTAGCTACTCCTTCGGAGCAAAGTCTAATACCCCATATGTGACGAATATGAAGAGGCGGCGACTGTCGGAGGACTCAGAGAAAGGAATTTTACAGGTAAGATTTTACAAAAATTCAGTTTTCTCCCCCCGGTGGTCGCCAGTGCCCCCCCCCCAGCGGTCAACAGTTCTTTCCCCTACCCCCCAGGGGTCACCAGTTCATCCTCCCCCCTCCCCAGCGGTCACCAGTGCTCCCCCCTCAGCGGTCACCAGTGCTCCCCCCCCAGCGGTCACCAGTGCTCCCCCCTTCCCCCCAGCGGACACCAGTGCTCCCGGTCACCAATGCTCCCCCCCAGCATTCACCAGTTCTCCCCCCCCCCAGCTGTCACCAGTGCTCCCCCCCCTCCCAGCTGTCAGCAGTGCTCCTTCCCCCCCCCCCGGTCACCAGTGCTCCCCCCCCCCAGCGGTCACGAGTGCTCCCGGTCACCAGTGCTCCCCCCCAGCTGTCACCAGTGCTCCCCCCCCCCCCAGCGGTCACCAGTGCTCCCCCCCAGCGGTCACCAGTGCTCCCGGTCACCAATGCTCCCCCCCAGCGTTCACCAGTGCTCCCCCCCCCAGCGTTCACCAGTGCTTCCCCCCGCATTCACCAGTGCTCCCCCCCCAAGCGGTCATCAGTGCCCCCCCAGCCACCAGTGCTTCCACCCCCCTTCTCCCAGTGGTCACCATTGCCCCGCCCCCCCTCCCATTGCTCCCCACCCAGCGCTCACCAGTGCTTCCCCCCACCCAGCACTCACCACCCCCCCAGCCACCAGTGCCTTCTCCCCCCCCCCCCAGCGGTCACCAGTGCTCCACCCCCCCAGCGGTCGCCAGTGCCCCCCAGCGGTCAACATTTCTTACCCCTACCCCCCAGGGGTCACCAGTTCATCCTCCCCCTCCCCAGCGGTCACCAGTGCTCCCCCCCCCAGCGGTCACCAGTGCCTCCCGGTCACCAATGCTCCCCCACCCAGCATTCACCAGTGCTCCCCCCCAAGCGGTCATCAGTGCTCCCCCCATCGGTCACCAGTGCCCCCCCCAGCCACCAGTGCTTCCACCCCCCTTCCCCCAGTGGTCACCAGTGCTCCCCCCCCCCCCAGCGCTCACCAGTGCTCCCCCCCATCCAGCGCTCACCAGTGCTTCCCCCCCACCCAGCAGTCACCAGTGCTCTCTGCCCACCAGCGCTCACCAGTGCTCCCTCCCCCCCCAGCAGTCCCCAGTGCTCCCTCCCCCCCCCCGCAGCGGTCACCAGTGCTCCCCCCCCCCACCAGCGGTCACCAGTGCTTCTATCCCCCCCCCCAGCGGTCACCAGTGCTTCTATCCCCCCCCCCCAGCGGTCACCAGGTCTTCCTCCCCCCCCCCAGCAGTCGCCAGTGCTTCCTCCCCCCGCAGCGGTCGCCATTGCTTTCTCCCTCCCCCCCCAGCGGTCACCAGTGCTCCCTCACCCCCCCCCCCTTCCACACCCAGCTGTCACCAGTGCTCCCCCCACCCAGCTGTCACCAGTGCTCCCCCCACCCATCGGTCACCAGTGCTCCCCCCAGCGCTCACCGGCGCTCCCCCCGAGCACTCACCGGCACTCCCCCCCAGCGCTCACCAGTGCCTCCCCCCCAGCGGTCACCAGTGCTCCCCCCCAGCTGTCACGAGTGCTCCCCCCCAGCTGTCACGAGTGCTCCCCCCCAGCTGTCACCATTGCTTCCCCCCCAGCGGTCACCAGTGCTCCCCCCCCCAGCGGTCACCAGTGCTCCCCTCCCCCCCAGCGGTCACCAGTGCTCCGCCCCAGCGGTCACCAGTGCTCCGCCCCAGCGGTCACCAGTGCTCCCCCCCCAGCGATCACCAGTGCTCCCCCCCCCCAGCGATCACCAGTGCTCCCCCCCCCCCAGCGATCACCAGTGCTTCCCCCCCCCCAGCGATCACCAGTGCTCCCCCCCCCCCAGCGATCACCAGTGCTCCCCCCCCAGCGATCACCAGTGCTCCCCCCCCAGCGATCACCAGTGCTCCCCCCCCAGCGATCACCAGTGCTCCCCCCCAGCGATCACCAGTGCCTGCCCCCCCCCAGCGGTCACCAGTGCCTGCCCCCCCCCAGCGGTCACCAGTGCCCCCCCTCCGCAGCCACCAGTGCTTCCATCCCCCCCCCCCAGCGGTCACGAGTTCCGCCCGTAGCCCCCCCCCCCAGCGCTCACCAGTGCTCCCCCCAGCCACCAGTGCTCCCCCCCAGCTGTCAGGTGTCACCATTGCCCCCCCCCCAGCGGTCACCAGTGCTCCCCCCAGCGATCATCAGTGCTCCCCCCAGCGGTCACCAGTGCCCCAGCCACCAGTGCTTCCATCCATCCCCCAGCGATCACCAGTGCTCTCCCCCCCCAGCGATCACCAGTGCTCCCCCCCCCAGCGATCACCAGTGCTCCCCCCCAGCGATCACCAGTGCTTCCCCCCCAGCGATCACCAGTGCCCCCCCTCCGCAGCCACCAGTGCTTCCATCCCTTCCCCCCCAGCGGTCACAAGTGCTTCCCCCCCCCAGCGGTCACGAGTTCCGCCCGTCCCAGCGGTCACCATAGCCCCCCCCCCCCAGCTGTCACCATTGCTTCCCCCCAGCTGTCACCACTGCTCCCCCCCAGCGCTCACCAGTCCTTCCCCCCCCCCCCAGCGCTCACCAGTGCTCCCCCCAGCCACCAGTGCTCCCCCCCAGCTGTCAGGTGTCACCATTGCTCCCCCCCCAGCGGTCACCAGTGCTCCCCCCAGCGATCATCAGTGCTCCCCTCAGCGGTCACCAGTGCCCCAGCCACCAGTGCTTCCATCCATCCCCCAGCGGTCACCAGTGCTCCCCCCCCCCCAGCGATCACCAATGCTCCCCCCCCCAGCGATCACCAATGCTCCCCCCCCCCAGCGATCACCAATGCTCCCCCCCCCCAGCGATCACCAGTGCTCCCCCCCCAGCGATCACCAGTGCTCCCCCCCCCAGCGATCACCAGTGCTTCCCCCCCCAGCGATCACCAGTGCCCCCCCCCAGCGATCACCAGTGCCCCCCCAGCGATCACCAGTGCTCCCCCCCCCCCGCGATCACCAGTGCTCCCCCCCCAGCGATCACCAGTGCTCCCCCCCCCCCCAGCCACCAGTGCTTCCACCCCCCTTCCCCAGTGGTCACCATTGCCCCGCCCCCTCAGCGGACACCAGTGCTCCATAACCCCCCCCCCCCCAGCACTCACCAGTGCTTCTCCCCACCCAGCGCTCACCAGTGCTTCCCCCCACCCAGCGCTCACCAGTGCTCTCTGCCCCCCAGCACTCACCAGTGCTCCCTCCCCCCCCCCCCAGCAGTCCCCAGTGCTCCCTCCTCCCCCCCCACCGCAGCGGTCACCAGTGCTGAGTCCTCCCTCCCCCACCCCGCAACGGTCACCAGTGCTCCCTCCCCCGCTGCAGTCACCAGTGTTCCCCCCCCCCCCCAGCGGTCACCAGTGCCTCTATCCCCCCCCCCCAGCGGTCACCAGTGCTTCTATCCCCCCCCAAGCGGTCACCAGTGCTTCTATCCCCCCCCAAGCGGTCACCAGTGCTTCCTCCCCCCCCCCCCAGCGGTCACCAGTGCTCCCCCCCAGCGGTCACCAGTGCTTCCTCCTCCCCCCCCCCCCCCCAGTGGTCACCAGTGCTCCCTCCCCACTGATCACCAGTGCTCCCTAACCTTCCCCCCCCAGCGGTCACCAGTGCTCCCTCCCCAGCGGTCACCAGTGCTTCTGTCCCCCCCAGCGGTCGCCAGGTCTTCCTCCCCCCCCCAGCAGTCGCCAGTGCTTCCTCCCCCCCCCCAGCGGTCACCAGTGCTCCCCCCCCAGCGGTCACCAGTGCTTCCTCCTCCCCCCCCCCAGTGGTCACCTGTGCTCCCTCCCCACTGATCACCAGTGCTCCCTAACCTTCCCCCCCCAGTGGTCACCAGTGCTTCCTCATCCCCCCCAGTGGTCACCAGTGCTTCCTCATCCCCCCCAGTGGTTACCAGTGCTTTCTCCCCCCAGCGGTCACCAGTGCCCCCCCCCCAGCGGTCACCAGTGCTCCCTCCCCAGCGGTCACCAGTGCTATCCCCCAGCAGTCAACAGTGCTTCTATCCCCCCCCCCAGCGGTTGCCAGTGCTTTCTCCCCCCCTCAGTGGTCGCCAGTGCCCCCCCAGCGGTCACCAGTGCTCCCCCCCCCCCCCTGCAGTCACCAGTGCTCTTCCCCCCCCCACCCCCAGCGGTCACCAGTGCTCCCTTACTCCCCCCCCAGCACTCACCAGTGCTCCCTCCCCCCCCCCCCCCAGCAGTCCCCAGTGCTCCCTCCTCCCCCCCCACCGCAGCGGTCACCAGTGCTGAGTCCTCCCTCCCCCACCCCGCAACGGTCACCAGTGCTCCCTCCCCCGCTGCAGTCACCAGTGTTCCCCCCCCCAGCGGTCACCAGTGCCTCTATCCCCCCCCCAGCAGTCACCAGTGCTTCTATCCCCCCCAAGCGGTCACCAGTGCTTCTATCCCCCCCCCAAGCGGTCACCAGTGCTTCCTCCTCCCCCCCCCCCCCCAGCGGTCACCAGTGCTCCCCCCCCAGCGGTCACCAGTGCTTCCTCCTCCCCCCCCCCCAGTGGTCACCAGTGCTCCCTCCCCACTGATCACCAGTGCTCCCTAACCTTCCCCCCCCAGCGGTCACCAGTGCTCCCTCCCCAGCGGTCACCAGTGCTTCTGTCCCCCCCAGCGGTCGCCAGGTCTTCTTCCCCCCCCCCCCAGCAGTCGCCAGTGCTTCCTCCCCCCCCCCCCAGCGGTCACCAGTGCTCCCCCCCAGCGGTCACCAGTGCTTCCTCCTCCCCCCCCCCCCCCCCAGTGGTCACCAGTGCTCCCTCCCCACTGATCACCAGTGCTCCCTAACCTTCCCCCCCCAGTGGTCACCAGTGCTTCCTCATCCCCCCCAGTGGTCACCAGTGCTTCCTCATCCCCCCCAGTGGTTACCAGTGCTTCCTCCCCCCAGCGGTCACCAGTGCCCCCCCCCCCCCCCAGCGGTCACCAGTGCTCCCTCCCCAGCGGTCACCAGTGCTATCCCCCAGCAGTCAACAGTGCTTCTATCCCCCCCCCCCCAGCGGTTGCCAGTGCTTTCTCCCCCCCCTCAGTCCTTCAGTGGTCGCCAGTGCCCCCCCCCCTGCAGTCACCAGTGCTCTTCCCCCCCCCCCACCCCCAGCGGTCACCAGTGCTCCCTTAATCCCCCCTAGTGGTCACCAGTGCTCCCTCCCCCCCAGCGGTCACCAGTGCTCCTTCCCCCCCCCCCCCCAGCCGTCACCAGTGCTCCCCCCCAGCGGTCACCAGTGCTCCCCCCCCTCCAGCGGTCACCAGTGCTCCCCCCCTCTGGTCTCCAGTGCTCCCCCCCCCCCCACACCCCCAGCGGTCAACAGTACTTCCCTCCCCCCCACCCAGCGGTCACCAGTGCTTCCATCCCCCACCCCCCAGCGGTCACCAGTGCTTCCATCCCCCACCCCCCAGCGGTCACCAGTGCTCCCTAACCCACCCCCCAGCGGTCACCAGTGCTTCCTCCTCCCCCCCCCCCAGTGGTCGCCAGTGCTCCCTCCCCACTGTGCTTCCATCCCCCACCTCCCCAGGGGTCACCAGTGCTCCCTAACCTTCCCCCCCAGTGGTCACCAGTGCTTCCTCATCCCCCCAGTGGTCACCAGTGCCCCCCCCCAGCGGTCACCAGTGCTTCTATCCCCCACCCCCCCCTAGCGGTCAACAGTACTTCCTTCCCCCCCAAAAGCGGTCACCAATCCCCCCCCCCAAGTGGTCACCAGTGCCCGACCCCCCCCCCCCCAGCGGTCACCAGTGCTTCCATCCCCCACCCCCCTATCGGTCAACAGTACTTCCCTGCCCCTCAAAAGTGGTCACCATTCTCCCCCCAGCGGTCACCAGTGCTCCCCCCCCAGCGGTCACCAGTGCTCCCCCCCCCCCAGCGGTCACCAGTGCTCCCCCCCCCCAGCGGTCACCAGTGCTCCCCCCCCAGCGGTCACCAGTGCTCCCCCCCCCCAGCGGTCACCAGTGCTCCCCCCAGCGGTCACCAGTGCTCCCCCCCCCCCAGCGGTCACCAGTGCTCCCCCCCCCAGCGGTCACCAGTGCTCCCCCCCAGCAGTCACCAGTACTCCCCCCCCCCCCCCCCCAGCTTTTACCAGTGCTCCGTCCCGGAGTGGTCACCAGGGCCCCCCCATCGGTCACTAGTGCTTCCATCCCCCACCCCCCAGCGGTCAACAGTACTTCCCTCCACCGCTGTACATCCCCCTCCCTCACCGGTATCCGCTGCTCCTCCCCCTCCATCCCCTGCCCCCCCCCAGCGGTCAACAGTATTTCCCTCCCCCCCCAAAGCCATTGCCCCCCCCCAAGTGGTCACCAGTGCCCCCCCCAGCGGTCACCAGTGCTTCCATCCCCCCCCCCCAGCAATCAGCAGTACTTCCTTCCTCCCCAAAAGCGGTCACCATTGCCCCCCCCAAGCGGTCACCAGCCCTCCCCCCTAAGCAGTCACCAGTGTCCCACCCCCCAGCAGTCACCAGTGTCCCCCCCCCCCCCCAGCAGTCACCAGTATTCCCCCTTCCAGCATTCACCAGTGTCCCCCCCCCCAGCGGTCACCAGTGCTCCCCCCTCCCAGCGGTCACCAGTGCTCCCCCCCCTAGCGGTCACCAGTGCCCCCCCAGCAGTCACCAGTGCTCTCTCCCGGAGTGGTCACCAGGGCCCCCCCAGCGATCACCAGTGCTTCCATCCCCCACCCCCCCAGCGGTCAACAGTACTTCCCTCCCCCCCCAAAAGCCATTGCCCCCCCAAGTGGTCACCAGTGCCCCCCCCCAGCGGTCACCAGTGCTTCCATCCCCCACACCCCCCAGCGATCAACAGTACTTCCTTCCTCCCCAAAAGCGGTCACCATTGCCCCCCCCCCCAAGCGGTCACCAGCCCTCCCCCCTAAGCGGTCACCAGTGTTCCTCCCCCAGCAGTCACCAGTGTTCCCCCCCCAGCAGTCACCAGTGTCCCCCCCCCCCCCAGCAGTCACCAGTACTCCCCCCCCCCCCCCCCAGCTGTCATCAGTGCTCCCTCCCGGAGTGGTCACCAGGGCCCCCCCAGCGATCACCAGTGCTTCCATCCCCCACCCCCCCAGCGGTCAACAGTACTTCCCTCCTCCTTCACCGCTGCTCATCCCCCCTCGTCCCTCACCGGTATCCACTGCTCCTCCCCCTCCATCCCCTGCCCCCCCCAGCGGTCAACAGTACTTCCCTCCCCCCCCAAAGCGGTCACCATTGCCCCCCCAAGTGGTCACCAGTGCCCCCCCCAGCGGTCACCAGTGCTTCCATCCCCCACCCCCCCCCCCAGCGATCAACAGTACTCCCCAAAAGCGGTCACCATTGCCCCCCCCAGCGGTCACCATTGCCCCCCCCCCAAGCGGTCACCAGTGTCCCCCCCCCCCCCCCAGCAGTCACCAGTGTCCCCCCCCCCCCCAGCGGTCACCATTGTCCCCCCCCCAGCGGTCACCAGTGCTCCCCCCCCCAGCGGTCACCAGTGCTCCCCCCCCAGCGGTCACCAGTGCTCCCCCCCCCAGCGGTCACCAGTGCTCCCCCCCAGCGGTCACTAGTGCTCTCCCCCCAGCGGTCACCAGTGCTCTCCCCCCAGCGGTCACCAGTGCTCTCCCCCCAGCGGTCACCAGTGCTCTCCCCCCAGCGGTCACCAGTGCTCTCCCCCCAGCGGTCACCAGTGCTCTCCCCCCCCAGCGGTCACCAGTGCTCTCCCCCCCCAGCGGTCACCAGTGCTCTCCCCCCCCCAGCGGTCACCAGTGCTCCCCCCCCCCAGCGGTCACCAGTGCTCTCCCCCCCCCCCCCAGCGGTCACCAGTGCTCTCCCCCCCCCAGCGGTAACCAGTGCTCCCCCCCAGCGGTCACCAGTGTTCCCCCCCCGCGGTCACCAGTGTTCCCCCCCCCCCCCCCCAGCGGTCACCAGTGCTCCCCCCCAGCGGTCACCAGTGCTTCCATCCCCCACCCCCCCCCCCCCAGCGGTCAACAGTACTTCCCTCCTCCCTCACCGCTGCTCCTCCCCCTCGTCCCTCACCGGTCACCGCTGCTCCTCCCCCTCGTCGGTCACCGCTGCTCCTCCCCCTCGTCGGTCACCGCTGCTCCTCCCCCTCGTCGGTCACCGCTGCTCCTCCCCCTCGTCCCTCACCGCTGCTCCTCCCCCTCGTCCCTCACCGCTGCTCCTCCCCCTCCTCCCTCACCGGTCACCGCTGCTCCTCCCCTCGTCCATCACCGGCAGTGGCGTCACCAGGGTGGGGCCAGAGGGGGCCACGCCCCCCCAAAATTAGTGTGCCCCCCCCAAAAAAATGAGGCTATTCATTTAAGTTCAGTAAGTCCCGCAGGCGCCGGCGCGGCGGCGCTAAAAGGAACTAGGAAGAAAGGAGGAAGGACTGCCAGGCGACCGATACAGCAGGAGGGCGTTCCCCATGGAGGTGTGTCAGGCCCGCCCACTCACCCAGGCTAGCATCAGACAGCGCGGTGCGCGGGGTGACGTTGAGTGAGAGCGGGCGCCTGCGCGGTGTGAAAGAGGAGAAGAAGAGGGAGCCGAGTCAGCCAGCAGAGGAGAGGAGGAGGACAGTCACAGGACATACACGAGTCGAGGATGGAGCAGCCTGCAGGCCGGGACCGTCATCATCCGAATACATCCATTTAGATCAGTGGGGGTCCTGTCCTGTTCCTGGGGGGGTCCTGTCCTGTTCCTGGGGGGGTCATGTCCTGTTCCTGGGGGGTCCTGTCCTGTTCCTGGGGGGTCCTGTCCTGGGGGTCCGGTCCTGTCCTGTTCCTTGGGGGTCCTGTCCTGTTCCTGGGGGGTCCTGTTCCTGGGGGGGTCCTGTCCTGTTCCTTGGGGGTCCTGTCCTGTCCTTGGGGGGGGTCCTGTCTTATCCTGGGGGGTCCTGTCCTGGGGGGTCCTGTCCTGTTCCTGGGGGGTCCTTTCCTGTCTTTGGGGGGTCCTTTCTTGTCCTGTGGGGTCCTTTCCTGTCCTGTGGGGTCCTTTCCTGTCCTGTGGGGTCCTTTCCTGTCCTGTGGGGTCCTTTCCTGTCCTTGGGGGGTCCTGTCTTATCCTGGGGGGTCCTTTCCTGTCCTTGGGGGGTCCTGTCCTGTTCCTGGGGGGGTCCTGTTCTTGGGGGTCCTGTCCTGTTCTTGGGGGTCCTGTCCTGTCCTTGGGGGGTCCTGTCCTGTCCTTGGGGGGGTTCTTTCCTTTCCTGCCCTGGGAGGTCCTGTCCTGTCCTTGGGGGGTCCTGTTCCTTGGGGGGTCCTGTCTTATCCTGGGGGGTCCTTTCCTGTCCTTGGGGGGTCCTTTCCTGTCCTTGGGGGGTCCTGTTCTGTCCTTGGGGGGTTCTGTTCCTGGGGGGGGTCCTTTCCTGTTCCTGGGGGGTCCTGTCCTTGGGGGCCTGTCGTGTCCTGGGGGTCCGGGGGTGTGCGGCTTGGTGTGGTCCGGGGGGGCGGGGTGTATGGTGCGGTCCATCCGCCGCCCCCCTGGCCCGTGGAGCACCAGCCGCCACTGCCAGCCTAACAGCAGTCTGTCTGACTGTGAGGCTCAGAGCAACGGGTGGAAGGTGAAGAGGAGGAGCCAGGCCAGCCACAGAGAAAGCAGAGCACATCAGGCAGGACACCACACGAGGAGCAGGCCGCCGTCCATTTTAAAGGGCACAGACAGGTCAGGTCAGTCAGACTCACAGACCACCAGAGTCCGGTGAAGAGGAGGAGCCACTGAGCCACAGCCAGACACAGTAGTCAGGACACGAGGAGCAGGCCCGGGGCATCTATTTTAGAGTGAGGTCAGCCAGGTCATGGTCCAGTCTGTGGCTGTGCAGACCGAGTGCACCGCACCAGCCCAGCAGAGGCACTGTGACCGCACGCATAGCTGCCAACTGTCCTGTTTTTGACGGGACAGTCCCAGCAAATAGGACCTTGTCCCGGCTAACTTACTTGTCCCGGCCAGTGGGGGAGGCTGGAGGGTCTGTCCGACCTTTTTATTTCCTAATATCTCCCTGCGCTCCAGCTGCCATGATATTCAGGCTCAGGATAGCCAGGGGGCGCCCTGTGATTGGGGAACATGGCGGGGGCTGGCCTCTGTGCCTGTCCAGTAACGCAGGTGGCGCATGCGTAGGTGGCAGTTTGGAGCCAGACCCCGCCCTCGCAGTATCAGACTGTCACCAGGCACGCTCAGCAACAGCCTTTTCAGCCGCCTGCTGTTCAGCAGCTCCAGACCCGACCAAAATTCTTCTTCTTAACAGTGAGTGTGTGCCGGCAGATAATTAAATTACATTTACAGTGATGCCAAAAGGGGGTACAAGGAGAGAGCAGAATGCTGTTTATAAGAGTGGGGAACAAAAGACAGATTATACTGGAGAGGTCACAGGGGCACTGGCGCCTGCGGGTGAGTTGAGCAGTGAGTCCACTGCAGTGGTCATTTACAAATGACCATCTCATATGATTTTACAGCTGGACATATCAAACCTAATGACATGTATTATATGTTTGCCATGTTCAGCTGTAAAATTCTGACAATTCTGAATGTGTCAGGCCACATTGTCCTTTGCAGGGTAAAGGTGATACCATCCTCACCAGTGCTCCCCCCCAGCGGTCACCAGTGTTCCCCCCCCCCCCCGGCGGTCACCAGTGCTTCCATCCCCCACCCCCCACCCCCAGCGGTCAACAGTACTTCCCCCTCGCCGGTCACCGCTGCTCCTCCCCCTCGTCCCTCGCACTATTTTATGAAGTGTTGTGGTATTTTAGTAGTGAAAGCCTGTGGTAATTTATCGCTGGGGGTAGCCGGTGTCCTTAACACACTGTAAATAGCTGGACATGGTGGTTCCTAAGGAGCAGGCAGCCGCCGCATCCCCGACAACTGATGAGTCATCAGCTGTCAGCACAGTTCCCCGCTCACAGTTTAAAGTAATAAAAAGAATTGCTGATATTGAAAAATAAAGACCCCCCCCCATTCCATTCCATACCATGTCCTTTGGGTCAGGAAATGAGGGGGGCTCTATCTGACTTGCTGCAGCTTCACAGTGTACAGTGAAATCAGAGGAAGCCATTTCAGTCCAGGAGAGGAGCCGGTACAACTGTGCAAGACTGAAGGGAAGGGCGGAGGGAGGAAAATTGGTGGAGGTGCAACAGGGCAGAGAGCTCAGTCAGGGGATCCCCATCATTCAGCACCAGTTATGTACGCTGCATCCTCTCATTACCATTCCTCTATAACAGCTGGTACTGTTCTGGAAGTCTAATATATTTTTCATGTTTTGTCTTTAGAGATGGAGAAATCTGGGAGTAATAAACCCAAGGATGATGTGATTATTAAAACCGAGGGTGACAAAGTAACACTTACCGTGCCTAATGTAGAGGATGTGAGAAAGTTGGTTTGGAAGAAAGGTGATGTCACTCAGTTTGAGTGGGAGATCTTCTATTTCAACAGAAATCTGAAGCATGATGCAGAAGGTAAGGGATCATACAAAGTTGAGTATCTGCAGGAAGGTAGGTTCCAGATCATCAGTCTTGCATTTACTGAGCAGTGAGGGGTCACTCCCATCATCCTGGGGTACAGAAGGTGAGCTTTGAGGGGGTCACTCTCATCCTATTGTGCAGAAGGTACAGTTGTGCTCAAAACTTTGCATCCTCTGGCAGAAATGATGATATTGAAACTATGACCATGCCAAAAATCTTTACTTTCATTTATATATTTACATGAATTTATATTTTGCATGCATTTTTTTTTTGTATTTAATTACAACAATTAGCACTCTATTGGATAAGATTCTTATCAGGAAGCATGCATTATTTTTAATATAAATTGCAATTAATATCTGTGTATAAATAGTCAGTAAGTTTGTCAGCTCTCACGCTGCTCGCACAAAGCACTGCTCTCTGCTTGCACTAAGCAGGCCAGATACTGAGCCATGGGGAGCAGAAAAGAGCCATCAAAAGACCTGCATAACAAGGTAATGGAACTTTATAAAGATGGAAAAGTATAAAAAAAGATATCCAAGGCCTTGAATATGCCAGTCAGTACTGTTCAATCACTTACTAAGAAGTGGAAAATTCAGGGATCTCTTGATACCAAGCCAAGGTCAGATAGACTAACAAAGGTTGCAGCCACAACTGCCAGAAGAATTGTTCAGGATACAAAGAAAACCCCACAGGTGACCTCAGCAGACATGGGAGTAAATTACACATGTGCAAGTCACAAGCAAGTCTCAAGTCTTAACCTTCAAGTCACAAGCAAGTCTCAAGTTACTGTGGCGAAAAGCAAGTCGAGTCTCTGCTAGAAGTCAAGTCATTTATTTTGGTCAAGTCACAAATCAAGTCAGAATACTGATCTACCCCAATTTTCACTTTTAACCACTTCAATACCGGGCACTTTCACCCCCTTCCTGCCCAGGCCAATTTTCAGCTTTTAGCTCTGTTGCATTTTGAATGACAATTGCGTGGTCCTGCAACCCTGTACCTAATTATGTCATTTTTTTCCCCCACAAATAGAGCTTTCTTCTGGTGGTATTTGATCACCAAGTTTTTTTCTTTTTTGCTAAACAACTAAAAAAAAAGCCAGAAAGTTTAAAAAAAAAAAAAAATGTTTTGTTTGTTATACAATTTTAAAAATAGATACGTTTTTTTCCTGCACTGATGGGGTGGCACTAATATGCGGCACTGATAGGCAGCACTGATAGGCACTCATATGTGGCACTGATATGCAGCATTGGTGGGCACTGATAGGTGGCACTGGTGGGCAATAATGGGCACTGGTGGGCGGCACTGATGGCAGTGATGGACACTGGCGGGCAGCACTGATGGGGAGGGCACTGGCGGGCAGCACTGATGGGGAGTGCACTGGCGGGCTCCCTGAGCCCTGATTGCCATCCCTGGTGCCCATGGTGGGCATCCCTGGGGTCATGGGTGGGCATCTCTGGGGTCACATGGGTGGGCATCCCTGGTGGTTCTAGTGGCACCACCCCCCCCCCAAGGGTCTGCACTGGTAATCAATGCTCTGATTATCAGTGCAGACCCCCCCCTGTCAGGAGAGCCGCAGATCGGTTCTCCTCTACTCGTGCCTGTCAGGCACGAACTAAGGAAAGCCGATCAATGGCACTTCCTATTTACTATGTGACAAGCTGTGATTGGTCACATTGTAAAGAGCCTACGTCATAGGCTCTTTACCGAGATCAGAGATGCGGTGTGTCAGAGTGACACGCCGCATCACCGATCGCCGCTCTCACACCCGGGGGACACGCAGAGCGCATTATTCTGCCGCCGTCATATGACGTCCGGTCAGTATAATGCAACCACCTTCCCGCCGTCAATCGCCTATAGGGCGGGCAGGAAGTGGTTAAATCAGTTAAAAGTCAGTGGTCAGGAAAGGTTTTGTTTTATTTTCACCATTAACAAAACTGCTTAGTGCTTTTTTCTTGGCACATTAAAGAAACACTTTAAATGCCCAAACAGCTCAAAATCCTTCGTCCGGTCATGTTATAACACCACAGTCACTAAAAACATGTGAAGTATTTCCATTGTTAAACATTGTTGTGTCCTAAAAATCAGAACACACTGAGGCGTTTTAAGTGACTGTGGTGTCAGAAACATAACAGGAACATTAATTTTGCTTTACTACATCTTGAGAAAATACAAGTATTTAATAACTTAAAAAAGTAAAATCATTTTGAGTCATATGTCTCAAGTCAAAGTCAAGTCTCAAGTCATGAATACCAAGTCAAAGTCAAGTTGAGTCTTTTATTCATTTTAGTCAAGCAAGTCTCAAGTCCTCAAACTGGTGACTTAAGTCAAGTCATGTGACTCAAGTCCCCCACCTCTGAACCTCAGGAGGAATACAGGCTGCTCTGGAAAAAGTCTGTGGTTGTTTCAAGGAGCACAATGCAACGATACTTGAACAAAAATGAGCTGTATGGTCGAGTCACCAGTCTTTACTGCGTCAATGCCACAAAGAGTCCAGTTACAAAATGGCCCACAAAACCTTTACTAGTGATCGACTGATATCGTTTTTTTATTACCGATATTTTGGTCATCGCATATCGGTATCGGACAATATTTTCGTACATTTTGCTTTTTTACTTGGCAGGTACTCTTGTGGAGGGATCTGGGACCCCAAACTCCTCCTCTGCACTTAAAAACATTCAGAAGGCCAAGTTTGGCTGTTTTGAATGCTGTCATTTTTTTAAATTTGGCGCCGAGTACCCGGAAGTGTCATGACATCACTTCTGGGTTTTTTACATGAAGAGCCGAATGCGGCTTTGATTGGGTCTTCTCTTCGGTGACCGTGCAGGCTGGTTGCCCGGTTCGCCCGGTGGGATGGGAGACCCGGGCGAGCCGCGGAAGGCGACGGGAGGGGGAACGTCCCATCCGGCTCCTTGTAATGACATCCGAGTGGCTTCTCAGCCACATCGGTTGTCATTACAAGACAGCCGACCGTCGGCTATGGACGCCGGTACCGGGTTGATGCCTCTAGCTGGTCCTCCCTCACCGGTCACCGCTGCTCCTCCCCTTCGTCCCTCACCGGTCACCACTGCTCCTCCCCCACCAGTCACCAGTGCTCAACCAGCAGCTTGAATGAGAAGAAGACCAAATTCCCCCATCTATACATTTAAAGTGGACGGGGAATCTTCTCCGCTGGGTCATTGGGCTCCATTCACAAAGCAGTGTCTTGCCACATCCGAGAATACTGTAAGATGCTGCACAGTGTTTTTCAAAAGTTTTTGGGCATTCACAAAAAAAACTACTGAAATGGTGCTGCACTATTTTATGAAGTTTTGTGGTATTTTAGTAGTGAAAGCCTGTGGTAATTTAGTGCTGGGGGTAGGCGGGGTCCTTATCACACTAAATAGCTGGACATGGTGGTTCCTAAGGAGCAGGCAGCCGCCACATCCCTGACAACTGATGAGTTATCAGCTGTCAGCACAGTTTCCCCGCTGACAGTTTAAAGTAATAAAAATAATTGCTGGTATTGAAACCCCCCCCCCCCCCCCCCATTCCATACCATGTCCTTTGAGTCAGGAAATGAGGGGGGCTCTATCTGACTTGCTGCAGCTTCACAGTGTACAGTGAAATCAGAGGAAGCCATTTCAGTCCAGTAGAGGAGCCGGTACAACTGTGCAAGACTGAAGGGAAGGGCGGAGGGAGGGAAATTGGTGGAGGTGCAACAGGGCAGAGAGCTCAGTCAGGGGATCCCCATCATTCAGCATCAGTTATGTACGCTGTATCCTCTCATTACCGTTCCTCTAGAACAGCTGGTACTGTTGTGGAAGTCTAATATATTTTTCATGTTTTGTCTTTAGAGATGATGAAATCTGTGACTATTAAAGACGAGGGTGACAAAGTAACATTTACCGTGCCTAATACAGAGGATTTGACAAATGTGGTTTACCCTATAGGTGCTGCGATCTCCAGGCTCAAGTTTCACACCCATAACATCATTCTGGAGCCGGGATCTGTCACTGTGCATGATGCGGAAGGAAAGGGATCATACACAGTCAAGTATCAGCAGCAAGGTAGGTTCCAGATCATCAGTCTTGTATTTACTGAGCAGTGAGGGGGTCACTCCCATCATCCTGGGGTACAGAAGGTGAGCTTTGAGGGGGTCACTCTCATCCTATTGTGCAGAAGGTACAGTTGTGCTCAAAACTTTGCATCCTCTGTCAGAAATGATATTGAAACTATGATCATGCCAAAAATCTTTACTTTCATTTATATATTAACATGAATTAATATTTTACATTCATTTTTTTGTATTTAATTACAACAATTAGCACTCTATTGGATAAGATTCTTATCAGGAAGCATGCAATATTTTTATATAAATTGCAATTAATATCTGTGTATAAATAGTCAGTAAGGTTGTTAGCTCTCACGTGGATGCACTAAGCAGGCCAGATACTGAGCCATGGGGAGCAGATAAGAACTGTCAAAAGACCTGCATAACAATGTAATGGAACTTTATAAAGATGGAAAAGTATAAAAAAAGATATCCAAGGCCTTGAATATGCCAGTCAGTACTGTTCAATCACTTACTAAGAAGTGGAAAATTCAGGGATCTCTTGATACCAAGCCAAGGTCAGATAGACTAAGAAATATTGCAGCCACAACTGCCAGAAGAATTGTTAAGGATACAAAGAAAATCCTCACAGGTAACCTCAGGAGGAATACAGGCTGCTCTGGAAAAAGTCTGTGGTTGTTTCAAGGAGCACAATGCAACGATACTTGAACAAAAATGAGCTCTATGGTTGATTTACCAGTCTTTACTGCGTCGATGCCACAAAGAGTCCAGTTACAAAATGGCCCACAACACCTTTACTAGTGATCGCCCGATATAATTTTTTTATTGTATGTAAATATCAAACTGCGCTAACCAATATGAGGTGCACAAAGTGATATAAAGCAGCTGACACTACGACCGACATTGCATCAAAAGAAGAATAAAACACAGTGCAGCGCTAATCATGACACTGTGAAAATGTCACACATATAGATAAACCATAAAACACAGTTATATAAAACATAAATAGGAAAAGGAAAAGGTATTAGTCCAGTGAAGACTTCCTATAGTGCAAAATAAAGTCCCAGGTGTTGGTGAAAAATTCCAAATAAGATCCAGAAGGAAATAATAGGGACTTCAAGAAGATTCCCACACCACCAACAAATGAATGCGCTCACCAGATGGTATGGACCCAAATTACCATATAGTAAGTGGGTCATACACGCTGAATAACATGGATGTCCACAACGTGATGGATCACCGAATGAGCCAAGGTATGGAATCCACAGATTTCTCCAATGGTGTTGCTGGGAAATCCCACTCACAGATGGATATAGAGGGATAAACCAAACAACGGCATAGTGTAAAACTGTATGGACAATTTATTTAGGATAAAGAAATACACTTACAAACTTCCACAGAAAATAGGCAGTCAGTGTACAGGATGGCACTTGTAACGGTACTGACGCGTTTCGTTATATATAACATAATCATAATCAACCTCCTATGATTGTTATATATAACGAAACACGTCAAACATTACAAGTGCCATCCTGTACACTGACTGCCTCTTTTCTGTGGAAGTTTGTAAGTGTATTTCTTTATCCTAAATAAATTGTCCATACAGTTTTACACTATGCCGTTGTTGTTTGGTTTATCCCTCTATATCCATCTGTGAGTGGGATTTCCCTTCAACACCATTGGAGAAATCTGTGGATACCATACCTTGGCTCATTCGGTGATCCAGTCACGTTGTGGACATCCATGTTATTCAGCGTGTATGACCCACTTACTATATGGTAATTTGGGTCCATACCTTCTGGTGAGCGCATTCATTTGTTGGTGGTGTGGGAATCTTCTTGAAGTCCCTATTTTTTCCTTCTGGATCTTATTTGGAATTTTTCACCAGCACCTGGGACTTTATTTCCTACTTTTTGCACTATAGGAAGTCTTCACTGGACTAATACCTTTTCCTTTTCTTATTTATGTTTTATATAACTGTGTTTTATGGTTTATCTATATGTGTGACATTTTCACAGTGTCTTGATTAGCGCTGCACTGTGTTTTATTTTTATCGTTTTTTTTATTACCGATATTTTGGTCATCGCATACCGGTGTCGGCCAATATTTTCGTACATTTTTTTTTTTTTTTTACTTGGCAGGTACTCTTGTGGACTATGCACTTAAAAGCATTCAAAAGGCCAAGTTTGGCTGTTTTGACTACTGTAATTTGGCGCCGAGTACCCGGAAGTGATGTCATGACATCACTTCTGGGTTTTTTACACGGAGACCCGATCAGAGCCGAATGCGGCTTTGATCGGGAGACCTGGGCGCGGAAGGCGACGGGAGGGGGGACGTCCCCTCCTGCTCCTTGTAATGACAGCCGAGTGGCTTCTCAGCCACATTGATTGTCATTACAAGACAGCCGACCGTCGGCTATGGACGCCGGTACCGGGGAGATGCCTCTAGCTGCAGGCATCACTCCGATACAAGCACTTTCCCGAAATATCGATAATATCGGTAACCTCCGTGGCCAATTTCGATATGTTGGGGAAAGTGTATATCGGCCCTCAATATATCGGCTTTGCCGATAATCGGGCGACCCCTAACGTTTACACACCTCACATCTTGTATTCTGGAGTGATGAGATCAAAGGAGCTTTATGGTCACAACCATAAGCGTTATGTTTGGAGAGGGGTCAACAAGGCCTACAGTGACAAGAATACCATCCCCAATGAATCTTGTGAAAGTTGATGGCTAGATGAATGGAGCGTATTATCAGTAAATACTGGCAGATCATTTGCATTCTCATGCAGGAAAGCTGCGCATGGGATGCTCTTGGACTTTCCAGCACGGCAATGACCCTAAGCACAAGGCCAAGTTTACCCTCCAGTGTGTTCACGCTACTACCACCAAACCCCACCATCTTTCTGGAGGAGCTTGGCTATGGGGGATGGAGGAGCTCTGCTTATGGGGATAGATGTCTTAGATTACAGTTATTCACTCTGGATAGGCACTTAAGGGAGGATAGGATGTACAAATATATCAAAGATGACTCCAGTGTAAAAAACGGTTTGCTCTAGGGTCCCTGCAAAGGACACACGGCCACCATTTGAGGTTAGAAAAAAGGTTGAGGAAAGGATTCTCTACCATTAGAGGTAAAGAGATTAGGTACCTCCTGGGTCAGGCCGCTCACAGCTGGGTAGCTCCTGGGTCAGGCCGCTCACAGCTGGGTAGCTCCTGGGTCAGGCCGCTCACAGCTGGGTAGCTCCTGGGTCAGGCCGCTCACAGCTGGGTAGCTCCAGGGTCAGGCCGCTCACAGCCGGGTAGCTCCAGGGTCAGGCCGCTCACAGCCGGGTAGCTCCTGGGTCAAGCCGCTCACAGCCGGGTAGCTCCTGGGTCAGGCCGCTCACAGCCGGGTAGCTCCTGGGTCAGGTCGCTCACAGCCGGGTAGCTCCTGGGTCAGGCCGCTCACAGCCGGGTAGCTCCTGGGTCAGGCCGCTCACAGCCTGGTAGCTCCTGGGTCAGGCCGCTCACAGCCGGGTAGCTCCTGGGTCAGGCCGCTCACAGCCGGGTAGCTCCTGGGTCAGGCCGCTTACAGCTAGGTAGCTCCTGGGTCAGGCCGCTCACAGCTGGGCTCCTCCTGGGTCAGAATGCTCCCTGCTGGGTTCCTCCTAGGTCAGACTGCTCCCTGCTGGGTTTCTCCTGGGCCAGGCCCACTCCCTGCTGGGTTTCTCCTGGGCCAGGCCCACTCCCTGCTGGGTTCGTTTTGGGCCTGACCCACTCCCTGCTGGGTTCGTTTTGGGCCTGACCCACTCCCTGCTGGGTTCGTTTTGGGCCTGACCCACTCCCTGCTGGGTTCCTTTTGGGCCAGGCCCACTCCCTGCTGGGTTCCTTTTGGGCCTGACCCACTCCCTGCTGGGTTCGTTTCGGGCCAGACTTCTCACACCTGGGTATCTCCTGGGTCAGGCTGCTCACTGCTGGGCACCTCCCTGGGTCAGGGCGCTCACTGCTGGGCACCTCCTGGGTCAGGGCGCTCACTGCTGGGCACCTCCTGGGTCAGGGCGCTCACTGCTGGGCACCTCCTGGGTCAGACCGCTCACTGCTGGGCACCTCCTGGGTCAAGCCGCTTTACAGCTGGGTAGCTCCTGGGTCAGACAGCTCACAGCTTGGTCAAATAGGTCTCAGCTGGGTACCTATGGGCCATTTTGTCTTACTACAAGGTTATTAAGCTGATAATCAAAATAAAAATGCACCGCCCGCAGCTACATCTATACTTGAGCACTCCAGACTCTTCAACAATAATGTTGGTGATTGAGCTCCGCCCCTTCCACATTCTGTACATCCCTAGTGATCTGTGAGGCTCGCATTCGCATTGCTGGACCAATATATGGGGGCTGAACTCGTTATATCCTATCAGTATTTGGATACTCCTGTGTAGTGTCCTTGTTGCTTTTTTACATCCTCTAGTTAGGGACATCATAGTAATGATGGGTGTACTTTTTTTTGTGTTATTATATGAATCTTGTAGAACATTTGGAGTGTAGTTGGAAGATCTAACCGGCTGTTTTTATAATTCTTCTACGTCCGTCACAAACCCATCCCAGCCAGGAGCACTGAGATTAAACATGTCTTCCTTCTACAGAGCTCCCGGAGAGCAAGTCCATCGACGGCGTCACATTTCACCCCATTAAGATGGCCGGCAAGGGTCAAACCTGGAAGAAGGACGGTGAGCTGCTGAACATCCTGAACGATGGATTTGATTCTTTGCCGAATGGTGATCTCACAATAAAAAATGTAACATCGGAGAATAAAGATGTAAAGATAGGACACTGGATCAGAAGTTCATCCTTCAATATAAGGTGAGTGTGTGATCTCTCATCCATATCTACATTATTCTACAACCAATAAAAGCATAGCGCTAGACTCCATCACCGTCTGCACTGGGAAATGTACCATTATACAATGCGTGATTGTGACACCATCGCCTGCTGTCATTACAGGAAAGATCTGAGATCTCTAAGCATCCGAGAAATTCCCACTGACACCAATGATGGGGCACTATTCCTCCCACTGACACCAATGATGGGGGCACTATTCCCCCCACTGACACCAATTATGGAGCACTATTCCTCCCACTGACACCAATGATGGGACACTATTCCTCCCACTGATACCAATGATGGGACACTATTCCTCCCACTGACCCCAATGATGGGACACTATTCCTCCCACTGACCCCAATGATGGGGCACTATTCCTCCCACTGACACCAATGATGAGACACTATTCCTCCCACTGACACCAATGATGGGGCACTATTCCTCCCACTGACACCAATGATGGGGCACTATTCCTCCCACTGACACCAATGATGGGACACTATTCCTCCCACTGACCCCAATGATGGGACACTATTCCTCCCACTGACCCCAATGATGGGACACTATTCCTCCCACTGACCCCAATGATGGGACTCTATTCCTCCCACTGACACCAATGATGGGGCACTATTCCTCCCACTGACACCAATGATGGGGCACTATTCCTCCCACTGACACCAATGATGGGGCACTATTCCTCCCACTGACACCAATGATGGGGCACTATTCCTCCCACTGACACCAATGATGGGGCACTATTCCTCCCACTGACACCAATGATGGGGCACTATTCCTCCCACTGACACCAATGATGGGACACTATTCCCCCCACTGACACCAATGATGGAGCACTATTCCTCCCACTGACACCAATGATGGGGCACTATTCCTCCCACTGACACCAATGATGGGACACTATTCCTCCCACTGACACCAATGATGGGGCAAAATTCCTCCCACTGACACCAATGACGGGACACTATTCCTCCCACTGACACCAATGATGGGACACTATTCCTCCCACTGACACCAATGATGAGGCACTATTGATCTTTTATTGAAAAGAATCAAGTAACAAATTTTATACAAAAGTAAAAAAACAGAACTATAGTACAATATTCCAACAGAAAACAAAGGAATACACATCCATGTGCAGAATATATACAATATATACATAATCCACTTCCAACATTTTTAGAAAACTATTTACATAAAGCAGCAGAGAGGGCCTAAGAGGCACAACCCATCACCTATGTATGCAGCCATTTATCAAAAACTGAGCATTAAGAAAAAATCTAGGGTGATAAGAGACAGAAAGCCACACCCGGGAAAGAGACTCCTGGCAGTCAGGGAGGCTTGAAACCCCTCCACGCCTTCAACCAAGCCCTCTGACCCCACTTGTCTCTCTCAAGCGCCCGAATCTTCCCCACCTCATGCAGAATGTCACACACCACCACCTGAACAGGAAGGATTTTACGCCGAAGGGTGACCTGACACCGTGCATTCCAGGTGTAATAACGGACTACTAAGCTAACTAAAAAAAGTGTATCCAAACAAAAGCCCCCACCAGTATTGAATGCTCCATACACCCACTCAGCATAACCCAGCCTGGAGAGGAAAGGAACGCCGAGGGCCCCCCCCACCTGTTTGTATACCTCTATGTTAAAAGGGCAACGAAGCAGAAAATGGTCCATAGTCTCCTCCTCACCTGTACATTCCTCCCGAGGACAACCACGATCCATCCCACTGCGGAATTTCAAATTGCCCCGAACATAGAGCCTCCCGTGGAAGCACAACCAGGCCAGATCCCTGAATTTAAGGGGGACTCTAGCCAAATTAATCAATCTTAACCCTTCCCTCAAAATTGGGCCTGGGCAATCCCTTAAGGCCAGTGGGTCATGAAAGACTTCGCTCAAGACTCGGCTCATAAGGACTTTCCTCGGAGCGGATCTGAGATCTTCAGCCGACAGTCGCCACTACCGCAGCAACTTCAGACACGGAGCGACATAGGCTGGGAGCTGACCACGATGACCCCTGAGATTCTTCACTTGGCCACCTTCTTCCCAAAGTCGCAGAAAAGGCCTAAACCAAGATCTAAACATGCCTGCCCATCCAGGAGGTTCCACTGCAAGCATACTACCAATATTAAACTTGAGAAATAGCAGTGAAAAGAAAAGAACGGGGTTGACCATACCTAAGCCACCCTCCCTCCTGGATAGATAGGTGACATTCCTCTTGATGGGGTTCAGTCTGTTCCCCCACAGCATCTGGAAGAACACACTATAGATCCTAGCATAGAGAGACACTGGCAAGATGCAGACAGGGCTGACATACAAGAAGATCGGTATCAGGTAAGTCTTAATCAGATCAACCCTTTCCCTACGAAATTTAAACCAAAATCAACTAATTTTCCAGATTTAACTAGTAACCCAAATATATGGGCGTTCCTAACAACTTGTGTTGGAGAAATAAAAAGATGCCAATTAGACAAAAAACAAAGTAATCTTTCATACCAACAACTGCAAATACTAACCAGATTTAAAAACCACCCTGACCTAGTCATCAAAACGTCAGATAAAGGTGGGAATGTGGTTTTGATGACAAAGCAATTCTATGAACAAATGTGCCTTGATATATTAACCAATTCCAACTGGTATAAAAAAATTGCTTCGTCATTAACTTCCAATTTCAAAACTGAATACCTTGAGCTGATCGGATGGGCATACCAATCAGCTCTAATTGATCAAGACACATATGACTTTTTGAATAACCGCTTCCCCAGACAAGCGACGTTTTACGCCTTACCTAAAACACATAAAAACCTTACATCTCCACCTGGTCGACCCATTGTCTCTGGCATTGGGAGTCTAACGGAAAATGCTAGCAGATACCTTGACTTTTTTTTGTTACCACATGTAATTAGTCTTCCATCCTACATCAAGGACACACTTGATTTTCTTAAAACATTGAATGATATGGTCGTTCCTCTCGATGCCCTGCTCGTGACTTTGGATGTTGAGGCATTATATTCCAGCATCCCTCACGAGCAGGGCATCGAGACGATACGTACCTTTCTATATGAACAGAATCATCGAACTTGGCCTTTTTGTGAATTTTTGTTACAATTACTTTCTTATATTCTTAGACATAACTGCTTTGTCTTCAATGGTTCCCACTACCTCCAGGTGCAGGGCGTGGCCATGGGCACTTGTTGCGCACCGGCTTACGCCAACCTGTACCTGGGGGGGTGGGAACGATATATCACATCTGCTGATGTTTTGTCCGAATATTTCGTCTATGTAGCCGTATGGCTTAGATACATAGACGACATATTTGTGATATGGACAGGGTCCAGACCTATGCTAGATGAATTCATTACAGCACTGAACTTTAATACTTTTAACCTAAAACTAACAAGTACGATCAATTCATCACAGGTCACATTTTTGGACCTTACAGTGCATAAATTAGCAAATGGACATTTGAGTACGGACCTGTACCGAAAGGAAACCGCAGGGAATGTTATTCTTCATGCCTCCAGTGCACATCCCCCGGCATTAATTCGTAGCATCCCGTATGCTCAATATGCTCGTCTCAGACGTAATTGTACGTCTGATTCTGATTTTAGAAAACAAGCAAACTCACTCCGTGATCGTCTTAAAATTAGAGGTTACAGCAAACGCATACTCAGAGACGCATTCAATCGAGCTGCAGAACATAATAGGAATGATTTGCTGTTTCGCAAAAAAACAGTTCCTACTCAACAAACTGTCAAATTCATCACAAAATACTCTGTACATACAGATATTTTACGATCCATTCTACAAAAACAATGGCACATACTCCATAACGATTCTACTATCAAAAAATACATTACGGATTATCCCCAAATAGTTTTCAAACGTACAACATCATTGAGAGACCATCTTATGTCTAGCCACTATGAACCATCGAAAACCAAATCCAAATCTCCTAGAGGTACATATAAATGCAGACGGTGTGAGTTCTGCCCCTGGGTTGAAGAAGCTGCACAATATCCATTACCCAATGGGGAAACGCTAAGACCTAACTTTAGGGCAGATTGCAATACCCGAGGCGTAGTGTATTTAATGTACTGCGCCTGTGGTATCTTCTATGTCGGAAAGACAATTAGAGAACTACGACAACGGATAAAAGACCATGTCTATGTATCAGCCGGGGGGAAAATGCTCACACCAGTGAGTAGACACATAGATCTTCACCATAGATTTAACCCTAAGAAGGCTAGGTTCTTTGTCTTAGAGATTATCCCCCAAGATCCCCGAGGGGGTAACTGGGATAAACGGATCCTCCAGAGGGAAACCCTCTGGATCGAACGACTAAATGCCACTCAGAGGCCAGGAATCAATGAGATGTTATCATATAAACCCTTTCTATAGTTTTAACCTTTAAATGGCTAACTCATCTGGGGGTACGTGTTCCAATATCCCTAGATAATATTCTAGTCTATGTATATGTCCTTTGTTTGTTTCTCTGGTCACGGTCTATGAGTATATCCTTTCACTCAAATCCAAAATATACCATAAAAATAATCTTATTTTAATTCCAAACATAAGCTTCCCTTTCATTGGCCCAATATTATTCTTTGTATTTGATTTATTTCATTACTTTTGGTATTTTTTTTATATAACTAACATAATGTTTGTTATTATTATTATAACATTTTCAAATTGTTATATTTCAAAGCTATTACTGCATTTTGTATGGTGACAATTAGGTACGCTGATTGACAAATTTTATAATTAGATTTGTTATAATTAATTATATGCTTTCCTTTTTTTGTTTATTTCCTTATTTTGCTTGGTTCGCTGTAGTGGTGATCCACTTTCAGTCACGGACTGGGGTTTGCTTGCTATGCGGGCGACGACCATGGGTGGCGCTGGGCATGCTTCCTCGGTTTTTCCCCCTTTGACACATGTGCGGCCAGACAAGCCGCAGTGAGGTGACGCACTTCCGGTGCGCATTTCCTGCGGCATAATGGGCGGATGCAGGGACACCACGTGTCCCATGCACACGCCTGTTCCCGCTATACGTACCCGCGTTTTCCCGATGCGACCCATGTGATCGCTCGGGTCATTATGTGGGTACGTCGCGGGGCGTGGCCGAGGCGGCGACGTCATTGACGAGCCGCTTGGGGTCCACGCTATAAAGAGGCCATACACGCTGGCCTCAATATGGCGGCGGTTCCCCATCCGGAGGAGACATCATGGAACTTTAGGACAGAGCCAATGAAAGGTATACACCACCTCTATACGCCATCTTTATTCGGCAAGTCTAACTATCCCTTCTCTGACCCTTTGAAACTTATAGAATATACCCTAAAGAGTTTATTTATATCTACCTAGGATTTTGACATACTAACACCTGTTGGC